>NW_017728932.1:15623435-15636627 GCF_001723895.1 Crocodylus porosus | reverse complement strand
TGAGATGCACCTGTGGATGCACGACAAGGTCCGGTTAGCCCTGCCAGCTGTGACCTCGCATTATCAGCCCATGGTCATCTTGGAGTCACTAATGACTCCAAGATCCCTTTCTGCCTCCGTGCTCTCAAGAAGGGAGTTTCCCATCTTATAAGAGTGCTGCTGGTTACTACTGGCCACGTGCAGCACCCTGCACTTGTCAGTATTGAAACGCATCCTGCGTTTGTTAGCCCACCCCTGCAACCTGTCCAGGTTTTGCTGCAGTCTCTCTCCCTACTAGCGTCGTCACCTCACCCCAAATTTTGGTATCGTCAGTGAATTTAAACAGGTTGCTTTTCACCCTGTTGTCCAAATCGCTGATAAAGAGATTGAACAACACGGGCCCGAGGACCGAGCCCTGGGGGACTCCGCTGCCCATTCCTCTCCAGGTCGAATATGACCCGTCCACCACCACCACCCTCTGAGTACGACCCTTCAGCTGATCTGCAGTCCATCTGACTGTGTAGGCATCAGTGCCACAGTCACCCAATTTCTTAATGAGGATGGGGTGGGAGACGGTGTCAAAGGCCTTTGCTGAAGTCCAGAAAGACTACGTCCACGGGGACACCTGCATCCAATGCTTTTGCGACCTGATCATAAGAGGCAATCACATTGGTCTGACATGACCTGCCCCTAGTGTCCCTCAACACCTGCAGCAGCAGGATAGCTTTAATTTCTAAAGTCAGTAGCTTTGGGGATCAGGGCGTTGGAGTCGACATCAAGTACTTCTTGCTTGCGGCCCTAGTTTCCAGCATGGAGAGAGAGCCCTGGCTGCCCAGGCACATTTCTGGTGGCTTTCCAAGCTCTCACTGAAAGAATAAAGCCATGGGGCCTGTGCGTTCTGCCAAGCCTTATTCATTAGGGGACAGGCTCACCTGAGGTTTCAGTTCAAGGCAGCTCTGGGCAGTCCTGACACCATTCGCAGTGGTGGAGGAGTGGGCTGCTCCAGGCTTGTCCCAGCCTGTTCTTAATCGGCGGGGGGGGAGCTTTGGGGAGGGCACGTTGGATGGGTTTCCACGCTCCTCGGACACGGGTGCCTTGCAGGACTGGCAGGTGAGTGCTGAGGGCGGGGAGCTGTCCTTGGCTGCATGTTCAGTCTAGCTTTGTCTGACCCAGTCAACAGACAGCTGTGGTTTGCCCACCTGCCACCCTCGGACACTTCCCTTCCATGCAGTTACAGGCTTCTCCTTTGGTAGGAGCATAGGAACAGCCCTGGATCCTGGGTCCAGTCAGCTCAGCCTCTTACCTGCAGTTGGGTTTGTCAGCAGAAGGTGCTAGAAACCTCCTATGGGAAGACTCGGGGCATGACATCCTCATGTAGGATGTCACCAGGCTAGACCCTGCAGCACAAGGGTTTATACCTATAGTGGCAGGAGGGCTCTTGCTGGGGCCAGCTAGCACCTGAGCGACTCCTCTCGAAGGGTAAAGATGGGCTGAGCTTCCCCCGCCCAGCCTGCTGGCAGCATACAGGTTCATTTAGCCGGGACAGGGAGGAGCGAACCCTTTTGCTCCAAGCGCAGCACTTCAGCTTACAGAGAACATAGGTGCAGGAGCGTGACGGAGGCAGCAGCTTAAATCCTGCAGATGTCACGTGCCTGTGCCTGATGCCGGTGATTTCTGTGTTCAAGACGCTGCATATGCCAATTCAGGCCCAACTGCAGGCTGTGGCTGTATAGGCCCCTCTCCTCCTTGCCAAGAGGTTTGAATGCAATAGCCTCATCGGTGTCTAAACTGGAAGGATTAACTGGCAACAGGCAAACTGCCTGCTTGCAAAAAACAAAAAAACCCTTTAGGTGGGGCTCCGATTCTGCCAGCTGCAGATGCTTCCTTTTCTGGGGTCCGTGCATTTTCTTGAGAGTCCAGGAAAGCAGGCTGCCAGTTGCATAGCTACCTCCCCGTGCTGAGCTGCCGAGGGAAAGTGTTCCCGCAGGACGTTCCTGCGCCGGTGTGCCGTGCAGCAGTGGCAAACCAAAATGAGCCCATTAACACTCGCAGCTGTTCCTTTCTGCTTTGCAAGGAGCTGTACCAGGTGGTCCACGGTGGCATTCCTGAGACAACTGAGCTGCTGAAGCAGAGGTTCGATTACATCTTCTACACCGGGAATCCCGTGGTGGGCAAAATTGTCATGGAAGCTGCTGCCAAGCACCTCACCCCTGTTACACTTGAACTGGGGGGGAAGAGTCCGTGCTACATAGACAAGGACTGCGACATTGATGTTGCCTGCAGGTGAGACTCATACAGGTTGCCCTCCAAGGGTTCAGGTGCTGGAGAGCGGAGAAATCTGTGGGGAAGGTGTGCGGGGTGGAGGTATATTGGAGGCTCGTGGTCCTCACTGTACCTCTTGTACGCTGTTTGTTCTCTCTGCCTTTTGACAGAGCAGTAAGATTCCTGGAGACATAGACCCCAAACCCATGTCGGCCTGATGTGCAGCTTTGCCTGTGCTGAAGACTTGCCTTTCCTTTCAGCAAGTTTGGCTGACTGTTTCCTTCTTAAACAGCTGTTAGCGGTTTGGTCTGAAGTTTCCTGAGGTGCATGCCAGGAGCCCTGCTCAGCTAGGGATATAAGCTGAGACTTCTTTTACTTGGCACCAAGGCTTATTAAAAATGCATACTGCTCTGTAAGCAGGGCTGCGTGCAGGTTCAAGGCCGCAGCACTGGAGTCTTGTCATCTTATCAGCCCATGCAGCTTTCCCAGCTGTACTGCCAAACACAGGCCAAAGTCCACAGCTCCCTGGCTGCAGACTGAGCACAGCCAGCTGCCCACACCAAGCCAGACAGCCCATTCCCCAAACCCTGAACGGCTGAACAGCATCAAGCCAAATAGTCACGAGGCGGGGCACTCCTAGACTCGGCCATTAAGCTCTTATTCCCGTAATCAACTTTCTCAGGAGTCCAGGCTGGTTTGTTTGACTCTGTTAGAAAGGAATCAAATTGTATTTGGTGTTCCCTGCTGGCCTGACCAAAAGCCCAGGCTCTAGCACAGGAGCCCCAGGTTGTGCTAGCAGCAAAAATTGCCAAGTGCTGTAATGTGCCAGGGCACGAGTGGCTTGGGTCCTGTGTCAGGAGTTGCATCTGCGCAAGGTTTCAGTCCTGGTCAGAGCCCAGCTTTGAGTTTTCCTGAATTGATAGACAGATCCTTCTTAGCCCAAATGGCAAGATCCTCTGCCAGCTCCCAATTACGTGGCCGATACCTGTGCTGCTGACAATACTAAAACCGGAGCTTCGGTGCTTTGTAACGGGCCTGAAAGACAGAAGTTTGCGAGGCTGTAGCTGTGGCTGACTGTCCCATTTGGTCTCAGCCCTGGCTGCCAGTCCCTGTATCTTTGAAGTGGCTGCTGCTCAGCTGATGGCTTTGGTCCAGGTGTTTTCGCTTCAGAGCAGAAGGCTGCAGGGTTCATTTGCCCAGGGGCTGATGTAGCAGAGAGCTGGGCAGAAGTGACCCGTCGCTCCTGACGTCTGCAGATTTTGGCACCCTGTCGCTCTGAGCTGGGAGATTCCCCCGTCTCCTCACGGGTCCTGGGGAGACCAGGCTGGCCCTCGTATGGCTTGCAAACCTACAGGCACAGAGCGTTTCTAGGGCTTGGGTTTTTACAGGAAATGCCAGCCCTTTGCTCCCCGCCGAGGCAGTGTGGGAGGAGGTTTGTTCTGCGGTGCTTCGTCAGCACTTTGGAAGGAGGCTCGGGGGGTGCTGGGGAGGCTGCTAGCAAGCACCTCTCCTTCCACTCTCAAAGAAGTTAGCTGTTGCTGTGGGCACATACCCCAGTAAACAGAGAAATCCTTCTCCTCAGGCGCGTAACATGGGGGAAGTACGCAAACTGTGGGCAAACCTGCATTGCCCCGGATTACGTCCTCTGCGACCAGGCCATCCAGAGCAGAGTGGTGGAGAACATCAAGAAGACCCTGAAGGTGAGCATTCAAGTTGCTCGTGCGTTGGAAACCTGTGCACTGTCGTCTGTCCCAGCAGCTGTCCCTGGGGCTTCCATGATTTCAGACTCGTATTTCAGGCTTGAGAAGTTTTCTTAAGAGAGTTTGTAACCTATTCCACCGCTCCCAAGCCCTTGGCAGTGCTGAGTATTATCTTCTTTACAAGAGTGGTGCCACTCGTTCTTGCTGGTGCCAGCCCTGTTTACCCAAGACTGTTGGGTTTCAGCTCTCTGCTGCTGCGGCAGTTTCCATAGAGAGTAGCTCCCGCAGAGCAAAGAGTGGATTTGTGGGAGACACCACAGGTGTTTGGGAGTGAGAAATTGGTCCAGCCCGAGCAGTGGGGGGAGTCTCAGCCTTTGTGGCCACTCATCGGCTGCCTGCGTGACGAAATCTTTCCAGCTTTGATCCTTTCTCGCCCCACAGGAATTCTACGGGGAAGATGTGAAAAATTCCTCAGATTATGAAAGGATCATCAACAAGCGCCACTTCAAAAGGGTGATGAGTCTGCTGGAAGGGCAGAAGATAGCACATGGAGGGGAGGCTGACGAGGCCACCTGCTTTATAGGTATTCTGCCTGCACTGGCAGAGAAGGAGGGGCTGGTGGGGAGCTGCTAGCTGTGTGCCACGGCTGGCCTCCCTGCTTCGGCATTTGCTGGCTTGCCCTTCCAGCTCTTGGGCTTTGCAGGGAATCCAGTGGGTGCTTATGGGTAGGCAGAGAGTTCATCTGCAGGAAAGGCCTCCTGCAGCCAAACAGCCTCTCAGTACCAGAAGTGCCTGAAAAGACCGGGACTCTGCAGTGAGGAAAGAAGGGCCGTACGGTGACGTAGGGGGTGGACACCGTGAACAGAGCAGTGTTATTCACCAAGCCTCGTGATACAAGAACTAGGAGGCACCTGCTGAGATTTGCAGGAGAGAGGTTCAGAACAACAGGGAGCACTTTTCTGCGCTGCACACAGCTCACCTCCAGAGCTTGTTTTCACAGGGGGGGTTTAGAGGCAGAGACCATGACCAAATTCAGAAAAGACCGGACAGATCCATGGAGGACGCGCCCATTGTGAGCTGTTAAATAGAACAGGGATGTATCCTCTGAGACCCCCAAATCCTTGGTCGTTGATGTTGGAGGGGGTATGACAGTGGGTTATGCTACACGTGCCCTGTTCACATGATCTCCCTCTACGGCTTGCTGCTGTCAGGGACCGGACCCTGGGCTGGATGGGCAGATCTTCCGCCTTTTCTAAAAGGGACCAGAGCAGGAGTCAGAGAGCAGACCTGGACCTGGCTTTGCCAGGTGATCTTAGCTCAGTTACTTGACATGCCCCAAATGACACGTACCCTGTGTGGGGGTGGGGGTGAGGTGGTCTGCAGCAGAGCCCTGGCTTCTCCATGCCACGGTGCCTCTGATTTGCTGTTCTGTACGTTGCAGCTCCAACGATCCTCACCAGCGTGAACCCGGAATCCAGGATCATGCAGGAGGAGATTTTCGGGCCTGTCCTTCCCATCGTGACTGTGAAGAATGTGGATGAGGCCATTCAGTTCATAAATCAGCGGGAGAAACCGCTCGCCTTGTATGTATTTTCCAATGACAAAAAGGTAGGTTTGTTCCCCAGTTGGAGGTAACTCTCTTGCTTGCTTTTAAGTGCTGTACCTCCTTCCCTTGTCCCCCCTGGCATCATCATGTGTTTGGCTTTCACTGGTGCTAACCGCCGGCTCTTGCGCTATGTAATATGAGATATTTTGAAAGCTTTTGCAAACTCCCATGCATGTCTTGAGGGCACTAGGGTTTAAGTGACATCCTCCGGCTCTCAGCCCATCCCCCAGCCACACGTGGAAGTGCAGCAGGGAGGGGGTGGTGACTTAGACATCTGGCTCAGGCCTGTTTACACGGGGATCGAAAGTGTGTTATGCAAGAACCTGCTGCTTGGCGAAGGAGCAGAGACCGAAGTGCCAGTTGAGCAATGCCTGGTTGATAACAAGCAGGTTGCCTTCACCTGTAACGTGACTGGGCGAATTGTGCTTCTGGTTGGTTGAAGGTCCCAGGCAGGACAGTGCTGTCCTGCTCAGTAGGCACACTGCTGCAGGGCAGGGCACCACCAAACCAGAGCACGAGGCAAGTGTCTGGGGAGCTGACCCCAGCAGGGCTCAGCTGCTGGGTGCCATGCCATTGACTTTAGAGAGTGGGCACATCTGCAGTGGAGGTGATTGGGTCTAGAGACTTTCTGGTCCTCCAACAGGGAAGGCCTGGGGTTGAGCTTAGCTACTATGTGTGGAAGGGGTTATGGCACCCAGAGGAGGCTGGTTATCAGGCAGCTGAAGCCTGCACACATAGGCCTTTCCAGCACGGATGTTCTCAGCATTACGCTTGGCCCTGGGTAGCCTGCCTGCCTGCCAGCCCATGGAGTGCAGCAGGGAGCCACCCTGGCACCATCAAACCTGCATTTCATAGCAGGTGGGTTGTGAGAGCATCTCCCAAGTGAGCCAGACCCCAGGTTCACTCCCAGAAACGGCCTGTGCCCTGTTGGCTGGGCCTAGGCTAGAAAGGAGCCGTCCCATGCCAGAGCTGTGGGATGGTCAATCCACTTCATGGCCTCCCAAGTCTCGTTGCACTTGGCTTTGGAGCGTTGCCCCCATGAAAGCAAAGTTGAAGAGCATGAATGTTTGTGCTGCAAGCAGCTGAGGTGGCTGGGAGGACGGTGTGTGCTGGGCGTGCTTCTGGGACTGCCACGGTCAAAGTTCAGCCCTTAAGTTTGTGCCAGGGGGATGCTTCCCAAGTACGCCTGTCTAGGCAACACTAGGCCACAGAGGGAGAGCGTGAGGGGCCATCACCCTGGATCAGCACGGAGAGGCTGTGCTCGAAGCTTGTCCTGGGGTTTCTGTGACGTCTCTGTTGTCCGCTAGCTGATCAAGCGGGTGATTGCAGAGACCTCCAGCGGTGGCGTGACGGCAAACGATGTCATCATGCATTACTCCCTCCCAAGCCTGCCCTTCGGCGGAGTCGGTGAGTCCCTTCCAGCTTCTGGTGCTCAGGTGCCCACCCGGAGCCTGCCACTGCGTGCAGAGCTTTCCTGCAGAAACATGGGGCCATGTTCTCTGCCGCAGGCTCCGTCTGTACCCGCCTCCCTGCCCTAGGAACACCTCTCCCAGGGCCAGGCGCTGACTTGGACTCCAGGGCTGTTCAGCCCTTGCAGAAAGTGCCTGCCAGGGACTCCAGCCATGCTGGGGGCTTTGTGCTGTAGGACCCAGACTGGGGCCCTCCAAGCACCTGACACAGGACAAGTCACTCTGACAGGAGTCATTCTGGTCATGGGCTTTCTCTTCAGCCCCCTTTGTCCTTGTGCTGCCTGTCTGCTCCCCCCGGCCCAGCCAGCATCCTGCTAACTAACATGCGTTGCTCTTAGGGACCAGCGGGATGGGTGCTTACCATGGCAGGCACAGCTTTGAGACCTTCTCCCATCGCCGCGCCTGCCTGATCAAGTCGCTGGGCTTGGAAGGCGCGAACAAAATCCGATACCCGCCCGGCAGCCAGAAGAAAGTGGACTGGGCAAAGTTCATCCTCTTGAAGAAGTTTAACAGAGGCAAAATCGGCCTGATCATCATGGCAGTGCTGGGGGTCCTGGCAGCCCTCATAGTCAAGGTGAGCCTGGGGATGGGGACATCGTCCGTGCAGCAGCGTGTTTCATGGGAAGGCTCATTTCTGAGCTTTTCTTAGTCATGCGCTCGCCTGTCTTCCAGCCACAGTCCTTCCATGGGGGCTGGTCTGTTCTCACCCTCCCCTTGGAAACTGGTGTGAGCCAGCTGGAAGCACTACAGTCCGCCTGTCTTCCGCTTGAGCAAGCAGGCACCATGGTGTTAGTGGGGCCAGGCTGGTTCTTGGGGCGAATCGAGTCTGCCCCACTTGCTGCTCTGTGACACCTGACATGCATGAGGAGGGGGCAGCTGGGACCTGGCA
Organism: Crocodylus porosus; assembly: GCF_001723895.1. Taxonomy (NCBI): domain Eukaryota; kingdom Metazoa; phylum Chordata; order Crocodylia; family Crocodylidae; genus Crocodylus; species Crocodylus porosus. The sequence continues at coordinate 15,628,722 of NW_017728932.1, read as the reverse complement.
CGATAGGATCCGCCCAGGCTCGGGGAAGCAGGTGGCACGAGCTGCTTCCGCAACTCGTCCTGCACGAGTTGGTTTTGGCAGTGGGGTTTGGCTGCCTTCCTCCTCACCCAGGAGGCAGCAGGGCAGACTGGAAGGCAGGTGCATGGCTAGAGGGCAGGCCAGATTAGGGTTTGTCCCTGGCCGTGCCACAGCTGTCCTGTGGGACCCTGGGACGTTGCTTCTTCTCTGTGCTGCCGTCTCCTTTGCGTAAGGCGGGGGGCAGACTGCAAGGGGCAGGTACGGCTCTCCCCGGGCTCAGGTCAGTAAGAAAGGAACCGGGCAGCTTCCTGCAGCCCAGCCCAGGTACGGCAGGCAGATTCCCACAACCCTGCAGTGGCTTCCTCTGCGTCTTTCCTGCCACGGCCAGGGCGAGAGCTGTGGCTGGGAGGACACGGGTAGAGCAGGCGTGTGCTCGCTAGGCAGGAGCTGATAAGAAACAGCAGAGCTGCCGTTGGAAGCTGGGCCCAGCTCCACGCTGCTGGGGAGCCTGTCTCCAGGTGGCCAGCCCTGGGGGCTGCCAAGGGCAGGTGGAAGAGCAGCTCCTGGCAGGAGGAGGCAGCCGGCCCCTGTGAGAGGTCTCAGCCCAGTCTGTAGTAGCTGGAGATCGAAGCCTCGTTCCCCTCCCACAGCCTTACCCCAGATGGGTGCAAGGTCCCTCCAGACTGATCGTGCCAGTCTTGTGGCCAGACCCCCTCTGCACATCTCCTTGCACTCAGCGTACTTAGCTGCATTTCCCAATCGTTTGGGTTTTCCCAGAATCACCAGCCCCTGCTGAGGAGAAAAGCCCCCTTGGCTGTGCTGGCAGGTCAAAGACTGGCTCAGCTCTATAAGTACTGATGAGGAGTGGGGTTTAAAACCCAGCCATTGCTGTGAGCAAGGTAGGATTGTCTTCTGTTTGCGCATGGGCCTGGTTGGAAGTGGGGCAGGGAGTGCCGGGCTGGCGTCCTGCGCTGCTGGCTTTGCTCTGGGGCGTCACTCGGAGGCATCCGCCCTGTAGCGTGAAGTGTGCCCCGCAGGCCAAGACAAAGCAGCCCTTCTGGATCTTGTGCTGTATTCACGTGGGAAAGAGGAATCTGCCTCTGCCCTTGGAGCAGGGATCGATCCCCTCTTGGCTGGTTGCAGAGCTATTCCCCCTCCTTTTGTCTTCGCAGATGGCTCGCTAGTAAGGGACCTGACATGGCTGGCTGTGAAACACATGCTCTCCCTGGATGGTCAGCACCTGCTTCCCGTATTCATGTCTTCGCTTACAAGTTTCTTCCTCTTTCTGTGAGATGTCAAGCACACAAAGCATAAATGCACTAATCGATGCCAGGGGGCCCAGACTCTCATTCGGACACCGGTGGGCAGAAACGGTCGATCGTGCCATTGGCAAGGAGGTAAAGGAGAATGGGCAAGCGGGAAACAGCAGCTCCCCCTGGGCTTATGACATAGCTGCAAAGACCTTGCCTTCTGCTTGTGCCCATGCCCAAATAGCAGCTCCTGAACTCCTGCTCGGCTTTAAGGGACCACCAGTTGGATTTCGAACTCGGTTTTGTGAGCTGTCTCGGGTCAGAGCCGCTGCCCCCTCCCTCCCACCTCCCCAAAAGGAGAAAACGTGGACCTGAATGATCTTAACTGAAAGAGCAAACAAAGCAAGAGCAGCGGTGTCGTCCATAGCCCCAGGGGCAGCCGGAGGCCGAGTATCTACTCGGCTCTTTCCGAGGTCTCAACCATCGCGTTCTCAGAGTTAGTCGGGCGCGTGCTCCACTTCTGGTGGGGTGAATTTCCACTGGCGTTAAAGGCCGGTTCCAAATGAACGTGCGCGGAGGCTGCTGCCTGCCGCCTTCGCCTCACCCGTCATCTTTCAGACGAGTACATCCAGCGCGTGGCCCTGTGATTCAGTCTGGCTGCGGGTGTCGCAGCGAAAGGCTCGCGACAGCTCGCAGGGAGTTCCCCCGTGTTGTTGCGAGCGATTCTGTGATGCCCTGCAATCCTGCGCTCGCAGGAGGCGACGCTACGAAGGAGTTGCGCCAAGCGCGTTTCCACTCGCTGCTGGAAGGCACGACTGCTCGCCTCTGACCCTGGAGTTGCGTGAGCCCGGCCCGCTGAAGAGGGAGATGTGGGACAAAGATGGGTGTGCTGGGTCCCAGCTTTCTAAAAGAGCTTTTTTTTCCTTTCCTTACTAAAAAGCAACAGGAGACCTGATGTGTTACTGTGAAAGAAGCGATTCTAGAAAGCCATTGGCCTCATCTCCCGAGATGAGTTGCGTTCAGTGAAACCTGCCTGCCAAGCCAGGTATTAAAAATAGTTTGTTTAGTGTTTGCAAAATCTAAGTGACAAGAATGAACGTGTTTTATTGGCGCAACAGAGGAGATGGCAGAGCGCCAGAGGCCCGACTGCCGCTGCCTCGCTCAGGCGAGCTGCTTCACGCCTGCGCTGCTGGTCGCCCACCTGTGAAACAGGAGTGAGGTGTATCCACTCCGATCCCCAAGCAGCGTTAAGGATCGTAGAGAAATTGGGCTGGGAGGGACCTCAGAAGGTCCCTTAGTTCAGCCCCCTGCCCGGGGCAGGATGTTTCCCCATTTAAGCCCTCCCATACAACAGGGCAAGTTTTATGAATACCTCCCTGCCCCCCAGGGCTTAAGTTGAATTCATTTCTTTAGCCCCCTCGGTGCCTGGCGGGGAGCGAGCCGGTCGAGGAAATTCTACTTCTGAAACGCTGGCTCAGATCTGCACGTCCTTGTCGGCCTCTGCTCGCGCGGAGGCCGAGGCAGTGGCCTGCGCTGACTCCCTGCTGCGGAGCAGCCCTCCGAGCTGGAGGGGCCAAGACCCAGGCAGGCCCTACAGTGAACTGCAAACCGAAGGCACTGCAGGCAGGCAGGAGCTTGGTGGCTGGCTGGGTTTATTCATGGCTAAACAACGGGTTGTCACTGTGCCACAAAGTCCAGGCGGTGACAGGGTTCGCCAGCCCTGGCTGTGTGCGCTCAGGTGTTGCCAGCGGTTAGACCAGACCAGGTTAGACGGTCCCCTGGACAGCAGCTCCTAGCTCAGGTCGGATGCCGTCTTCGGCTAAACGGAGACTTCCCCCTTCGCTTGGACGAGTCCTGGGCGCCGTGCGCTCCCAGCTGCGAGTGGGGAGGGGTCTCCCTGTGCTCTCGGCGCCCGCCCCCGTCTCTGGCCCAGCCTGCTCAGTGGGGAGCAGTCGTGACCCTGGCAGCCACCCCGAGCGCGAGCACGGCGATGGCGGCAGCCGCTGCCAGCCCGCGCCGGAGGACGAGCTGTTTCGCAGACAGAGCCTCGGCCGCGGGCGGGCGCGCGGGAGCGGCTTCCTGGAGCCTCGGCCCTTCGAGCTTAGCGAAGCCAAGCAGGACGATGCCGTTCCGGGCCCCGGCCTCCCCTGGAGCAGGGTGCGGGCAGGAGGTTACTGCAGGTGACCTCCCACCGGAGGCAGGGGGCTGCGGGGTTGCTGGGCTTTTGGGACGCTCCTCTCCAGAGCCTCTGCCTGCCTCGGCGCTCCCTGCGTGGGGCTTCTGCCTCCCCCTACACCCGGCTTCCCGTAGCGAGAGCGGCTGCTTCTCCCCCTCCCCAGGCTGCAAGACCAGCCCTGCAAGCCCCTTCAGCTCGCCTCCCTGACGTCGTCCGCGAGAGCAGGCGGGGACCGGGCTCCTGCTGCCCTCTCTGCTCCTCCCAGCGCGTTCGTTATTCCAAGAGCCCTGCAGCCCCCTCCGCTGCGCGGGCGTTATCGGCTTGCCCAAGGCTGAATCTGCCCCCAGGACACCTGTCCCCCACTTTGGATTTTGATTCCCAGCACAACTTCCTGGGGAAAACACAAACCCTCCTGCCAAGCTCCTTCCCCCCATGCACAACCTGCCGGGACTGCCAGAAGAGCAGGCATTTTAAGGAGCTCCTGCGAATAGCATCTCATTCAATGAATGTTTGGGATCTCAGCCGGCAGGTTGAGCAATGCTGCCCCGTTACCAGCCACGCTTGTCCCATACCTGGGAGGGGAGCCCGCTTGAAAGGGACAGGAGCCGTGTTCAAATCCTCGGCCGTCTGCTGGCTCACGCCTGCCCGCCGTTGAGCCTAGGGAGAGAGGTGGGGTGCGGGTGAGCTGCAAGGAAAGCACAGTTGTCCTACCGAGCGATGACCGCGGTTCAAACGTGCTGGCTTCCCCTCGGGATGATGGCGGGCAGCCGGGACAGCCATCCCGAAGGAGCGCGAACCTGTAGGTTGCATGTGTGCTTGGAGCACATCCGTGCAAGCACGGCCAGGCCTGAAGGGTGGGGAGCGGTTTAGGCTGCGTGTTTTAGCCCGGCTGCCACCTTCACTGTGCCCCAGAGGGACTAGGTGAGTGGTGCGTGGCTGGACTAGCACCCGAGAGCCCGGGGCGCTGACGGACCTGCTGTGGATTTCGACCCGTTCTGCTCTGCGGCGGACGAGAAGCGAGCGTCCGAGCTGCGGCCAAAGCTCCCCGGCTGCCCCGGCCGTGGCCGGCAGAGCAGGGCCAGTGCCTCTCCTGGGCTTGGTGGCTCCAGTCTGCCAGCCTGGCTGCGTCTGCAGCTCTGAGCGGGGCAAGGGAGAGCCCCCCCGTACCTCGCCGGGCCCTGCTGCTGGGCAGCCTCCCCACTGATTCCTCTGGGACTTCACCCAGCTTTTGCCGAGCGGGGCAAGCGTGTGTGCAAAAGGAGCTGGATCCACACAAGGTAAAAGCCCCTGGGAGCAGGGATTCCCCCTGCGGTGCAGCCTGGCAGCCTCCCCTCCCAGCCAGGCCACCCGTCACTGCTCTGGCATGTGACACTGGCCAAGGCCCCTCCCTGGTCTTCGCCCTTCCCGCGGCCACGGCGCTCTGGCCCGCAGTGCGGGCTCGCTCTGTCCCCTGCCTGCGCTCGGCAGTGACAGGAGTGATGCGAGAGCCCCGGTACCTCCTCGGAGGCCTTCCTCCAGTCCATCCGTGCGATGTAGGTGATGGAGCAGCTGCAGGGGATGAAGGCGCAGATCAGCATGCCGAGCCAGAGACCTAGGGAGAAAAGGCTGGGGTAAGCCAGGTGCGGTCAGCACCTGGACCCGGCTCCAAAACCTCCTGACCCTGCAAACCTGGGGCCATCCTGGAGGTGTGGGGGGGCAACAGGTGGCTACTTGGGCTGTACCTGGGCGGGAGCGGCCTGAGGCTGCCACCTAGCGACCACGCAGGCCTTCGCGCGTACGCTGACCAGCTGAGGTTGCTGTAAGCAGGTTCCCGAGGGAGGCAGGAAGATCCGGACTTGACCTT
>NW_017728932.1:15617947-15623335 GCF_001723895.1 Crocodylus porosus | reverse complement strand
GGCAGGAAGATCCGGACTTGACCTTCAGCCCAGCCAGGCCCAGATGGCTCGGAGGCCTCCTGCACGCTGTCAGCCCAGGGAAGCCCACACGGGGTACGTGTGGTTGCGTGCAGGCGTGAAGGTGGGGGCGTTCAAAGGAAATCAGTGTTGCAGTGGGGGCCTGCGCGGAGCCAAGGGGCTATATTTGGGCTTGTGGAAGAGGTGGACTTGTCAGGCTACAGGGGTGGAGCGGAGATGGGTCTGGGACTGTATTTTTGGAGGCTGGAGGGAAATGGAAGATGGGTGGGGTTTCAAGAGTGGCTTAGAGGATGGACACACTGCTTTGAGGAGGGGGAAAGGGGCCAGGGCCAAACCTGGCTTGGAAGGGGCATTTCAGTGGGTGCTGGATACATGCGCACAAAGGAGGCTGCCCAACAATGCAGCTGTCCCTGCTCTGCACCTCACAGACAGGGTACCGCGCTGGCTCTGGCAGGGTTTAGAGACACGTGTTCTGCTGTCACAACAGTAGGCCCCTTGGTGGAGTGCGGCTGGAGGTGTCCGAGCTGGGGACGTTTTGCTCCTGTCTCCTGCCTGTCTCTGGGGGTGCCCTTTCTCTGCCCTCCACTCTGGCCATTGTACCTATGATCCCGATCCGGGCCACAAAGAGCAGCAGGATCGCCACCGGGAGGCCCACGACATAGTAGCCGATGGCGTTCAGGATGGCCCCGAACTTCTGCCTGCCCGAGCCCCGGAGCACGCCGCTGGTGGTGCACTATGGGGAGGACATGGCGGGGCCATGAGAGCCCTGACCCCATGCAGCCCCCAGCGCCCATCCAGGCTGACCCCTCTGAGACGCTCGTCGCAGGGGTGAAGCCGGGGCCGCCTCGAGGCTGAGATGCCACCAGGCTCCTACGCGCCACCTGCGGGGACTGGATGTTTCCAGCCTTCCTCCTTCCCCCCAGGCTTTCATCTTCCCTCCATGCGGGGGGAGTTCCCCATGGACCGGTCTCTCCCATTACCTCGGAGGCAGTCCTCCCTCTCTGTCCATCTCCCAGGCCTGAGATTTGCTTGAGGTGCTGGCCTTTAGCAGAGGGAACTGCCCGAACCCTCCACCACCCACCCGGGACACGTGCTGCCACGTGGGGAGAGAAGGGGCACTCACACAAGCTGCTTCGAACAGGTGGAAGGCAATGTACACCGGCATAACCCAGGCCACCAGCTGGATGATCTCTCTGTTCAGGGAGCAGAAGAGCAAGCAGCGCTAGCAACGTGATTCAAGAGCAGTTCAAGCCCCGGCATCTGGCTACGCTCGGTACGCCTGACTGGTCGCACCAGACTTGTCCTGCCATGCCGTGAGCAAGGGCAGTGGGATGGAGCCATGAGCCAGAAAGCCCTGACCCAGCTACCCTCGGGCCCTGGGGCTTTACCCAACGATGGAGGCGCTGGGAGAACTTTGTATTTGGACACGGGCCTGGAGTAAAACCATGGTGGCAGCCTCTGCATGCCCTTGCAGTGACCGCTCCCTGAGACTTCATCACCTGGAGTTTCCTGGGGAAAATTTCACTCTGAGCTAAATAATTAGGCCTGTGCTCCAAAACCCTCCTACGGAAATAACCCGCCGTACTTGGGTGAGCAACTGGACTGAGCGAGGGAGAAGACCCTTGCAGCCTGCAGGACCAATGGGTTGTGCTGCTTCCTCCCAGCGTGATTCCCTCCTCCATGCTGTGGCTCTGTCTGTAGCGGTTTAATAGCGGGAACGTTTCTGTTCAGAGGTGACGGGCACCCGAGGAACTCACTTGTCACTGGTAAATATATATCCCAACACGTCTTTCGAGGCTGCCAGTACAACACCCATTGCCACGCAAAAGACCCCTGAAAATGGAGCAGAGAGCCGCCGCAGTGAGTCTGGCCTGGCTCAGACCCTGTCCTGGTTTGAGCCTCCTGGCCCCGGTCCCACGCCAGTGCAACCCCGGTGCTGCCGACTTGTTGCCTCGTGGCCCACGGAGTAATGTAGCTGCCCCCAGAGCGGCAGCCGGGGCCACCTGAGTACGGGCAGGTCGGAGAGGCGTGTGGCACACATCAGGGTTGCTATTAGCTCCTTGCTCGGAGCAGCACCAGAGCCCAGAGCCCTCTACCTGTGCACAGCAGGCTGACGATGGACGCTGTCTTGGCCTCCTCGACGTTCCCAGCACCCAGCGCGTTCCCCACCTGAACACTGACAGCCGTGCTCAGCCCAAAGGGAACCTGAAAGCCCAAAGCACCGGTGTTTATTCACTTCCCTCGGGCAACCCTACAGTGCTAGGGCTCATCCAGCCTAGGCGCTGCATGGTCTAATAGCCCCCTGCAACAAGCCGGGGCCTGAGCTCATGAGATGGGTGGCAAATCTCTGGGGTGCCTTAAAAGTTCAAAGCAAGGTGCGTGCATGGGGACAGGCGATGGCAAGGTGCAGCTTGAGCCCAGGGCAGGAGACGGGGTGGCTGGGGTCACGTCACCTTGCCTCAGTTTCCCTGGTGTGCTCAGACACTGGAGTTCTTCAGAGCAGGGGGTGTCTCTTGCTGTGCGTGTACAGCGCCCAGCACGTGTGGGGACCCCGGCCGCAGTCAGGGCCGTCCCATGCTGCAGTGTAAGGATCCCACGTTCTTACCATGTAAGCGACTGTGGACACCTCGTAAACGATGGACTGGGCAGAAAGCTCCACGACGCTCAGCAGGCCTGCGGCGGAGAGGAGACGCCCGTCAGGAGCTTGCGGCCTGGTGGATCCTGCTCGGGGACACGGTCTACAGCAGCCCGGGGGGGGTCCTCTCCATCCCCCCTGCACTTACCGACCAGGAAGCTCCCGATTTCATAGGTCCACCACTCGATGCATAACATGAGCATGCTGGGCACGGCCAGCGAGGTGAAGGTATCCCACTCCTGCAGGCACTCGCTGGACCAGCCTGGGGCAAGCAGATGCCACGTGTGAACAGCCAGCCTGGCGGAGCTGGGCCACGGGCAACCAGGAAGGGAGCTAGGAGCCGGGGCCAAGTTGCTGGCATCTCTTTTGCCCTTCCAGAGCAAGCGATGTGCACGAAGCACAGAGCACACAGCTGATTCAGCAGCGCCTGAGCTTTGGGGCGTGGATCTGAAGTCCTTGCTGCTGGGACCAGTTGTGGCCGATCCCAGATGCAGCCAAGCCCCCCGCGTGCTCAGCGAGGCGTGCAAAGCCTTTACATGGGTGGCTGGCGCCTGCTGACCTTGGCAGGACCTCGAGCACTGGAGTGCGAGCCTGGGGTCTGTCTGCTGACGCAACCCCCCGAGGCCATGCTAGGGGATGGGCTAGGAGGGACCTGCCAGCGGCGAGGGTGGGAGTTTCAGGGCAGCCCTGGGGAAGTGGCGAGGATTTTACAGGCAGCAGGGACAGACACGGCACCTCCCCAGGTCTCCACGTGGAGCTTCCTCCTGACGATGTACAGGAACAGGAAGATGGCTTGTGTGTACTGAGCGATGGTGTTCGCCAAGGCAGAGCCCCTGGGGGAAGAGAGACGGCAAGGGACCTTCTGTGTCCTGCCGGCAGCCCCGTATCCTGCGGTGCCGCGTGCTTCGGGGTCAGCTCCTGCCCTGCTCCCCCCAGGCCGAGGATTTGGGTATTTTGGCGCCCAGCTTGGATGCCTGTAAAAGGGCCTGGTTTTGTGGAGGTGCTGAGCACTTGTCCACTCAAAAGTGGGTCCTTTTGAAGATGCCTGAAGCTGGGCTCCCACCATGATTCATGTGAGAGCTACATCCTGTTGCCTAGGGCGCAGTGGGAGTTTGGGGATTTCGGGACCCATTTGGGGCTCGTGCCGTCGTTCAGAGGTCTAATCGCTTCCAGACGCTACTCACGTGACTCCGAGGTCCATCGTGTAAAGGAAGACGTAGTTTGCAAGCACGTTTATGATGTTTCCAACGATGCCGCTGAGCACCTCAGGCCAAATGATCCTCTGCGGTGAAAGAGAAATATGAGAAATGCGATTTCACTGGGACTCGTGCACTAATAGGTGTGCAAATGCCATGGTTCCTAGACGGCTTCGAAGGAGTGGCAGGGCCAAGAGAGCAATAGCTGCTCTCGCTGCTGAACGCGATGTCCTGGACGTGAAGTGCCGTGCGGCTAACCAGCGGTTCCAGCATCGCCAAAGAAGAAATTAGTTAATCAGTTAAAACCTCTGTGGTTTGCCACGTGCATTGAGTCTAATGGAAACCACGTGTGCAAGAGCCTTTCTTGCAATGGGGGAATGGACCTAGAGGTGGCCAAACACCGGCCAAAAATGCCTGCTGTTGTGTGCATGTTATGGGCACTGCCGGACGCGCGTCTTTTATGCTGCAACGCAGGCCTGAGCCGGGGGTGGGTTACCGAGGGAGACCCTCGGCGGTCTCACGGGATGATATCCCTTCCCCCTCGCCTCCCCATCCGCCACTGAGGCCTACCTGATTCTGCAGATATCGTGTCTCCAGCTGGTACAGAAAAGCCACCTGCAAAATAAGGGAGTTGGTGTGTGAGGTTAGGCTGAGGTGTAACAGATGTCTTCGGGGGAAATCTAGTCTTTCCTCTGGCCGCCGGCCCGGCCCGGGCATCGGCTGCCTCCTGCCAGGTTGGCTCCGAGACGTGGGTGTGTCTGAGCCCTCCTGAGAGGGGGAGGCATCGCGTGCGGGGGACCAGAGCAGGCAGCTTTGCAGGGCTCCAGGCGCCGAAGGAGCCACTCTCCTGTCTGCTTCCCTCCCCAAGAAGCCACGGGGACAGGAACTTACGGGAAGAGCCGGGACGAAAACCATCACGTAAACCTGCGTTAACCTGGGGGGAGACACAAAGCATCATCATTCCCCCGTTGAGGGCCTGCGCAAGCCCCCCCACTGTCCCTCGGGGCGTGGCAGGGCCGTTCTCCCTCCTGACCCAGCTTTTCGGCCCTGTGAAGGGGTGGGCTGGGCAGCGGGCTGTTCTTTATCATGTCGTGGTGGCAGCGAGGGAGTTTGCCTCCCGGCAGCAGCCGGGTGCAGGGCTGCACCGTGCCGCGGGCCACGTCTGTGCCAGCCTGCTGACGCCGACGGCAGGGCTGCATGGCGTAGCCGACGGCTCGGCCCAGCCATAAGCGAAAGGGGCGCTGCATTGGCATCACTGAGGGCATGGCCCAGCCAATGAGGCAGCGCCACTGGCCTGATGGAGGGCAGAGCCTGGCCAATGTGGTGATGGGGTGCCCACTTGGCTGAGGGCAGAGTCCAGCCAATGGGGTGAAAGAAAAGCTCTGTCAGCCTGGCAGAGAACAAAGCCCAGCCAACAGGGTGAAGGGAAGGCTCCACTGGCTTGGCAGAGAGCAGAGCCCAGCCAATGGGGTGAAGGGAGGGCCTTGCCAGCCTGGCTGGGGCAGAGCCCAGCCAATGGGGTGAAGGGAGGGCCCTGCC
>NW_017728932.1:15615186-15617847 GCF_001723895.1 Crocodylus porosus | reverse complement strand
GCCTGGCCGGGGGCAGAGCCCAGCGGGTAACTGCAGGCAGTCGCAGCCTCGGTCCCTTGCAGAGCTTGCGGCTGCATCCTGTGCCTGCCGCGGCTGGACTCGGCACCCGACCTGGAGACCTCCGGGTCCTGCCGGACCAGCAGCAGGATCTGCTCGGTGTTGATGAAGACAGCCCAGCAGGGGAAGCAGCAAAGCAGCACGATGAGGGTGCCGCGCTGCAGGATGACGCCCACCTGCTTCATGTTCTTGCCGCCGTACGTCTGCAGAGCAAGAGGGCCAAGCCTGGGAGTTAATGTCACTCCCTTGAAAAAGGCATGCCTGACCGCGCCGGCCGCAGGGAAGCAGCCCGCATGGAAGAACGGCAGAGCCGTGCGGGGGGCGAGGTGCCAGCCAGTGCCCGCTGCAGCACAGGGGTCCTTCAGCATCATGAAAAGCATGTGGAAGGGGGGCTTTGCAAGGCACGGGAGACGACCCCCTTTAAGAGCTCTTGTTCCCTTCTGGTGGCCAGACTCGCTGCAGAGGCTCAGGAGTTTGTCCAGCCTGGAGGGCCCAGACCCAGCTCCTTTAGCTCAAGCCGTGAGGAGCTCAGGCTTTCCATCCCAAAGTCCTGGGCTCGGTGCCTGCTCCTGGACAGCATTACAGCCTCGTGATGCAGGCGTGAGCCTCGGTTCATTCCTGAGAGGTGAAGATATGAATCCAGCCGTGGAGGGACTTTGCCCATCGCTCGGGGCAGCCAGGCACTTCAGAGCCAGTGCTTAGGCAATCAGTTAACTCCTCCTTTGCGATCCCTGGATGGAGTCCGCTCCTGCGCGTACCCCGAGGGGCAAAACGTACCCAGCCCTGAGTGTCTAAGGCCAGCTGGGCTCTGCGCCTTACAGAAGCTTTTAGCCACCAGTTTAACAGCCCTGTGTAATAGGGGAGCTAATTTGATCCCGCTAACGTTAAATGCTCCCAGCCTCTCTAAAGAAGAGGGGTTGGCGATCAGCAGCTATTCCCTACCTGTGACATTAATGTGTCGCATGCAGCTGTTAAGCCGTACCCCACAGAGATGCCGAGAACATTTATAACCTGGAAACAGAAGGATAAAACAGTGAGAGGATGCAAAAACGTACCTGTCTGGTGATCACAAGTTTCACCCCACGGCTGCTTGTGAAAGCAGAAGGAAAGGGCCCTCTGTCCCAGCCCGTTGTCAGCTCCTCAGCCAGCAGCTCCCCACCGCTTCATTGCTAACGTATGGGAGACGCCGGAGCTGGCGTGAAACGTGGACTATGGAAAGCCTTGAGCGAGAATACTTACAGCGATTGCAAGCGTGACGGCAGCCAGCTCAACCTTGCCCAGATGGCCGCAGAATATAGAGCTCACAATATGGATCATAAAGACCAGCAGCTGGATCAGGGTCTGGATTGAAGGGAGAGGGGGGAAAAAAACAGGCCGTGGTGACTGCAGGCTGGAGGGGAATTTGCATCTGAGGAACAAACGTGCAGAGAGGCTGCGAAGGGCAGGCTTTCGTGTATTGTGCTGAAGGGCAAACAAGGCTGTGCGTGGCACCCCTGCGGGTTTGCTGAAGTCTGATCCTAGCCGATTCAAATCCCCGCTAGGTCAAGTGGGTCTTGGGTTTCTCTCTCTGGAAATTCTCTGCCAGACCCGCTTTGAGGATGTGGCTGTGTTGCAAAGTCGGTGACGGTCAGTGATCTGGTTATAGCCGCATCTCCATTCTGCTCTGCTGCCTCCGAGGACTGCTGCTATTCAGGACCCGCAAATGTGCGGGCCCCCGATTCCCATCTCTGCCCCACCTGCGTAAATCTAGAGTAGCTGCGCTGGGCCCGGGTGTGCACAGGCACGGCGGGCTGCTGTCTCCATCCCTGTGTGCGTGAGTGTGCCCAGCCAGGGAGGCATCATGGCCCCGCACCATCTGAACGTTTGAGCCTCCATTTTGCCTCTCCGTTTGCCCTTTGCTAGGACAGCACAGGAGCCTGCCGCAAAAGGGAGGAGAGCCTCACACCAGGACCCCGCAGAGGAAGGGCAGCAGGAACCTGACTCGTTCCCAGGCTCCACGTAACCGATACAGGGAGCACGAGCGCTCAGCCAGCGGGAACGCCAGGCGCTGGCCGCCCGCTGCCCTTACCAGCGGCCCTGCCAGCGCCAGCAGCCTCTTCGCCTCCCCCCAGAAGTTGCTGGGAATCCAGGGACAGCCTTTCCTGTAGGTGCCAGGAGCCGAAACGGGCAGGGCGGTGCTCGCGGCATCTCTGAGAGGGCCCTCGCCGGCAGGGACTGTGGGCTTCATGCTGCCTCTCTGCCCGGGCAGTGAATGACCCTGCTTTTCACCTTGGCACTTGGTTAAACCTGCGTGATCCGCTCGACCTAGGAGGGCAAACAATATGTAACCGCAGCGGTGTGAACTGCTGCACGGCTGGATGGCTGTCCAGTCCACCACCTCCCTCGTCCTGGCACGAGCCGCGGGGGCGATGACTGATTACGAGGCTCTGGAGGAATGGCAGGAAGCTGGGGCGAGGGGTCCGGGTTGCGTGTTGGGCGGCATGACTTCAGGAAGGCCTTTGACACGGTATCCCACCCCATACTGGTGAACAAGTTAAGGGGCTGTGACTTGGATGACTGCACAGTCCGGTGGGGTGTGGGCAGTGGGGTCCCGCAGGGCTCGGT
>NW_017728932.1:15602517-15614215 GCF_001723895.1 Crocodylus porosus | reverse complement strand
GGAGGAGTCCTGCGGACGCGTGCCGGCACGTGGCGTGTTGGGGGCTGCGTGCAGCGGGGCCTGGTCTGCACAGCCTGGAAACACGAGGCACTGCAAGCGGCAGCAGAGGGGATCAGAGGGCGACGCTCTCCTCCTTGTCCCAGGTCAGTGCCAAAACGGGGACCCCGCACTTAGGAGCCAGGCGCGCTGTGCCGCCGCGCCGCTCAGTAAGGGGCACGAGCAGGGACCTGGCCAAACCCGGCTCGCAGGCGGCAGGCCCCGCACCTGCACGGGGACGCCTGGCTGACGGAGGGAAACGAGATGCGCCTCCCCCGCTGCCTGCCCTGTCCGAGCTGCCGTCGGGGTGCGGTGCAAACATGGCGAGAGCCCGGCCTGGCCTTGGCGCAGTTCCTATCTGCAGCGTAGGGGCGGGCTGTAAAGGGACTTGCCCGTGGCCACGCAGGAGGTTGGTGGCAGGGCCGGGAGAGCTCCAGGTCTGGTTTCGGTGGCGTAGACAGGCCTTCAGTGTTGGGATTAAAGGGCGAGTCCTGCCCACACTATGACTTGCCAGGGGCAATGCACCTTAGCCGCTCTTGCAGTCCACAGGCCCGTGCCATCCCGGCTTCACCCTTCTCCGTAACGCCCTGCTCTGGCCCAGCTTGACCGGCCTGCTAGCAGCAGGGCCTTCCCTTTGGCCTAGCTCGGTTAATGAGAAACAGGGAGGTGTGAATGGGCCAGAGGCATTTGCAGCCCTGCACCCTCTCCCGTTGCCTTTGCCCGGGCGCACGGGCAGCTGGATTCCTCCCAGCTGAGCCGTCGCGCCCTTGTCCTGCCTCGCTTTCTGCCGCCGGTGGGGCCAGTTCTGCACTCGCTCCTGTTCTGGCACATTTTGGGGCTTACGGATGGACTGCGTTCGCCCACCTCCACCCTCCTCCCCTCCGAGTGCCCTGTCGGAAGAGGCTCTGCATCTGCTGGCTGCTTTCAGTCGACTGTGGCTGCGTAGAGCTCAGGCTAGGAGTCTTGCCCTCTTCTAGCCTGATGGTTGCCGTTACGTTTCGCCCTGCTACCCCTCGTCAGCCCGACAACTGCTTACACTAAAAACCAAGGAGGTTAAGTCAGGCATCTCCCCCAGCCCCTTTCAGTAGGTAGCAGCTAAGTGTCGGTGGTGCCAGGGCCCCCGCGGCGGAGGAACCGATCCGGGGCGCTATCCTCAGCCGAGCACAGCAGGGGACCATCCTCCCCATGAATTCAGCCCACGGGGAGAAGCTGCCACAGAACACCTCTCATCCCAAGCCAGTGCTCGGGGCCATGCCGAACCCGTCTGTAACATCCCAGAGGGGAAATGTGCCTTGTTGCCCAGGAGAGACGGTGCCGGTGCTATAATCGGGGTTATATTCCTTAGGATCGCACCCATTTCCTTGTACGCTCAACCTCGCCTTTGGTTACGCTGGAAGCGTCTCCATGCAGAAACCCTGGCCAGGTCACGGCAGGCCAACTCCACGTGCCCTGGGACCCTGGTGCTGTGGCGAAAGAGCAAAGTGCTGCTGCAAGGTCCAACACAGGAGTCCTGTGCGTGTGAGATTGAGCCGATTAATGCAAACTGTTGGGCAGATGAAAGCAGGGCTTTTCACCCCGTCTAACCCTGTCTGAGCAGGACACAGTAGAGCAGCAGGATCCCCTCCATCTCCACCCCTGCTACTTGGTGGCAGCGTTTTTCAGGGCAGCCCAGCTGGGGGGAGTTGAGCTGAGGGGACAGGTAGCTTCGGGGGGGGTCATCTACTCACCGTTTTTGCATTTCCTGGGCAGCAGTCAGTGCCATTCAAACGCAGCAGGAGAACTGCACTGTCACAGGCCAGACGCACGCCTGAGTGACAGCTACACGTGACTTCCATCCTTTGGGAAGTCAGCCATGGGCATGGGCTGCTTCAGGACAGATGGCTGGTGAGCGGGCATTGCTCCAGGCGGAGCAGGCGAGGACACTTCTATCGGAGGACAGCGGTTCGCTGGGGCAGGATGGAGCCAGCGTATTTGGAAAGTTGGGTTGCTTTCAGTGTCAGTCGTCGACGTGCGTGTGCCCACTCACAGAAGAGTGAGTTGGCAGCAGAGGGAAGCCTGTGGGAGTGAGCGACGCCAGCTGCACGACTCTCAGACCCTCGCCTTAGAAAGCAGCATGGATTTTGGTTGGGAGAGGGCTGATCCTGCCTCAGGCAAGGGATGAACTAGAGGATCTCTGGAGGTCCTTTCCCACCCCACTCCTGATTTCCTTCTGCTGTCAAGCACGATCGAGGGGTACAAAGTGGGAGCTTTCGGATAAGACAGCTACGACCCTCGCAAGAGATTAAACAACCTGAATGTTTATTGGAAACCTCTGCGGCACCAAAAGAGCAGCTGACAGTAGTGCAAGAGTGAACGCCACTGTGGGCAGAGCTGGCCGAACCAGCGCCAGGGTCCGTGCACCCTAGCCAGGGCCGCGTGAGCCACGAAACAACTTCCCAACTGTCTTGGCCCAGGGCTAGCTACAGGGGGATCCCAGAGCCAACTCTGAAAGATAACAGGCCTTTGCCCCCATGGGGTGCCTGGGCCAACAAAGCCCAAGCTGCAAACCAAACAGAACAGGACACGAACAAGCGCTTCAGGACCAGGAAACGGCTGAGGCCGACGGCCCAGCAGGCTCCCACAGAGGGGGTGAAAGCCCCCTGGGTCAGCATTGCTCAGTGGCGGCACAGGCCCAGCCCGTTAGCATGGACAGCATGACCAGACCACAGACCCAAGAGATGGGCCAGGATAGGGGAGCATCTCAGCCACTCCTTCCTGCGGCACTCCACCGCCCCAGCCGTCACGTCTCTGGCCACGGTGGCTATGCTTAGCCGTTGCCCGTCAGGAGCCGCACGAGGACCCCCGCCAGCAGGACCGTGATGGCAACAGCTAGTGCCAGCCCGCGCTGGACGAGCAAGCCCTTCCCCAGCGAGACGCTGCCTCCTGGCAGGGCGGGCAGCACAGCCACTTCCTCTCCAGGGGCGAGCTGGGGCTCGGGCAGGCTCTCGCTGCTGGACATAGCAGCAGGCAGAACTACGGTGTCTGGCACTTCTGTCTCGGCTGTGAAATAGTCTGCGGAGCAGATGGGTCAGTGTTACACGTGGGGCCAGGCCCTGGAGGCCGAGCTGTGCGGCCAGCTGCAGCGGCGAAGGATAGCGGTCCCAGGTCAGCTCTGCTGGCCAGCTCAGGGCGCTCAGTGCTACCTGAGGTCCGCCTGGGGCCCCACAGCCACTGAAGGCCACAGGCCAGCCAGAGCAGCTCCCACGCAGCACTCCTCCTCTCCCCACACCCTGCCCGGGAGCGTTTCCAGAGCAAGGGGCACCGCGTGTAGGACTCCGGCCCCCAGCCACATACCAAAACCAGACAAATGAACCACATTGCTGCTGGTGCCCGGGATCTCCGATTGCACTTTGAGGCCTGCCCGGATTTGAGCCTGCAACAGAGAACAGGGTCAGATTCTCCCTGTCGCCAGGGCACGCCCTCAAAACCTATCCCAAATGGAGCAGTAGACTGCAGCCAGCGAGGGTTCGGCTAAGCTGGGAACACAACGCGCTCCCAGCTCCACCGATGGGGGGGAAGAGATCCGGCCTTCTGCTCTCCGAGCGCATGAGATCCTTCCTTTCCCAGGGCACAGGCACTCAGCTGCGGCACCCTCTGCAGGGATCAGTCCTGCAGGTGTGGGCCACGGCCTGGCTTTGCCAGCTCTGCTTTTCACTCCTCAGCTGGATCACAACCCGCGAGTGCCTCTGAACCTGGGCCCTTCTGCTGACTCCTTTGGTTTAAGGCATGAGCTACATATGCTCACACCCAGCAAAACGCACTTCTTCAAGCAGGGAAGAAGAGGAGACAGATTGTGCTTGCACAACGCTGCGTGCCCTCAGGGCTCTGCAGTGTGGCACGGGCTCAGGAGCCGGCCCACAGCCTCTGGATGAGACTAGTGGGCTGTGAGTCTTACCTCCTCTGCAGCCTTCTTCCAGTCTATGCGCAGGACATAGATGAAGAAGGAAATGGCCTGCAGAGCAATGCAGACGATCAGTCCCACCCATAGGCCTGGAACAAAGGGAAATCAGGGTGTTATCTGGAGGCCCCTGATGGAGGTCCCTGCAGCTGGCCTTCCCTGGGGTCTGGATGTCACTGCAGCTATTTCATTTCTTGGGACTTCATTCCCAAACTAAAGATGCACAAGTCCTGATCAAGCCCCGCCGTGGATCTCGTCATCCAGCAGACATGGATTCCCATTGGCAACCTTGAAAACCCTTTGGCTGACCCCGCTTGCAGCTATACCCGGGCCCAAGTTGTACTGCATTTGTCACAGGACAGACACCATGCCACGTCCTGCTCGGTTACCAGGTGCAACCCAGAGTAACTGCAGTGAATTCAGATCACTGCAACCACATGAACATAAAACTGGTTTTCTAAGGTGGTTCATGCTGTATGTATAAAGGCAACGGCAAAATCTGCTTTGCTGTCTGTTCCCCGAGGCGCTGGACTGAAGCCCCCATCCCTATGCTGGAGTTACACTGCTATCTACTCCATACGCTTATTGAAAGCAGATGCTTATTTGAGCCCAAGTTCAGCTAAATGCTCTAGCCTGGGGTTGAGCCTTCTGGGAGCCAGCAAAGCCAAAGTGCATGGTTTGCCGAAACAGGGCTTTGGTCAGCGTATACCTGCAACAGCCAGTTCTTGCACCACAGCCAACAAACGGCTGCCCTGACTTCACCACGGCCAGGATTTCACCCGCCATGAGCAGCGGCCCATGGGTGTCAGGATGTTCGGCACTGTGCCTGCTCATGGCACACATACCCAGCACCCCAAGCTTTGCGGCGAACATCAGCGAGATTCCCAGCGGAAACCCGATGGCGTAATATCCGATGGCATTGGCGATGGCCCCGAACTTCTGCTTCCCCGTCCCCCTCAGCACACCACCGCAGGTCGCCTATGAGGACAGAGAGCAGTCAGTGTGTAGCACAGCAGCTCCTGCCGCAGCCTAGCAGGCAGCAACGCAGCCCTTGCAGGGAAACGTGCAGCTTTGAGATGATTTAAGATGGGCTGAGGGTGCTGCATTAGCCCGTGAAGCCAGCTTCGATTCAAGTCCTGTTCAGTCTCCCTCCCAAGAGAGTTATGTGATAGAAGGGTCCTTGCTACTCCAGTATGAAGAGTAGATGATCGATGCTCAGAAGCTAAAGCCACCCAGTTACCAAGAGGTTGAGCAGCTGATTTGTGCACCCACATCCCTTTCAGCTGCCTGTGTACTTGCTTTTATCCCTTCCGAGTGCTACAGATGGTTGCTTATGGCTCGTTCATGGGGGATGGGATGCAGCCTGGCTTTCATTTGTAAGTGTGAGCACCTGGGCAGTTACTGCAGAGCTGCCAGCATGCCATAAAACCCTACTCTCCTCCCTTCATAACAACTTGTGTGATTCTGTCCTCAGTGGCTGTACATGAGCATGCGCATGTGTGCGAGAGATTCAGCTACTGCTGTGATAGTGTCTGTCCCCCCTGCCCACCCATGAGGCAGGACCCCACTAGGTCTAAACCGAGTAGCAGGCAGAAGGTTGTACCCAGGTGCTGTGGGTGTTGGAGGACAGCCAGCTCCTCCGAACACCAGGCTGGGTGTTTGGGCCCCTTGATTCCCAACATCAGCCACTCAATTTTGGACTGTGATTTTGACCACAGATTATTAACCCATAATGGTGAGATCTGGGGTGCCTTGGTGGTGGCTGCAACCACTGTGGAGTTTGAGATTGCTCCGGAATATCACAGGCTGCTACTTTCAGACGCAGCATGACTGCATAGTGTATTAAACTTGTCTTTTGGCAGATTGCAAGAGTCAGAGGAAGCAAGACAGTTGAATAAGCAAAGTGACTACGGTCAAGCTCGCAGAGGAGGTTGCTGGGTGCACAGAAATACTCACCGCCATTGCATCAAACAAGTGAAAGGGAGCAAAGAGCAGCATCACCGTAGACACCAAGGTAACAATCTCTCTGTTGGGACAAAGGCACGTGGCTGTCAGTTAGGGTTGCGGGGGAAGCAGGGCGGCCTGACTACAAGGGAGGAACGAACTCTAGTTCTGATGCTTGTTGCCACACACAGGCCCAGTGAAGTCTGTGGGAAATCGATGAGCTTTGGGCCAGCTCCTAGTTACTGGCACCGCAATGTCTCTTCTAGACTGCGACTGAAGGGCACAAATTCCCCATGCGTGTGGAACAGCTCTTTGAAAGAGGTAACGAATTGTCCTGAACAGACATGGATGACTCACTTGTCATTGGTGAAGATGTAGCCCACAACGTCCTTCAGGGTCCCCAACAAGGCAGCCACCACTACACCTAACACTCCTGAAAGAGCCAGGCAGTTTGATTAACACGGGGGCCATGTTCTGCTCCTCTCCTGTGCTGCTTCGGATCACGATCTCTGCTGAAGGGACCATCCCTGCCGGGGTGACAATGCCCCACACAGAGCCCCACTGTTGATGGGGCCCTTCAGGCATTTTTGCCTTAAGCCACCCAAGAATTTAGGGAAGGGAAGTTCTTGCAGGATAGATCAGGCCAGCAGGCATGAGCTGGAGGACTGTTTCCACCTGTACACAGCAGCGCAGAGATACAGGATGTCCTCGCTTGCTCTGCATCCCCCGATCCTAAGGCATTGCCCACACGGACACTGGCAGCCACGCTGAAGCCCAGGGGCACCTAGGCAGGAAGAGGGGAAGGTTGGACAGGGCACAAGTAGTGGTCTGCTCATCCCTGAGCATAGAGGCAGGGGCAGGCAGCGCCCTACTGCAGTCTGGCTATGCCCTAGCAGGAAAATGGAGCGTGGTCTGGCACCATGAACACCCCAGCCCGCATCGTTAGGCTGCCTGGGAACCTCTTCTGCTCTCCATGCTCCTACTCCAGCCACCAGCGCCCCTTGCAAGCAGGCCTGAGCCCTTACCATATATGCGGCACTGGACAATTCATAGATGACAGACTGAGCCCCTAGTTCCACCACGCTGATCAGACCTAGAAGGGAATTGCCACAGCCAGCTTTTAACCATCACTACAATTAGCTTCATTCCTAGCAGGGGGGAGGAGAAGGGGCTTTGGTTTGACAGGAGCAGGGAGCCCTGTAGGACCCACCCACAGACTCCAGGGGAGGATTGCAAGCCAGAGACACCATCCAGGTCTGCTCAGCAAGGCGTGAGGGTCGCCAGCACTAGGAGACCACCGTGGGAGCACAGAAGGAAGAGAAAGGGCATTTGCACGGGACTCTGCCAGCTCACCTGCCAGGAAGCTCCCGATCTCGAAGGTCCACCACTCAATGCACATCATAAGCATGCTGGGCACGGCCAACCGCGTGAAGAAGCCCCACTCCAGCAGACACTCCCTGGTCCAGCCTGTAGCAAGGCAGCAATCAGTCAGGAGGAAGCAGATGCCTCTCCTGACCCCCAGGATGCTGTAGCAGGGTGCAACCTACAGAAACCATGGCACAAGGCAGCATCCCAGGGGCCAAAGCCCAGCCCCATCAGTCATCAGTGCATGCACTGGTATAAGATGGCCAAGAATGAGCTTGCATCCGAGGTCAGGCTTGAGCCGAGGCACCACCCATATCCTAAGTACTTAGGATTTGTCTCATTCAGGGAGACAGGAGCTGCTACTCGAGGATGTCCACTGTGTCCATGCTACTGGGCTAGATCCTACAGAAGCCAGTGCCCGAGCATCTACCCACCACAGGATCAGCTGAGTAATGTTGGAACTGGACGGAGACACTCTACCTCCCCAGGTCCGGGTGTGGATTTTCCTCCACCGCACGTACAAAAAGAGGAGAATCATCTGGGTGTACTGAGAAACTGTGTTGGCCCAGGCAGAGCCCCTGCAGGGAGAAACAGGTTGGTCACATGTGGCACTTCCCCTCCTCTCTTGCACTGGTGTCTCCTCTGCCCCTGGCTACTAGGAGCACGAAAGCCTTTGCACCAGCCAGGCTGCCTGAGACCCCACCAAATGGATACTCCATTCTCCACTCAGAGGGTTCAACCCTCCCCACCTCCAAAGGCTGGCAGCACCCGAGGGCAGACCTACAGCTATGAAGTCAGGGAGCGCTGCAAGACAAGAGCAGCCGTGGCCCTGGGTCTGATGAGCCCCCAGATCTCTGCTAAACCTCATGGAGTGGCTACCCATAGCTCTGCCTGCTCAGACTTACACCACTCCCAGCTTCATTGCGTACAGCAGCAGGGCGTTCATGCCCACATTGAGGATATTGGCTGCAACCCCCACCACCACCTGTGGCAAGATGATGGCCTGAAAACAAAGACAAGACCTTAGGAGGCACTCCCCCAGCAGCGCAGCCAGACACAACCCCGTGGGCAGGAAGGAGCCCGGGCACTGCTGCCAACGGCTAGCCTCAGGGGAAATCAAGCCTCGAGGAGAAGGCTGGGCAGGAGAGTAACTGCTGGAGCAGTTTCCATTCAGCTCCAGGTCCAGCATGTCACAAAAATGCATGTTTCGTCTGTAGGCAGCGGTGGGAGTGTCTGGGTTTTCCATCACCCTCCCCAGGCCGTGCCCTGGGCCGCCTCATTTTGGCAGCCAGAGAGATCTGACCAGCTCCCCTGGAGCACCCAGAGCTGTTCCCATCTCGGAAGGGGAGGGGGTGGGCTGAAAGGTAATGTGCTCCCCATACCCCCAGGAGCTGATGCAAGGTGTGTTCGCTGTGCAATGCTTCTCCCCCCAGCCTCCACAGGGAGGGGATGAACTGAGGTCTCCTGCTTTAACAAGGAAATTCAAATCCACAGCCCAAATAATCCCACAATACCTGGCTTTGCAGATATCTTGTCTGCAGCTGGTACATAAACACCGCCTGAAAAACAGTCGGATGACATTTCGTTAGAGCTGCCTTAACCACGTGCGGGTCTCCCCATACGCATGCTTCTTGCTGTAACCAGGCAAAGTCCTGGGGAAACCACAGGCAACCAGGTGCAGCAGCCAGCTAGTTTTACTGTCAGAGAAAGCCAGTTGCCCCCAGCCCTCAGGCTCCCTGCCTGCACTGGACAAATTAGCAACAGGAGCTTGCTACTCTGAGGCTTGTTTTGTTCGCTAGTGACCGCTGGCTGAGCCCGTAACGTTAGGAATGAAAAGCAAACCGCTGAATGTTGTCCAGATACCAGCACGCACTGAAAGTTAGAGGGGCTAGAAGGGCAGCTGCATGTTGGGCCCTGTAGCTTCTGGCAGGCTGCATCGAGATTAAATGTCGTTGTATATAGAGCAATGGCACCCTCACGTTACCCCGAGACAAAGGCAGAGTAACCTTAGTGGCGACTTACAGGAAGAGCTGGGATGAAGATCATCACGTAAACCTGAGTTAACCTGGGGGGAAAAAAAAAAAGCAATAGGTTCCCACCCAATGAATAATACAGTAATGGAAGAGCCAAACCAAGCACATACGCTGTCAGGAATCCACTTGGCCTTAAATGAAGGCCATTTCTCAGCCGCACCCTCAATCCCTGCCCAGGGGGACGTGGAGGGGATAGATGTTGTAGGCAAGAGTCTCAGAAATGGAGAGTCCGTGGAGGTCTCTCTCAGTACAGGGCTGGAGCAAAGCTCTAGCAATCACCATCCTCTTCATATGGCGCATGCTAAACAGCGCGCTCTCCCTCGCCTCACCCGTCCACCAGCCTGACTCAGCCAGGACTCGGGACCCAGACGGGCCAAAGGCAGATGGTGGGGCATGAAGTCCTGGGCAGTCCTTAGCTTCTGCTAGGGAGTTAAGACTGGCTCTTTAACACCTAACGCTGCTCCGGCTGCCTGCTCTTGGCTCGCAGGTCTCCCGCAGGCCTAGTGGGGACGCTTCAGTCCGAGAATGCCCTGCTGTCTGCGCTAGAAGGGACCAGACCAGAGCAGGCGCGAGATGGGATCTGCTGCCAGACCTGGAGACTTCCGGGTCCTGTCTGAAGAGGAGCAGGATCTTCTCGGTGTTGATGAAGACAGCCCAGCAGGGGAAGCAGCAGAGCAAGAGGATGAGGATGCCGCGCTGCAGGATGGTGCCCACCTGCTTCAAGTTCTTGCTGCCGTATGTCTGAGGGAGAAGCAGAGGCGCGAGTTGCCAACAGCCCTTACGCAGCGGCCTTGCGCGCCGGTCAGCGGGAAGCAATGGCAGGCAATTAAAGAGGGCGAAGTGACTGGAGTCGAGGCAGCGCGTGACTTTCTAGCACCCCCTCCCCTGGGTGCGATATGGCCAGTCAGCTTTTCTTCCCCCTCCCCAGGTGCAGGCAGTGGTGGAGATGAGCGGGGGCAAAGGTGCTCAGAGGGCAAGGTCCTGCTGCCTTTCCAAGCCAAGGTTTGCATCCAGATAGGAGAGTGAGATGCTGATGGATTCAGTTCTCAGCCTTCTTACCCCAAGGCGGAGCTTCCCAGGCTTGAGACCCGAGGGCAGGAGAAAGAAGGGGAGCCGCAGGACTGTTACCTACCTGCGACATGAGGGTGTCGCATGCTGAGGCTAAGCCGGAGCCGATGGAGATGCCGGTGACATTGATGACCTGGAAAAGAAACAGCGAGGGAGGGAAGTAACTCCAGGAGACGAAAGCCAGCCATCTGCAGCGGGGTGTGTGGCCACTGGGTGACACGGCCGAGCTGGTCTTTCTTTCCTCCCCCCCAAGGGAATGTCCCTTAAGGCCACTTTATATAGCATCCCCCACCTCTCCCACTTCAAAGTTCCCATCGTCTAAAGTAGCAAAGGCTTCGAGAGGACCCTGCACCCACCCGCTGTTCAAGGGCTCTGTCAAGGACGCGGTGGCGTGACTCGAAGTCGGAGGGACAGACGCTGGGGTAAATGCATAACCTGGCTCCCCACCACCACCCTTCTGCCCTCCCCGTCACCAGCGGCTGCAGCTGCAGGGGTAACATCCAGCAGCAGCACCTGCAGTGAGGCGTTATCCCCTGGAGACGACGCACGCGGTTGGCGTTGTAGCCGACGTGATCCAAGTTACAACTCCGGCATTGAAAGCAACAGAACGATACGTACGGACACGGCGAGCGTCACGGCATCCAGCTCGGCTTTCCCCAGATGGCCGCAGAAGATGGAGCTGACCACGCCGATCAGAAAGATCAGGAGCTGGGCGAGGAACTGGGAGGGAAACGGAAGGAAACGTGAAGGGGGAGGGATAACCGTGCCGGAGCAAGGCCGGCACGGCCAGGAGGGAGACCGACGCATCACGAGCGCCGGGGTCAGGTTTTGGGTTCAAGCGGTTTACGGTGAGGGGGGATGGCTCTCCGGCTTTCCCTCTCGCTTGCTCCTCCGGCCTTTTGGCTAGGGGTAAGCAAGACCGGGGGGCGTTCGAACCCCGGGGAGAGATGCCTGCCGTGGATTTGGGACTATCTGAAGCAACTGGGAGGTCGGATACTCGCTGGTGGCAGCGCCACACAGGCCGGAAGGATGGAGCTCTGCCCGGTCGAAAGACTTTGGGACCGATTTGGCCTCGAACACAACATTTCAGAAAAATAAAGCATCAAAGATGCAGTTTCAGGCAGGCCCCAGCTCTGAGCCGGCTTTCGGCTTGTATTGCGGGGCGGGACCTTGTGCAAACGTACCGGGGTCCTGGGGCAGGGTCTGGCTCTCCCGGGGTCTTAACAATCAGGCAAAGGAAGGCCTGACCCCTTCCTCGCCCCCTTTCCTGTTTGAAGCGGGTTAAACTGAACAGGACAAAGCCTTTCTCCGCCCC
>NW_017728932.1:15595648-15602002 GCF_001723895.1 Crocodylus porosus | reverse complement strand
CCCCGCGGGAAGCGAGCGGACCTGGGGGCGCTTTGGGACGCGCGCAGGGAATCCGCCCTGTTAAAACCAGGTGTCTGCCCGTGCACGTGCGAGTGTCCCGCTTCGGCCTCTCTCTACAACACACGGACAGCCCCGTGGTTCTTCTGCAGTCAGAAAGCGGAGTGCGAACCCGGAGCTGGCACTTTGTCCCCGAGCTTGGCCTGGAAAGGGCAGAGCCGCCGGCTCCGGCGATGCCGCGACGCCTCGGCCCGGGGTCGCTGCCGCTTCGCGGGGCGGACCCTGGCGGCGGAGCAGAGTCGGGGAAGGAATCCGGTCGGGCCTGCTGAACGGGGACCACGGCTGCGACACCCGGGGCCTGAGACGGGGCAGTCCCAGAGGCTCGGGCATGTCCAGGGGGAAGGGACTGGGCAGGGTCAGAGTCCTGCCAGCCTCGGACTGTGCCCTCCAGGGCGGCGCGGATGTTACCTATTGCAACACCAGTTAGAAAAAACCCTTGCAGCCGGTGCGGTTCCTTCTGAGTGTAGCGGTAGGTTTACGCCTGCAGTACATTTGGCCCCACACTTCTGGGGCCTATTATATTGACGTATTCCTGTTTAATGGAGTTAATGTGTGACCCTGTAAGCCAACTGGAGCGTGTAAATGCTCTGGCCTCTTGGAGCCGATTTCAGCAGCTGGGGTCCACTTCTGTAATCAAGCATTGCTGGCGTAAATCCAGAACACTGCTCCTGGAGACATTGGGCTTTCTCTAATTTACACCCCTGCAAAAGTAGGATTTCACCTCTTGCCTGCAGATTAGATGTTTGACGGCTTCTCAGGGCTTCCCCTAGACGCACACGATCCACGTCCTGAGCCACGGCCACGATCCCGTTAGAAAAACTAAAACCCACAAATGTACCATGTCTGGAACCCTTAAGATCAAGAGCTACCAAATGAGAGGACTGTCAGGAGACAATAGGTTTATGTCAAACGCTTCACTGTTTGGAGAGTGCCCCTTTCTTTGAAGGGGCCCTGACGCTGGCTGACATCCAGAGGCCGTGAAAAATCCCCTTCCCACTGCACTAGGTTTTTGCAGCCCAGAGCTCGGGATAGCACACAAGTCCAAAGGAAAGAGCCTTTTGGGAATTGAGCTGGTTTTGATTTACGCAACAGAGTCCCTGGAATGGGGATGGAGCCTATCCCCCGTTTTTGGAGCCTATCAACTTGGGGGAATAGGCAGGATAGCTTTTTGTATATGCGCTCGCTTGTGAAATGGAAGCTGCTGCAGTCTGGGATAATTACTGCCAGCACAAAACAGCGGTCTCCTTCCAGAATGGGGACACGTCTAAATGGGACACATGAGTCGCTCTGATCATTTTCCCCATGCAGACGTCGTGGGGTTCACCCTGAAGGACACTGCACAAACTTGTCGTTGCTTCACAGCTGCCTCCTCTTCCCAGACGTGGGCCACAAAGCGCCGTCAGCAAGCCTACAGGCATGATGGATCGGATGTGAATGCATGCACCATGCAAAAGTTGTATTAGGGGCCAACAGTTGCCCAGCTGTGAGGAAAGTTTTGAAGCTTGCTTGAAATGCTAAGGGAAAGGGAGAAATGGGTGGAAAAGAAGCCGGAAGAGGAAACTGGAAAGAGATGGGCAATAATAAGGAGAGGCTGTTGCAGGAAGCTTATTTGGAGTCCACCTTGTACCCTCTGCTGTGCCAGCCAACTCGCATCAGAACAGTCCAATAAATGGGAGAACGGGTAAATAAATGGCAATGGTTAGAAGATAATTTGTGCTAACTCCCTGTTGAAGGTGTCCCTTGAAAATGAGATGGGTAGGGAAGAGGATCCAAATGTCAAAATCAGAACGTCTGGAAGAAAGGGTTTTAGAGAACCTAATAACGGAGGCGTGTGTAAAGGAAGGAAAATAAGTCCGATGGAAAACATCAGCACAAAAAAGCACTTAAAAGAAGATGAATTGAGATTCGGAAGGAAGAGCAGGAAATAGGAAGACTGAAGGGAGCGGATGAAAAAGAACAGGCAGTGGGCCCAACTTGCAAAAAGGCAGATGGCCCCAGGCTGCCTGGGAAGTCCCATGTGAAATGTCTCGTCTAAATTTGCATCTACAGTCCTTGCAATTTGTGTGTGCTGTTGAACGCTTACTAGCTCACTGGGGTGCATCTACAGACATGCAGGTACAACATTTGCATACAGATTGGGCCTGAAGCTGCATGTGTGTGTTTAACACGTGGTCCTGGACGTCAGCCTTTTGTAAACACTGGAACCAGCAAGGATTTTTCTCCTCTTTGTTAGATGCATTGAAAGCTTTCGCCCAGCTCTCTCTCATCCTCGGTGCTGTGGTGATTTAGCCACTTCTACTTAAAAGCAACCCTCAACTGTTGTTTTTGAGGCTATTAATCTGTTTTACTTGTCTGAACTGATATGGATAAATCACAACTTTCATCTTCCTTCTCCCTGGCAGAAACAATAAAGCAGCGAGAAGTATAAACTTTCTATACAGCCCAGAATGGACATCTGCTTCCAGTGCCTGCTTGCACTTAAACATCAGTCATCTAAGACTGGAGACTTGAAGTCTTAAACCCTGATCTTGCGGTCAAGACTATGAAGGCAGAGCCCTGCAGCCACAAGGTACCCCATTCTTGCTAGCCCAGGTATCCTAACTTGTATGGATCTGTTTGCAGGATCAGGGCCCTGGGCATCAATACTGTTATGCAGCTTCAAACGTTGTTTCGCCACCATCTGCCTCTGTAGTGCCTATCCACATTGCTGGACAGACGCACATATCACATCAGTGTAGATGCACAATGGCCAGTATTGCATCCTGAACTAGTGCACTGCCAAAGACTGAGCCTCCTGCATGGATCCACTGGTCTTCATCCCGGTATTTCCTCCTCTATGGTGACTGCTTGCTCACAAGCACAGTTAGAAAGCAGAAGGCAGTTTTAAGATGCTGATCTGCATTTTGGGGAGCTTTTGAGGGTGTCTTGTGGCTGGGAGATTTTTTATTCATTTTGTTTGGCAACAAGACATTTGGAGGCTTATCTTTCTGGGATCCTATGACCCCAGCTGACCTCCTGCCCCTGGCGCAGGGGGCTGGACTTGATGATCTTCTGAGGTCCCTTCCAGCCCTGATGTCTATGAAATCTATGAAAAAGCCCCAGTCTTGCTGGCACTTGGAAAGCCAGGTCTCCACCGACAAGGAAACAGATATTTGTCTCCTAGAGACAAAGGTGGCCTGGGGCCTCAAGGTTCATATTCTAATCTCCCAAGAGGCTGGGATTGCTTGCATCTTGGAGTTTGTTTGGGGTCCGTCTGCAGTAGCAAGATAATCAGAAGGTCATTTACAAATATTTACATACTGATAATTCAGATTCAGCATCTTCCTAGTACCTGTCCCCTCCCTCAGCCATCAAGGGGTCTCCTACAGCCTGCTCCTCTCCCCTTCTCCTTAGCTTCCACCTATCTTCCTACTTGCCACATCCCTTTCTCCCATTTTGGGTGGCTTCTGGCACAACTGGTCTGAGGCTTGTGCAAAATGTAGGTGTGAAAGAGCCCAAGCAGGATGTGCTGGCAACCTCACCTTGGACTGTGACTCCGTTTTCAGTTCAGGTATGAAACGTATGGTTATATTTATACAATTTTCCAGTCTGGTCTCCACTAAGCTGCTGTCTGTGGCCGCTAGATGTCACTTGAACCTTGTTAACTGTATTGATAACTTCTTACTCCCAGTATTTATTTATTTTTACCCTGTGACACCTTCACTGGTTTGAACAGGACACCGTCAACTTGATGTTCACGTCTGTCTGAGACCGTTGTTCCAAAGAACGTCCGCAGTCACCAGGACTGAAAAGAGTTACCGATAGCTGGGGAAAAAGAGAAATAACTTCTTATTTTCTTCTGTTTTGTTTGACAGCGCTTTGTATAATTTTATGTCGTTCATTCCCTCGGGCACTTTCTTAAGCAGTAAGCTTCTTTCTTGTTCTTACAAAAACCTCTGCAAAGACTTATTTAAATGGATTTTTAGTTTGAAAGAAAAAAATTGCAGTGGACAAAAAAAAGCAGGCTGGGGATTTTTCAGATTCATTTGAAACATTCAAGCTGACAGTGTCCCTTTAAGAACAGGAAACTCGTGTATTTACAAGTCTTTGTTGGCTTCCTGCCTGTTCCATCCTTCTCTGTCGATACAGATTAGTGATGTCTGTTTTGATCTTGCCGTGAGTGCTCTGGGCCATGCGCATTGTGGAACCGGGGCCTTCAAGCACTGGCGTAACCTTGCTCGTGTGACTCGTCTGCTAGAGTCAGTCTCTTTGCTCACACCTGCAAAGTTACCATATGCAGTAATCTTAACTGTATTTGTGTGAGTGAGGAAACAGCTGCTCTGTCTCTGCAGCGCACCAACCATTTCACTTGATTAACTGAACACAGGGATCAAAATAATTGACTGCGATCAAAAGAAAAACCATTTCTCCTTCTCACAGAGAACATTGTCAGAGGCTTTGGGGTGTTGACTGAAAAACATATTTCCTGCCCTGAAGAGTCCCACTCCCTCGATCAGGTAGAAAGCAGAGCAAATAAATACAAGACAAAACACATCTCCTTTGAATCACCTCTAGGGAGCAGGTCTTGGCAGAAGACAAGAAAGGTGGTGATGCTGTAATAATAATCATGAGAATAATAATTTTATTTAAAAAGACACCCCCCACCTCCCCCAGAGGTATTCTGGATGCTGCACAGCAATTTTTAGTACAACTGAGAGCAGCAGCGGTATGAAGCCAGATGAACAGCGTACTAACAACGTGGCATAAATTAGGGAAGTTCTTTGCAGCAGCTGGCAATTGGAAACTACCCGTTTCAGGGGCTTGTTAAAAGTGGAAAGGGATAAAGCTGTAAAATGTGTGTCTGTGCTTCTCTCACAAAACATAAGACTGCGCGAGTCATAGGCTGAAACGATTAAACAAGGGAGGCAAAAAATTAGGGAGCTCAAGCCTTATTTTGGACTGGATTTGGCAAATGCTTACGCACCACTTGCTCACCTGAATCATCCCAGTGAATTCAGTGGGGCTGTTCCCATGCGTGTGTGTCGTGCTGGTGAGATCTGGGTGATCAGTGCGGTGCTGAGGGCCTGGGAAGTGCGTTTCTTAATGTGGCTTGAGGGTGTGAAGGAAAAATTGTTATACATGTATATACTCTCTCTCTCATACACACACACACACATCCGCTATCATATATGTGTGTTTATATATGTATATTAAAAAAAAAAAGTAGGTTTGGAGTCCTCATAAGCTTTTATGGGAAAGTGGACCAGGAAAGCGTGGGTGTGGCGGCAGAGCAAGGCCCTGCTAGGGCTCCAGGGGTGTGAATCGGAGCCCTGCTCCAGACTCCTAGTAAAGGCTGTGCTCAGTCCGCTTGTCTCGAGATAGGTACCTGGCTGCGAGGGTGGGGAACTCACAGATGGGAAGCTGTGATACCACTTGCCTGTGCGCCATTAGTTACAGGAACAGGTAGCCCTTTGTCTTGTAGCCCAGTGGACTGTCAGGACGTGGGGT
Source organism: Crocodylus porosus (assembly GCF_001723895.1). Classification (NCBI taxonomy): domain Eukaryota; kingdom Metazoa; phylum Chordata; order Crocodylia; family Crocodylidae; genus Crocodylus; species Crocodylus porosus. The sequence goes on along the minus strand of NW_017728932.1, from coordinate 15,596,458 downwards.
GTTTTTGTCTTTGGGGAAGATGCTCAGCTGGTGGAGAAGAGCCGAGGACCTGGTATTTGGGTCCCAGTCCTGCAGCGAGCGCTCCAAGTGCACAGGGATCTGCCTGTAAAGCAAATCATCTGGGATGTCCAGTTTCCATATCCCTGTTTCCGCTTGTGCCCCTGCCAGACGGACAGCGGAGCAGCGCAGCGGGGTCAGCTCCGACTTCTGCGTACAGCTGGTTTCACTTTCTGAGGCCGAGACAGCGTTTGCCTCGGGAGCCGTGCAAGAGATAAACGTGGTTTGGAAAACAAGTGTTTGGTCGCAGACACAATGGGACCTTCTACTCATGCTGTCGTGCCTCGAGTGCTTGGCTTAACGCGACTTGTAGCTGCCAGCGTCCCTGGGATAGACCCAGCAGCCCAGCTCCGGGCATTGACGTTTGTGGTCAAAACGCAGGATTATTTTGCACGCTTGTGCACGTAAGTTTTAGGCAAGAAAGAGCTAGGCCCTGCTGCTCCAGAGGCTTGGGCTGAACTTTCTTCTGACCAGCAGTTTCTGGAGTAAAGAGAAACACAGCCCTGCGCCTGCTGGACTGAGGCTGCCGCCTCAGCTATCTTCCAGCCAGGGATCAGCCAGCAAGGTAGCACGCAGCGGTGTTACAACCTGCCTTTTGGTTTTCCTCTCTTCATACCCCGAACTGCATCGGAGCAGCGGCCCAGAAACTCATACTGACTGGGCGGGCTGAAGACGACGGTGTGCTCCCCCTGGCAAGTACGACGACAGACTCCCACCGGAACCATACGGACGGTGGAGGGGAGCTCTTGATTT
>NW_017728932.1:15527347-15595478 GCF_001723895.1 Crocodylus porosus | reverse complement strand
TCTACGGGCGCTTCCGGGCCGAGGCGGCGGCCGGCGGGGCGCAGCGCCTCGAGATCGTCTTCGTGTCGGCCGAGCAGGAGCAGCCGCAGTGGCAGGAGGCGCTGCGGGCCATGCCCTGGCTCGCGCTGCCCTTCGCCGACAAGCACCGCAAGGTGGGAGCCCCCCGCCCGCCCTCCTCGGGGGCCGCGGTCGCGTCGGGGTGGGCGCCGGGCGGGGTGAGGTGGCATGGGCGCAGGCCGTCGCCTGGCGCCGCGAGGGACCGTTGGCTGGGATCCTTCCGGAAGAGCCGCGTCGAGCCCGGGCGCCCAGGCCGTCGGGTTCGCCGCCTTTCAGCGGGACGCCGAGGCCTGGGGTGTCTCGTTCGCCACCGAAAACGAGTTTCCGTCCCCCCGCTTTCGGGCTGGGGCGCAGGGCAGGATCGCGGCCTGCGGGGAACGGCGGTGGCAAGCGTCGGGTGGGGGCGGTGCCGTTATTGGGGGTCCCCCCCTTGCCTGGCGGTTATGGTTTTCCTCCTGTGACATGCTTGCGTTTCCATAAATAATCCCCCGAGGGGGGAAGAATCGTGGTGTGTATATGTGCCATATGTACGTGTGCGTCCAAGCAGATGTGGTTCGAAGAGTCGCTGCATAAAACGGTCCCGTCTCGATTAAACGCCGGCTCCCAGACGGCTTTGTCAGCCGAGCGAGCGGCTGCGGCCCCGGCGTGAAAGCTCCGAGCCCGGTTGCAGGAGCGGACGCACGTTGGCCAAACGCTCGTGCTTGCTTGGCGCTCTGCTGATGCCCGTGGGGTTGCACGTAGGCTTTGGGGTTCGTGCGCCTGCCAGACCGGGCTCTTGGTTTTTGCCAGCCGCGCGCAGCCAGCGCGGCCCGGGGGGAAAGCGACCTGCAATCTGCCCTGCTCCCTGAATCCCCAAGCTGCAACATCGGCCGGACTCCAGCAACAGTGCCCATTGTTGACATTTATTTAAGTGCTGATACGTTTGATGCTAAGAGGAGCTTTAATCCGGAAAGACAAAGAACAGACAATAAGATGCTGGAGGGACCTGGAGGGTGAAGGTTGCTGGAGGCAGAAAGGCAGCGGCTGGGTTTTCAGATTCCATTTTGAGTGTGCAGCGTTGGAAGTTGCTCTTTACAAATCTAAAGATAATCTGCTCTGAAAGCCGTTGAGAGAGGATGAATGGGGAGCCCCGCAGTGTCATTTTTTAAGGCACCTTTTTAGAGTATTACTACACAGTTTGAAAGCAGTGGGCATTTCTGTGTTGTATGATGAGAGGGCAGGCTCCTTTGTATCGGTTATTCAGTGCTTGCAGGCGCAGAAAATAAATGTGCGTGGCTTGGAATGAGACCGAAGTCTCAGGTGAATGCTCCCAGCTCGGTCTTTGATTAAAAAGTTCGCCTAGAAATTCCCGAGGGGCCTGAGTTGAAAGATGTCGGATCCAGACTTTAAACCCCGCGGGGTGTTTGGAGCCTGAACCCTTCAGCTAGCACGTCCCTAGGATCAAACAGCTGACTGTCTCTCTGCCAAGTGGCTGCGAACCCTGTGCTCTTGGCAGTGCTTGAAGCTGGCCCCGTGCTGTAGGTGCACGGCACCTTAGAGGAGAAAGTTCAGTGGAAGTAGAGTTGTGAGTCTTAAATGCCCTGTCCTCCCAAAGTCGGGTCAAGCGTGTTAAGTGGGACGCCGCATGCTGGTTTGGGCGCCTTGACATAGGATGAATTGCTAAAGCCCTAATTCTGCAAATGCTTACACAGTCTCTTATCCAGGTTGTAGCCGTATTGGTCTAGAGGCAAAAGGAATGACAACTCGTGGGAGGGGTGATGATATCTTTCATCAGACCAGCTAGTTTATTGCAAAAAAAATCTTTAATTGCAGGCTTTCGGGCACAAGCACCCTTCTTCAGGCATAGGAGAAAAGCTTGTAAAAGTTCTCCTAGGTGGAAATGAAAGTTCACATTTCATAAGAGAGTTGAAGGTGCGGTAAAGCTCCTGTACTTTCATTTCTACCTAGGAGAACTTTTACAAGCTTTTCTCCTATGCCTGAAGAAGGGTGCTTGTGCTCGAAAGTTTGCAATGAAAAGAGTTTTTTTGCAATAATCTAGTTGGTCCTATAAAAGATATCACCTCTGCCTTGAGTTCTCATTCCTACAGAGTCTCTTGTCTTTTCAAGCCAAGGGGCCACTCCTGTGTGACGTTCAGCATATGCGTTAAGGCTCAGGATTGGGGCCTTATTTAACGAGGGGTTGGTAGGGAGAGCTTTATCTTGCACAGAAATCAAAGTTCTCGCTCTTGACCCTATTTTTGTATAAAGTCTCTCGCTAGTATCAGCAATTTCAGACAGTTTGCAGCTCCTTTTCCTTTCAGAGCACGAGAAGACTGTGGTTCCAATTAGAGGTTGGCATTCCTCTATAGAGAAAATTGAAAATTATTTAGCTGGTGGGAATTACATCTGGAAGATTTTCTTTAAAAGCTCTTCTCAGTTTATTCAGATCTGGAGAAGCTGTAAAAGTGGGAGGCGGCATTAACGTTACATTCTGGTCAATACCCTCCATCTACTAGATTGTGAGAAACCATTAAATAAAAGATTACAGGATCTTAAATCCTTACTCCCAGAAAACCCGTGTTATTTGGGCTTGTTTTGGTGCGGAGCACAAAGTAATTGAGGCTTGTGCTGTATATTTTCAAAACTAAGTAGATGTGATGTAGCTTTGGAGAAAGTTTAATCTCTGGATAACAGAGAGTCTATTTGTAAGTTATAAGGCCAATTATGCCAGGATATCAGATTTCTAAACAGCAGATTTATAACCTGTAGCTTATGCAGTTAGAAGCTTCCTTGTAGAATAGGCAGATTTTAAATAGTAAGTTGACTTAACTCATCTAGAAAAGCACAAACTCTCTGCTTTTTAAATAAGTGCCAGTGGGAATTGGGGGCACTTTAGTGTATATTCAGTACCCCGTGGGCCCTTGCCTGGTCAGGAAAAAAAAATCTGTATTGTGCTGGCATTTAAAAGCCCCTGCTGAGCAAAGGTCCCATGGTGGGAGAAGCTGTGCAAAGACAGCACAAGCCAGTCCCTGCTCCAAAGCTACCTAGGCTTGACAGACCAAGAGCATTTGGCAGATGTGCAGCAGGCGCAGAGGGATCCTATAACTTGGTGAAGGTTGTGCCAGGAGTCTCTGGCAAAACTGGGATTTGGGTTTGATCCTCTGAATCACAGTCTTGGCTGCAAGGCCGGCCATTCGCTGGGTACTTGATTCATCCCCAAGGTTGTGAGGCTCTGGGGAAGAGAGGGACTGATGTTCTGCAAAGCTTGTTGTGCAGGAGCATATTACAGTGGTAGGTGCTCCAAAATACCCAGTAATAGAGCAGTCACTGTCCTGGTTTCACATTTGCTTGAGAGCTGTTGGGAGATCCTTTCTGCAGAGCCGGGGTCTGGGTTTGATCTAATATATCTGCACTGTTTTAACTGCAATGACAGATGCTGTCAAAATGCCATAGCAATTCACTTTGCATTTTGATTATTGCCCCGTGTGTTTTAAAATAGTCTTGGTAATATATTAAACAGTTAAAAAAACCAAAAACCTTTTCAAAAAAGCAGTGTAAAACTCGTGCTTGCTCTTCTGTATGTTAGTGGAGGCTTGGTTTGGTAAGCCTGCTAGATCTGATGGGTTTACCAGCACAATCCATGTTGGCTAGGCACCGACACAGTTCAGTCCGATTCCACCCATACATAAAACTTTTCTTCTTTAGCAGTCCCTCACAGCTGAGGATGATTGTCTCCCGTGACAAACTTGGAAGACGTAAAACCAACAACCAGGAGGAGGAAAGTCTTGTAGGAAGAACCTTGTGCTGTGTAGTGAGTTTGATTGGGATACAGCAGATGCCAAAACTTCCTTCAAGCTCTTGTTATGGGAAAGACATCCTGAGATGTGACTTCTTAATTGCAAAGCAGCTACAGACCTGAAGGCAGAGGGGCTGGGGATGCATACATTGCATGTTCAGTAAAATGCCTAATGTATTTTTAGGTGCTATAAAATACAGCAAGGATAGTGTGCCAGCACGCCCCACTGCTCACACCCCCAACTAATCTGTTCCAGGGGGGAAAAGAGTTAAGAAAATAGTGTTAAGTCTGTGTGTGCATGCATGATTGTTTTGTTTTGTTGGAGGACATCCAGGGGGTTGCACACAAACAGGCTTCTTATGCTTTGAAACAAGCTCCCTGTTTATTTTGCATGACATGTTTGGTAATGGAGCACCAACGCTGTCTTCAGCGATGCCAGCTACACTCCTTGGCTAATGGTGTCGACACGCAGCCCAGTGAGGAAGTAGCGCTACCCAATTTTGCAGATGGGGATCTGGAGCATGGGGAGGGGGAAAAAAAGCCCTTGTTCAGGGTCACATGGGAAGTCTGTGGTGGAGCCCTGGCAACTAGAACTTTTTGTCTTCTGCCTCCAAAGCCAGTTCTCCTCTTGCCACTAAACCATTCTCATCAGAGGCTTTACCGCTGCCAGTGCACCACCCATAAAACCCTGGAACTGAATTATATCACATGCCGCTTCTGGATCAGTTGTAACTAGAATGAGCTGTGACCAGGTAAATGTCTTGCCACGTCTGTCTTTAGCAAACAGCACCATAATATCTGCATAGTGGTTAGGGTACCTATGGCAACAGTATAAGCAGTATGCAGAAGCTGCATCAGGTTCTCTGTCACGTACCACAGGCACCTCTATCCTTAGGTAAACTGGAATGAGCTACATAGATGACACATGCTTTAAGAACAAACGGAGAATGAGCTAAATGGTAAGTGGCTAAAATACTCGATATGTCAAAATGTAAGAGCACACAGAAGCTTGTTTCTCCCACTTGAAGATCTGACACAACATGAATAGTTTTCCCCACGTTTGTAAATCAAGATGTAATCTCATTCCGTGGTCGTTGGTATAAGCGGCGTGGTCTGTGTCACGGGAACCAGGCGCTCTTCATCGCCTATGACAGTAACTTCATAATTACCGAGGACATCGCGTTCTGTGCTGTTTGCAGCCACCAGTGGAATTTGGATAACTTTAGTGTATAGCTGTCAGTCTCCAAAGCCAGATATTTAAGGGGGCAGTGGAAATCGGCAAACATCTGGACTTGGGAAGGCCCTTGACTAATGAAGAGGATGACGTTATATCTCCTTCTCAGCCATAGGTTGCCATACCATGGGTTTGCTTAAGAGCAAGACCGTTATGGGCTTAGCATGATTCTGGGCCTTCCACTTTTAATACTCATCCTTCAATTAAGCTGTTCAAGACAGGATTTGGGTAGTTGCCGGCAGCTGTTGCTAATTGATTTGTCCTCTGATAATGGTCAGCATCGCTGAGTGGAACACAGGAGGGAGATGTTCGTCCACCGCGTTGTTTTTTGTTTGGGGTTTTGGTTTAACGTTACCCTGTTGTTATCTGTTTGCACGAACAGCTGCTCAAGTTTGGGAAAGCTGACTTAATAACAGCTTCAGTTTCCCTTTGCTAGACAGGGCTCGGAGAACCTCAGTCATGTAAACATTCCCCACATGTGTGCGTGCCCGGCCGGAGGAACGGATCCAGACTCGGGACTGGGCAACGCCTTCTCCTCTGGCCCGGGCTTCCAAGCTCTTTCTTCATGTCTGGGCTCAGACCTTCACTCGAGGTGGAGTTGAGAAGTCTGTTTTGCTGCAGCAAGGACCAGGGTATATTAGCAGGCAGACTGTGCCCAGGGTGTTGGAGAGGGTCATGCAATCCATCTCCTTTTGGAAAATAGGTAATGCTAGCTGGAGAGTAGCCACCCCAATGTGCTGTCTCCCTGCACATCACTTTCATCGCACCTTACTGAATGTTGGCCGTGTTTTCCATTGGACTAAACTTTCACCTTTGGCTCATTTCCCAGGTTGCTTAGGTTTTCAGGGGCAAAAAGAAGGTAGGATGAAGGGGAGTCAGAAGAAAAACTAACCAGGATGCAACTACATCTCTGTTCTGAAGTGGGAAACAGCTTTATTTTACACCACACTTATTTTCCTGCCTCCTTCCCTTTTTGCACCATTGGATTGCAAGTTGCATCCTTTGCCGCTTGCTTTCTTGTCTGGATCTGAGGCTTAGCTCAGAAATTCTTCCATAGGAGCTGCATCTGCTTCTTCTGAGGTTGATAGCGCCATGTTGGGGTTTAATTAGCAACTCTGAGATGTAATTGCCTTTCTGCAAGGGTTTAATAACAGCGTTATTCTGCAAATGTTTAATAAGAGTCGTCTGAAAAGGGAGTTGCGGACTTGGTAGAGGAGGAATCTCAGAGGGCTATTGTTTTACCCGGGCTGAAATGAAGTGTTGGTAAGGTTGCTTCTGGTGGGCGTCATGGCTTTGAATGACCCGCGTCCTGGATTTCATGTGCACTGGTTTTATTTATTTTTTCTCCCAAGTTGGATTGGAAACTTGGATTCGGTTGACATGCTCTCTTTACGTGAAGAGAAGTGGAATCTCTTTACTTAAAGAAGGGAGGAAAAGGAGCACATCCATAATCTTTTTGGTAGCTGAAATGATATGTGCAGGTGATGACAGCAGGTATCTAGCTGAAATATATATTGACAGACAGCATCTATAACACTGTAGGCAAGGGTTTTGCCTAGGTACTTAAACAGAACCAACCTACTTCGTAAGAGAGAAATTGGGAAGCACATAACATGTCTTTACTCTTATGTGTGCGCTTCATCCTTTTTCCCCCCAAACAAGTGCTTGTTCCTTCTTTGGGTTTTTTTTTGTTTTTTGTTTTGCTTTTTAAAGCATCTATGCAAGAAGATCTTCCATTATGGGAGCATTTACCCCCAGTAGCAAACCATGGTGCGCAATTCAGGATCCCTAGGACAACTGACGTGCAAAGCCCAGCATTTGTAGCAACCCTACAATAGCCAACCAGAGCGCGCCCAGCCCTCTGCCCAGAGGCAAGCCTCTACAAGCAAGCAAGCTAGCAAGCATGTTTGCTAGAGACAGATGTTGGTGTCAGGACAAAGAGCGGGGAATCATAAATGGCCATTAAGTTGAGGCATATGCAATTATGAAAACTACCTGGGCTGCATTCTCGGTGTCAACCGCAACTTTCAGGGCCTCGTAGCCTTGCCTTTTGAAACCGCCATATGGCTGAGATCTGGGGTGCAAGTGGCTAGACCAGATGCAGGATTTGTGTCTAACAAAAGGTTTTGTAAATCACTTAAGGAGCTTTTGAGTTTCCAAGTATAAAAATATCTGTGTAATCGCTTTCAGCTGTCTTTCTGACTTGGTATTTTTGGGCTGGGTGAAATTTTTGAATTGTGGGGATTTGTGTGTGAAAAAATATTCTCTGTGACCTGACATCCCGGTGAGTGACAGGGTGTTAGCAGCCCCGGCAGATTCTTTGTTTGCTTGGAAATCCAGTAGTTCTGCAGCACCAGGATGGGAGAGCTTGCAAAGTAATCAAGAGCAGCCAACGTGCTGTTTTTCATTGTGACGTTTTAATCCAGATATTGGGATGAAAACATTAGTTTAAAAATGCATTTTTGGCAGTTTTATTTGTTGCTCTCGGGTTGCAAAGCTAAACATCTCAATTTTATTCCAGGAAAAAAGTAAATTATTAGAGCAGCACTCTCTGCACAGCTACACAGTGTTAGGGGAAGGAAAGCGACTGTAAATCTGTAGAAGCTGAGAGAGTCCCTCCTTTCCCCTAAAAGGTACAAAATACCAAGCTTTTTTTTTTTTCCTAATGACAGATAATCACAACAATGAAATTGAAATTGTGACTGGAGACATCTGAGCATGGAAAATTTATTCAGCATTTCCACATCAGAAGGCAGGCAGCTGAGCCAGGACATTTTTGAATTCTCATTTTTGTTGCTGCTTTTCCAAATGATCCCAAAGTTTCCGAAGTCCTAGCAGGGGTCTGCTGGAATCTGTTTCACTGCAGGAAGAGCGTCTCTAGGTGAATTCTTGGCTTTGTTTGAATCAGTGGAAAAATACTGCTGACTCCAACAGAGCTACCATTTCATCTTTTATCTATGTGTTTTTGTGCTGCAGTGCACCTACCCAGGTGGAAGACTGCATCTAACGCGCCTTGTCAAGGTGTCCTGCGGCGCTGATCTCCATCCCTGAGTTAGCGCCAGGAATTTAGCATCCATTCTAAAAACCCGTGGTAGTCATTGAGGGTCTTTGTGCTGACTTCAGGGGCTTCTGGATTGAACTCGGACTGTGTGTTAGAGCAACAAACACACCCCCTGTTTTACAGCTCATAAGAAGTAATGGAAACTTTAACCACTGCTGTACACAATCAGGTCTTGTAATGGAGCCTGTTGGTTCTGTGGCCTTTGTGATGAAAAGCTGGCATAAATCTTGCATTGCCTTTGGGTCATGACTTGTATACCAGAGCGCTCTGTTTTTCCAGCAGCTGTATGTTTGAATATGAATTGCAGCAGATTGTTTTGCTTTTTGGGGTGGTTTTTTTTTTGGACTTAACACTTGAAACAGATATATAATGTTACCACCTCTAGTGCTGAGAGAGCTCGCGTGGAATGTCTCCTGGTTAGCAGACCCCAGTCGGGAGAGAATTGAAGCATTTTCTGCAGTTGTGCGTTTTGGTCCCTCCCTCTTGGACGTGCTTTTCATGTTACAAAGCAGCTTATGGAGAGGTTAGCCAGCACTGCTTGGGGTAGGGTTTCACTTCTCTTGAATTTCGTCTGGGTAAAATGCTTTGTTTTGCATTCTTGTTTTTCAGCAAAATCCTCACCATCAAAAACAGGGCATGGTTTTAATCTGTGGATGGTCAGAAGATACTGCACTTTCTCAGTGATCACATCAGGACACTTCCCTGCCCCCATCCCTGATCAAGGCAGCTTGGGACAGATAATCATCTGTTACTCATTGTGAAAATTTTGAAGTGAAATGTAAAGACACTGAAAAGATCTTGAAAGATAGCTGGGCTGTGGCCAGTGAAACACTGAAATCAAACAGCCGTACATTCGACTAGTCAGTGCGTTTTGTATGGCTAAGACTTCTCTCACGCTCTGTCTTTCTGTACGTACGTTCTCTTCCTTCCTTTCCATCCCTTTTTCCCTGGTACAGAAGTCCCAAGGAAAATATTCCAAAGTGATGTTTAATTCTTTAAACCGCAGCCGCGTCTCCTCTGTGCCGTGTAGCTTTCCATTTGCTGCTTTGGTTTGTCAGTTAATAGTTTGTCATTTTTTAAAAGCTTACACACTGCAGGCATCTGTGATGTTGACACCTTTCAAGGTAGAGATGTCGAATTAAGTGCAGCTTTGAACTATCCAAAGATAATTTCAGACCTCCTGCTTCCAGTGTGTAACAAGCTGACTGCTGAGCTTTCAGGTTGGGTTGAATGCTGAATAACCTAGGAGTTGCTTTTTTGTTTGATTTATTTTGTGTTAACTGGCTTCCTAACACATTACAGATCAGTGTAATGGATCTGCAGTGGGTTTTTTTTAAATGTTTGCCTAGATCAATGGGTGTCTTTTTGAAATGTTTGGCTACATCAATGGGTATCTGTGTCCTAGCACCATCCTAATATGCGGATGAATTGGTGACAGAGTGAAGTGGTAAGCTGATTAATTTTACTACTGTGTTTTTTTGCATGTGTAATATATGCTGAGTTGGCTCTCTTACATGTTGATACCCTTTGCTTTAACCAGCATTCGTGGTGTAGCGTGCATGGTTTTTGCTTTCATTGGACAATCTCTCACTTGTTCGGACTCCAGTTGCATCTCCCAACCCCCTGTTGGGTGGATTTTGTTTCAGGCATTTCCCAGACAAGCTGCTTGAGGCACAGAGCCCTAAAGAACCTGTGCAAGGCCAAGCAATACATTTGTGTCAGTGCAAATGCTGGAAGCCGTCCCTGGAAAAGCCTGCTGTTTAACTGGAAAGTGTGGGCAAAATGCACAGGGAGGTTATTTCTCATATGACTGTTGGTCATTTAAGCTGGGTACTGAACCCAGCCATCCCAGGCATCCTTTCCGTGCCGTGTGGCTGTCCAAGCGGGGAGGGTTTGTCAGCATCTTAGCAAGGACATTAGAATTCCTGAAGCTAGGTTTGTGGGGAGCGTAAGGGAACGTGGCAGCAGAAAGCCCGGCTTGGAATTAGCAAGATCAGCAGCAGCGTTTTGTAGTGGTTATGCAGCATGGAGGAGCTTTGCTCTTCCCAGTGCTGCAGCAATGCACCTCCCAGCTCCAGAACATCCTCTTGCTGGATCTTCCAGCTGTCTCTCCAAGCATGTTTAGAGGCAAACCATAGTGTTACAGAGCCCAAATCGTAGCGGAGGAAGTGAAGTGACACGGGCAATGTACAGCCTGAGAAATGAGATGGAGGATTGATGAGGCGGAGAAATAAGACATAAATATGCAAAATTCACTAATGGAGAAGAAGTGGGAATAATGAAGAGTATGCAGGGGAGCTCTCGCAGCTGCAGCGTGAACACCCTGTGTATTTGCCCAGCTGCGCTATAATTGGTCGGGTCTGTTTCTCTGAGACTTCCCGGAGAAGTGGAAGGTCTTTCTGGTTGTGCTGACGGTACGTAGGATTCACTCATGGCAGAGGACCAAAAGGTGCAGAAGTGGTCGCTGAAATCGTGTCTGCCTTGAAACACGGCGAACAATGGAAACCGACTATTAATATGTAAAGAATCTGTGGCTGGTGTTTTGAATGCCTTGCTCTTTTTTCCATTGCATTAGGGCATTAGCTGACATTTTGTAAATGCTCTGGTTAGACCTCCTGCTGGGAAACGCAGTATGTGGCTCTGGTCTGAAAACAAAGATGCTGGAGTCCTGGAAAGGCAGAGCAGAATGTCAGGAGGCACTGATCCCCCCCGCAGGGACTCGGAAATGAGCAGGGTAGGAAGCGGAGGGGAAGAGAATCGGCCTCAGAAAGCTAAAGCCCTGGCCATGTCCTGGTGAGGATGTGGGCCAAAGTAACTGCAGAGACCACAGACTTGTTTCCAGCCCAGCAGGAGCCTTGGGAGGCAGAAAAGCAAATTGAGGCGAGAAGAGACCTTGAAGTACTCTCTCAAGCTAAATGAATGTGTGGAATGAGGGATTGAGCAAGGTGGTTGGAGAGCGGGGAAGGCATTTGCATGTCAGGCTGGGAGTAGTGCCTGGATGTGAATTTTGGATGGGGAGCCAAGGAAAGGTGGGTGTGATGGGGGAATTGCTTGAAAAGCCAGCCCTTGCTCTGTATACTTAGTGCTTGTGAGGTTCAAATAGCAGATCAGAAGTGGAGCAGGCCTGTATTCCCTGTTATCTTGACCTCCGGAGAGAAAGTCGCCGCAGTTCTCTGGAAGCACTTTTTGTCTTTAAAGCTGTGGCTAACCCTGATTGAATAATACGTAAATGGAGATCAGAGACGCCCCTCTTCAGATAATTAGCTGGCAGTTGCCAGGATCTTTTTTTTCCTGTTGCAAGTACAGAGGAAAACGCTGGTATCCTCAGATGCTAGCACATGGCAACTGTTGGCGACTGCCAGCTCTTCGATGGGGACCACCGTGCATGGGATTCATCTCCCAGCTTGAGGGTGGGGCTGACAGCTGGGACGAGGGAGTCGAAAGCTCTCCCCTTGGACAGGATTAGAACTGGGCTGGGTTGGACAGCTGGGAAGGGGCATTGCGTTCCCTTTCAGTGAAAGGACTGACGACTGGGAAAAATTAGGGAGGTCACTTTTTGGTTTGTAGGAGATTAGTACATCTGGACCTAACTGCAACTGCACAAGCAGGACGGAGGGGAAGAGGGTGTGAGAGAGAGTCCGGTTTTCTCTGGTTCCAGAGAGCCTCTACCAGAGGTATCATTTTGCACCATTACATCATCAGGATAAACTCTGAGCCGCACCCTGGACAAATGGGATTAATTTTGCCTGAAAATCTGAATCCCTCTTGCAGCCTGAGTTGGGGGGGTAGGCTCTCCCCAAGGTGGGAGTCCTGTGGAAAGTGGGTGAAATCTGCTGTTACATGCTGAGTTGGTGACAAAGCCAGGCTGCTGGGCCTGGTCCTGAGCCTGTTTGCTTTCCTGATGGGGCCTCCCTCTTAATTCGCTCTGCCTCGAGCCTATGGTTTCACTGCTGTCACATGCTTGCATACATGGAAGCGTTTCTACCCCAGCCTGGGTGAATACTGGCAGGCTGTTGCATCTGGATGGGACTTTCTTGCACCTGGCAGTATGAAGACACATGTCCAAAAGTACTTTTTTTTTAAATATGCTTACCATCACAAACAGAAGTCCCACTCTGCCAGCTACTGTAACACGTTGGGGTGCCAAGGGGATTAACTAGTGTCTGTTCATGCTGAACTTTGAAGATGCTTGTTGAAGATGCCCCGGGCCTGCATCTTGACTTCTGTCTCTCGGACAAGCCAGACCAGCCTCTTTTTGTTGCCGGTTGAACTATGTGTGGTAAGTTGGCTGATGGGCACCCTGCCACAAGTGTACATGCATGCATACATGTATACACACGCACATGCCTCCCCCATCGTCTTGTTTCCTCCTGGCGGTCAGTTCTTTCATCCTGCTTGTTTTCTGGGTAGGCTTCTTCCTCCTGTTCCAGCAATGATTTTCATTCCCCTGTAGTACTAGCCTGCTTCCCATCTTTTCCTCCAGACGCTCGAGGGCTCAGTGCTGCCAGGGTCGCTGCATTGGTAGTTCTCTGGGGCTTGGGCTCCTCCACTCCCATAATTGTGTTGATTGCAGTGGTAGCGTGGAAAATGAGACGCTTGTACTGGAGAACTACTGTCTGAGCCCGAGGCCTGTTTATAATACCTCCCTGGCAGGGGGTGGGTTGGAAGTTTTAATTAAATGTTTGTAAGGTGCGCTGAGATCCTGTGCTGAAAGGCCCCACGTAAGGGCAACATCTTTTCAATAAAGCCACAGCCCTATCCCACCCATTGTGATATGTTTGGAGCTAAAATAGCAGATTTGGGCAGTTTGATCTCAACAGCTGTTGTTTCTCCCTCTCTCTGCCTTTGATGGTTCAGAAGGATTATTCTGACTCTGCTCTTCCAAAAAAAGAGAGAGAGGGAGAAGCAGTGATTTTTATTAGCACTTGCTAGTGATCTGAATCCCGTCCCTCCTGCTCTTTGCTAGTTAAAAGGTTCCATGCTGTGCCAGAAATGCATACAGTGAGTGTGTTGTTTGAGAGACGCAAAGCATTTATTGGGAGTTTAAGCGCTGCTTGCTATAGACCCTCTTGATGATGATTCCCCGAGCAGACCTTGGGTGACCCTGCTGACCTGCTAATTGTCCTGCAGCCTGTGTGACGTTGTCCTCTATGTGTGTGTTTGTGTGTTAATGAGTATATTAGTTGATGATGGCGAAGGTGTTTGCACTGCCGCACCCCTTTCCTCCAGAGTGGCATGTTGCTGGGTGATGGGGCTTTTTGCCAAAGCCAGAGGGCTGCTTATCAGTCAAGGATATCAGCCCTCAAAGCTACCTGCTGTTGTTCTGTCCTCATTTGGCTTCAGTTGATGTTGGGTACAGAGGAGCCAAGCGATGGCAAGGTGAGAAGGGACCAGGGTCAGAGAGGCTGTAGGGGGTATAATGTCATTCCTTTTTTTTTTTTTTTGATGTAAGTAAATTACTTTAATGAAAGGGGAGTCCTGGTTACACACTGAGCCCAGAGGCAAATCAAACCGGCTCTGATTTGGACCTCCCCAGTAGCCTGCACAAGCTGGTGAGTCAGGAGAGCATGGGCCAGATGTGCACTGTGGTTAGCTCACGTCACCCAGATGGTTTGTTCACCCAGATGATCTTTCTCCAAGGTCTTGCGCCATGGGGGTGTCAGACACATTACTTGGGCATAGCTTTAAATATTTGTGACTTTGGCTTGGAACACCAAAAATCTGTGACTTTGCAAGGTGGTTTGGGGCTTTATTCTGACATTCATGGTGCAGCTCAGAGGGTACCAGACTGGGAGGAGCATTGGGTGCTTAGATCTTTGGCTTACCAGAAAGGCACCTCTCGTACCAGTTGATAGCCGAGATTATTTCAACAGATCCAGGACTTACAACACTTCTGTTTCCCAAGAATTGATGACGTATCTGTACAGACATTATGTTCTTAGATCATATATTTTGTGCCTCTGTTTTCCTAAGTGATAGTTGCCTAGTGCACTAGATTACTGTAGGCTAGGAGCTGGTTATTTGCTTGATCACAGGCTCATTGTAATCAGGAATAGCCCTTTGGAAGGGGCATTGATACAGAGTCCTTAGTAGGCTTGTGCGATGATGTGTGCCTTGCAACGGAGCCTGAAACGTAGGTAAGTGGTGGTGGTGTCATTTCACAGATGAAGAAACTGAGGCACAGGGAGGGACATGATGTGTGCCAGGCTGCTTGGGGAGATCTCAGCTGTCATTCAGTTTGATACATCAGAGGCCTTTGGCAAGGAAAAGAAGGTTGTTGTGGGGTAGCATGCAAGATCCTGCTAGGCTGAAAAAGAACGGAGCCCTAGTATAGAAGTACGTAACATTGCTGATCTAACGAGGAGGACTAGAGACGTGGCTGAGGATTTTCTCAGCCATGTGTGAGCTTGTTTATAAAACCCTTTCTCCATGCTTCATCTGACCGACTGCAACATAGAGCACTGGCGGCGGGGAGCACGATACGGTGGTTGGAGCAGGGATTAGGAGGGAGGATCGGCCAGTGACTCAACATATGGTCTTGGGAAAGTCAGTTTGCCTCAATTCTTCAGTTTCCTCATCTTTACGTTGGGAATGATGACATGGGGATCTCGGGATTTTGAGACCTAACGTATCACAATGCTTTGAGACCGGCGGACAACGTATTGTCCGTTTTCCAAAACCAGAGGCTGAGTAATTCGTCCCGTTTGCAAGATGGTTGGCTCTCCTGGTGAGGAGATAGCATCACAGAAAAAAAAAGATGCTATTGAGAAGATGAAATGCAGCAAAATGATGGGTAAATGCTAGCCAGTGACATTAACTTTCCCCGATGCTGCCTTCATTTGTCTTGCGGCAATAGTGTCATCGTGAGAAGACATTATAATGTGTAACAAGTATTGGCTTTCGTAGCTGTGTTTCAGAGTGGGCCTTAATGCCTTCCTCTTGCTCCGCCAATCTCAGAGCACAGGATTTAGTAGAAATGGTTGCGGCCTGGTTCCTTAATGCGTGTTTAGGAAACCAAGCTCTAGTTCTGTAACGGATCATTGCTGCTGGATGCCTCCCGCTGGGATTGTACTGCAAATCATACGTTCAGTCCTTTGACTAGGCTGGTGCCTAATAAATGCATATATAATTTATTAAAAAACCCCCGAGTAGGGCCGTTTCAGAGAGCAGCACAGATGGTCGGAAATTGAGGGCAGAGAAGACTTAAGTGCTAACGTATGGCAATGGCTTTGATTTCTTTTCTAGAAATAGGAAAAGCCACGGGCTGCTGTATTAGCAATTTTTCTTCCATCCACTAAACATTTCCTTTCAAAGACTTAGAGGCCACCTCCCACCTCAAGCCTTCCCAAGCATTGCTTTCCTGTTAGTCAGCCCACAGCCCTGACTTGCAAGTCTCTCCAGGGCCTGGGGTGCTGGGCGTGCGAGGGAGGGAGCTGGCTCTTGTGGAACAGCGGTATCTTCGGGGTTGCTCTTATGCCAGCCTCCTTATGTTGTGCTGGCGATTTGGGATGACATTGCCATGCTAGAGGCCTTCAACACGCAAAGCTAAAAGATCCACTGCCTGCACACCCTTGACTTGAGCTCCACCCGCTTCTTCCACGATGGTTTGCAGAGCAGATGCAATCTCTGCTGGCCACCTCTCCAGCCGTGACCCATGAGCAGTTATCTGAAGGCAACCTGGTAGCAGTGGGTCAGAGGAAGGCTCTGAAGAACAGCAGGGTAGCATCCGCCCAGGGTGATGGGGTGAGGGGTGCTGCATGTTAGGGTGCAAGGCAAAGGGTGGACAGGGGCACTGGAGACCTCTGTTGCAGATGGCCCTTTGACTGACAGGAGTGGCTCAGGAGGACAGGGCTCTGTAGCATTAATGGGAAACTGCTTCCTACCAGGCAGTCTACTCCACTTTAAAAATAAAGTGCCCTGTCAGCCCTGCGTGTTTTGTGTCCCTTTGGCTCTGGCTGGCTGGGATCTCCATCTAGAGTGCTTTTTTTGATGTTTCTCTCCAGGCGAGCGGGCTGGAATCTCCCCAGCTGAGAAGTGGAGTTACCTGGGGAAGAAGTCCTCGTAACCCCTCCGAAGACACGAAGCCACAGTATGTCCCCTTCTATCCATCCCCATCTCTCTACCAGTCTTTTATTCAAGTCTGGTCAAGTCCAGTCAGTCCTGAGGCTGCACTGACTGTTGGGGCACCTTTGTAGCAATAACTTTCCTCCGTTCTTCCCAGTCTTTTGCAATCCTGGTACAATCAGGCTGTCTTAATTCTGTCCGGTCTTTAACGTTGGTGGTCCAGCTTGTCAGAGGTCTTCCTCCTCTTCTTCATCCATCCACAGTACCCTGAAGGATGGTGTTGGTATGGCTGCCAGGCCTTCTTGTTACATGTCCGAACCACGCCTTTATTTGTATTAAGGCAGATCTGGCTACAGTCATCAATGATCAACGCCACATAGTACCAGGCTCTGTTTAGACGTGGAAGCAAGAAGCAATCCTTGCCTCGGAGACCTCTTCTAAGTGATTTTTCCCTTGTGACTTTCACCTGAGGATCCTGGTGCCTGATGTCCACGAATGCATCCCGGTGGCCAGCCACCTACCAAGAGCCGCACGTCTTTCCTTAAGGGCTGCAGCAGATCGGTATGAGCAGTGCGAAGCTGTGGTGCATTGGCTTCCAAGCAGAGTTTCAGGAACTCCCTCTCTCCCCAGTAAAACCTTGATTTCGGCCAAGCTCTTGCAGCACGTGTAGGTGTTGCTGTGTGCGAGGGAGAGAAACAGAGCTCCACAAATCATTTTGCTCACCGGGGCAGAGATCACTGACTTTTCCTTCTCTGAAACTGGGAGTGTTCCCAGCGTCTGGATTAGTTTTGGTGCATGATTGCGTCAAGCACCAAGAAGACCAGGAGCCTGGTGGTGGGCTGTAAATGGAGTCATTCATGGGAAAGACCTCCCATTCCTTTCCAGGACATCAAGCCCTAGCCCCTGCAAGAAAACCAAGACTTCAAGCAGCCCCGGAAAGAGTCAAGCAGAAATGTATCAGCTGCCTATTCTGTTCAGCCGTGGCTAACCCCCAGACAAACGGCAACTGTTCCAGCCAGTGTTTCAAAAACCAACGTGTTTGTACTCCAGATGCTTTCCAAGCCCATAAAAGAGATGCTTTTGCGCACACCGGAGTATGAAGCATTTACATGTGTGTCTTTTGTAGCCGCCTTGTCTGAAAAAGAGGGCACTCAGATTTTCCCATGACAGTAAAGGGAGGGCTGTGTATTCCTGCCCTAGTATGAAAGATAGCCTTGCCGGGCTGCATCTCAGGGTGACAGTGCAAACCTCCTGTGGAAGTGAGTACAAGAGCTGCAGAAGAGCCCCAAATCAGGGACAGATTGAGATTCATTGGGGTCCAGGGCCCCCACAGCCGGCACCCTGCCCTGCAGCCACAGGCTTGGTCCCCAGCCGGCACAGGGGGAGCGGGATGCTCTGCCCCGCAGGCCCAGGGCAGGAGCCACGGCTGCCCTCACCTGAAGGTCTGCGCTGAAGCTGGTGCTGGTGCTGGTGCCGGGGTGCGGAGCCGCTGGGTGCGTTCAGTGTGGTCCAAGCTCCAGGGGAGGCCCCTTGCCGCACCGTGGCTCAGTCTGGCTGCAGCGGTGCCCAGCACCCGTGGCCCGCCACGTCGCACATGCCCAGCCTGGCTTGGCCACCAGTTTAGTCTGCACCGAGGCAGGGGCCCCTGGGCCTGGGCCCAGCCCACAGTGCTGCCCCTACCGGCCAACCGTATCCAGAACTTCGCTTTCTGTCTTCAGGAGCCCTATCTGATAGCAGGCCTCGGGAACATGGATTATCCAGAACGAATCCTTTTACCAAACTATAGAGCTGTATTAGAGAAACCAGCCCAGTGCTGGAATGAACTCTTCCTTTGCCCCAGCGGGAGCACAGGAGCCAATGCAAACATCTGGGGCTGAAATGCAAGCCTTTGTCTCCCCTACAAGACAAGATTTTTGTAAGAGAAGTTGGTGCATTTCTTTTAAGCTCTTCCCACCCCACCCCCGTCCCTCCCTTCCAAACTCTGTCCCTGTCTCGGAAGTGTGGGCTGGCTCCAGGCACCACACCATTCCCATCCAGCCAGGTAATAATAATAATTTGACATGGGAGGGGGGAAGTGAGACAGGAGCATGTGGCGTGAAATAAATCAAGCCTGCAGTTTGCAGCTGATGTTTGCTCTGGGTGAAGCCCCGAGTAGAAAATGAGATTTTCTAGTCACTCTGCCTGAGTGCAGAGGTATAGATTTGGGGGCTTACAGTGAGGAATTTAAAAAATGTGGTTTATCACGACTTTATTCATCCTGAGTCTGTGGTGGAAAGGCAGGAAGATCTGCGCGCGCGCGCGTGTGGAAAACATTCTCCTCCTCTCTGGGAGTCGGGGGATGCTTAGACGCGCCATCTATTGTTGTATTTAATTGAGTTTGGAGTATGGGAGTCTCCAGAGCGTGCCTCCTCGTGTCCGTTTTAGTAAAAGCGAGATTGGCCAATATGAAATGTCTTTGCATCCAGCCACGTCAGAGGAAATGGAGTCAAACCTTCGGAAGAGAGAAATTCTTTAAATTGCTTGGATTTTTTTTCCCAGCCAGCTGATGAGATCCAGAAAAATGCTCCCCTGGAAACCATTTAAATGTCTTAGCAACCATGGCTTTTAGTCAGCAAAGTCATTTGAGCGAAGCAGCCTACGAACAGGAGTGAAGCGAGCCAGCACCTATGCTGAGAATTTGGAGATTTATTTTGGCCTTCAGCTTTTTTTCAATTATTCCAGCAAATAACATTGGGATCGGTTCCCCTTCCTCACGACTGACTGGTTTGCAGTCTCACTGTGCTGTGGAAGAAGGAGTGGTTCACAGGCCCCAAGACAAATGCGACTTGATAATGATAGCTACACTCGTGTGAAACACAAATGAGGCTGGTGGCCTCGTTTTCCCCAACCAAGCAATCGTCATCCAGTGTGCGAATAACCCGTGCAATGAATGAGTCCCGCAGGCTCAACGCATCATGGGTGTTCGGCACCAAGTAGTTGTCAAGGGGCAGCTCGGTCCGGCGGACTGAATACCGTGGAACTCGGGAGTTTTGAGGCTTTGCTGCTGAGTTGCTAGTGACTGGGGTAGGTCCTTTGCTTGCTCTCCATTATGCTAAATGGGCATAATTTGAACCTACCCTAATCGGAGGGTTTGTGCAGCATTGCATGGTATAAAGTGCTGTGCTTAGAGTTAAGTATTATGATTATTCTAAACAGGAACGTTTCCAGAGGGAACATGATAGCTTGACCTTTGTAGACCTGTAAACAGGAAAGTGAAACGCGGCCTTAAGTATCTGCATGATGGTAGCTTGCTTGTAGCTCGAAAGACCCCCAGGAGAGTCCAGGCAAGGAGGGTTTCTCAGTTCCCCATTTTTAAATAAAGTAACCATCTTCCTGACGGTATGTCCGTCTCAAAGGGACGGTCCCAGTCCCTGACCTTGTGTAAAGGGCGAGGGAGTTGCCTGGGTGAAAAGTGCTACCTACCTGGGAAATATTAATTTTCATTTCTACCTAGGAGAACTTTTCCAGTGTTTGCAGTCTCCCATGCCTGATGAAGGGTGCCTGTGCCTGGAAGCTTGCAAATAAAGAAGGTTTTTTGCAAATATCTAGTTGGTCTAACAAAAGGTATCGCCTCTGCCATGAGTTTTGAGTCCTTCCACCTACCTGGGATGGAAGAGCACAATTCTGGCATTATCCTCTGAGGTCAGGAAGCAAAAGTGGGGGTGGGGTGAGGCAGTAGGCTGCAGATGACTTGATTTCTGACTTGTGGAGCTCCCAGTTATTGTTTGAAGTGTGCATTATTCAGCCTTGGAAAAATACCGCCCCACAAAGCAGCTGATATTAAAATGAAAAATGTCTGCTGCAGCGTGGAACTGCATTATTAAGCTTGGGCAGGTTGCACTGACAGCTCTCGTGTGAGTGAGTAATAAGGCTCCGAGCCTCCTTGTTAAGACCCATTGAAGAGCAGCGCAAGGTCCCCGTCCCCCCAGCTAACTGGATTTTACAAAAGAAAATAAGTTTAATCAAGACCAGACCTTTCTGCAGGAATAAACATGCCTTTCTCCCTCCCCTGTGCTTTCTCCCTGTCCCTGTGCAGAGAGCAGGGGGCACTGTGCAGTCTCAGCTGTCATTCTTTGAGTATGGAGGAAAAGCCTTGTTTGTTTGGTGGACTTTAAAGATCCCGCAGCAGCAGTCAGGAAACTGAAACGGTTGAATGTGAAGCTTGGTGGTCTGCTTGCCATCCCTTCTCATCCCTCCGAGCCCCAGCTGGTCGCAACATGCCCATCAAATCCCCTCCAAGGATTATTTTCTTTCAGGTACGAACTGGTTTCCCTTCCGCGTATGTGCCACTTAACAGGAGAGGTTGGAGCCAGCTGATTTTTCTGATAGCACAAGATAGAGTTTCTTTGGAGGGGAGCGGAGGTTTGCAAACTGAGCCCTGGAACGAGTAGTGAGAAGCACCTTCGCTCTTGGAGGATTGCCCCCCACCTTGGCATCCCTGTGTTTTTTAAAAAGATGAAATTTCTCATTTCCATTTGTGTTGAAGCTCTGCCAGGGGTTCTAGCTGCTCTCGCCTTCGGTCCTGCTGAAGGTTACTTTTCTTTGGAAGCCGTTCAAGAAACCATCGTTCCTTGGCTCTTTTTTCATTCGTCATCTGACTAAACCAATGCTTCAGCAGCCTAATTTGGAAGGGGGGGGGAGGGCACTCTGCAGAGCCTGGACATGTTGCTTTTCAAGATGTGAGTTTTAAAAAGGCTAATCTGATAACCAGGGAGGCAAAACTGCAAGTCGGGTCCTGGAGGAAACAGGTTTCAATCATTAGAAAACTTGAAACCAAATAACAGTATGGGTCTTGGTTAAGTCCCCGTTCAGGCAAAGAAATTGGTGTCAAGCTTCAGTCGTGTGATGACTCGGGCAGTCGGGAGGGGACGGCCCGGTTGGTCTTTAGAGGAAATTTAGCCGTTGCATGAGCTTGATTGCGTGAGACTTCCTCTGGCACCATCCTGGGTGGTTGTTTTTTTTAATTATTTTGGCCCAGCTCTTGAAGTTGGTGGGAGTTTTGACTGGAGGTTGGTAGGGCAGGGCTGTTGAATACTTGGAAGTGGCCTGTCTTTTCTTTCCGGGAACAGTGGGAATTGAGTCCAGTGCAGAAGTTAGCGTGATCTGCTCCGGATGCTGGCTGTCACAGAGCTCCTGGCAATGCCCCATCCTTTTTGAACAGAGGGTTTGAGAGGGTTTCGTCATGCTAGGATCAAGGTGGTTCAAGGAAACCTGGAGGGGCTGATGACCCTAGGGGAAAAGGCTGTGAGGTGGGCAGGGAGGTGAAGTAGGATTGTGCCCATTTCCCTAGGTAAGTGTGTTCCACTTTGTCCAGTTGATTGAATCCCCGAGATGGGCATTATCCTTTCCCTTCGTTGTGTGTGTTTTGCATTAATCTCTTAACATTTCTGTAATCCTGTAGGAAAAATGTCCCTTTTACTAGTAATCAGAACTCATGGAAGAGGTGATGCCTTTTATTAGGTCAACGAGATATTTGCAAACAAATTAGTTTGTTTATTTGCAAGCTTTATTTGTTTGCAAATATCATTGATCTAATAAAAGGTATCACCTCTTCCAGGAGCTTTGATTGCTTTTGCCTCGAGACCAATACAGCTCCAACCTGGATACCTTTTACCGGTGGGATTTTATAAAGCAAGCAGAGCTGGAAGGGGAGTGGATAGGCCTGAAAAGCTGTCTGGAAGGTGGTGGGGGCTGATCTCGCATCAAATTACGCATGGCTTGAGGGCTGCTTTCTGGGAGCCCTTCAATTTAGATTTTGGAGCAGTGTTTATGGTCTCGTCGGAAGGGTACGAAGCAGGTTTATGGCGTGTTGGATTAATCGGCGTGCAGCCACAGTTATATCTGCCTCCTCTGCATCCATTTCAGACGGAGATCCCTGCTGCCCGCAGTACCTTCCATTTTACCTGGATGTAGGAGGCAGCAGGAGCTAAAAGCACAGTTGATGTTGGTGCATTCACACATGCCGCTTTCTTGGGGGTGATTCAGAGGGCTTTTTGAGAAAATGTATGAGGTCTCGTGACATGGCAGCTGGTTGAAGTTTAGCTTTGTGTTGCTGATTTGGCTTGTGGCTTTCTGCCTTCCAGACCCTGAGCAGTGCTGTGTGCGGGGATGTGCTTTTCGGAAAATTCCTGTAGCGGGAGTGTTGTCCGGTCCCTGCCTGGAGGACAAATAATTGAGAAGTCAGGTTAAGCCTGAATTTTTATTTCAACGGCTTGGAAGGCTGCAATCTGATGGGCAAACTCCAGCCCTTCTTCATCCAAAACTAACCAAAGCTACATAAAGAGGGAGACTGGAAAGCAGCAGAACGGGGGAGCCGGGTGGTGGAAATGTGCATACAATTTATAATAATCCTGTGTAAGCTTATTTCATTTTGCTCGTGCATGTGCATTACAATACAGTCTTCAGCTACATAATCGCAGGCTCTTCCTCGGGACCCCTGCCTCCTCCCACAGACAGCACGGGTTTTATTCAGGGAACGAGTCCGTTCTGCAGCACAGGAGGCCTGCAGCGAAGCAGAAACCCCGGGCCGCCTTGGTTGCACAGGCCGGACGGTGGGCAGCGAGTGGGGCAGGGTGTGAATACTTCAGGGAGAGAAGGGTGAGTCTCTTGGTTCAGGCAGCTGGCCACTATGCTGGAGAAGTGGGTTCTTGCCCTTCCTGTACCAGAGGTGAGGCACATCCCTTCCTGTCACAAATGTTGTGGCCTTTGCAGCACCTGGCTTGAATTTGTGAGGTCTGATTTGCAGGAAAGCTGAGCACTTGTAACTGCAAACGGAGACGGAGCTGTGCTTTAAATGCCTACGGGGAGAAATAATGCTCAGTGCTTTTTAAAACTCCAGACCCATGTCTGTTCCTCACCCATACAGGGGGATTATCCCCCCACCTTTCACAGGAGTGGTGGGAAAATAAACTCTCCTCTGGAAGCACCCCAGAAAAAGCCTGTGAGGAAGTTGATGTTTCCGTCTCGGAGTAGCCCTTACATTGAATAACCAGGAGAAAAAATACCAACATCGTCCTGTACATTGAGCACCATCTGTTTTGTGCACTGAGGCAGGTTCCTTGGGGAAAAGAGAGGCTGCGATCCTGGGACAAGGACTCTTGCATGATGTGTGCGCGCTCGTGGGCCAGGTTAGGATGGCGGAAACGGCTTTTATTTAGGTGTTTCCTGCCTTTCCGGTACAGCCTGGATGTTGTCTCTGAGTGTCACATAAACTATGGGGAGGGTGGCACAGAGAACGGCGATGCGGGCATGGAAGCGGTCGGGACACACTGCTCCCGGGACACACTGCTGCCTCCAAGCATGGTAATTTTCTTGCCCTTTTGACCTGCCAGCAGAAAGCTGAGGACTTTTTTGGATCCACCAGAAGGGATCTTGCAAAGAGCTTTGGGTTAGCAACACCAGATGTCTGCTCTTG
Organism: Crocodylus porosus; assembly: GCF_001723895.1. Lineage (NCBI taxonomy): Eukaryota > Metazoa > Chordata > Crocodylia > Crocodylidae > Crocodylus > Crocodylus porosus. Next base: position 15,571,834 of record NW_017728932.1, on the reverse strand, counting down.
GCATATCTTACCATAGATTTTGTTTGATCTCTTGATTACACCGCTGTTGTGTATTGGAGCTTTGGTTGCAGCAAACTTCCTGTACCTCGTGAAGAAAGCGCCGGAGGATGTTATTTTTCCTGTGGTTTTATGGGGCTTTATGCTGTCATCTGACTCCAAGGAAGATGTGACGCACAAGGGCTTCACAACTATGCAGCTTGGAGGAGAGGTACGGGGCTGTGGGGGCTTGCTGGGAATGGATTAGCAATGTCTGCAGCCCATAGTGTGGCTCCTACTTTTTGCCTCTCTTCCTTGGTTCTGGTTCTCCACATTCTTCAACAGCTGGAGGAAGGTGGCAGCCAACAGGGCCCGTTCCCTTGGGGCAGGGCGTGCAGCCTGTCCTGGAGGAGACTGGATCTGGAGCATTGCCCTCATCCCTCTCCCCCAGGGCTGGAGCGCAGGGCTCTGCAGTCTGCAGATGCTGTCAGCCTTGCGCATGCAGAAAGCTTGGGCTAATTCGCTCTAATTATTAACATTCTTGGCAGAAGCTCCGCTGTGAGTCAGCTGCAGAAACATCACATTTGAGCAGCTCACATTTCAATGCCGACTTCAGCTTGGAAGAGCAAAGGAAGGCAGAGCTGGGCCCGCAGGTCTCAGCTGGCTTGGTGATGGGTCTGTGTGGGCTGCAGAGCGCTATTGCTCACTAGTCTGGAGGAGGACACCTCCTCACCTTGCCTCGGCTCTAGGGGTAGCGACGTTTTACAGACCCCAGACCAGCCCCCGGCACTTTTGTTGGGTGCTGAGGAGCTGGTGCTCGCACTGGGCCTCGATTAGGTCTGGGAAAGGGAGCAGGTTGAAGCCAAGCCAGGTGAGGTGCCGTCCAGGTATTGCAAGTCATGTACACGTTTTCAGCCCCAAACCTTGGAGGAGTCTTGTGTGATTGCTGCTGGAACCATCCTCGGGATACATCCGAACTGCAGCTGGGAAGTCGGCATCTTCTGGAGTGGGTTTGAAACCAGAACCAAGCCCGCCACTGGACTAGATGAGTCACAGGACTTGGGCAATGGCAGATCTGGGCTTGGGAATTTTTCCTTATGGCACAAAAGCTACAGCCATGGCTGCTGCTCTTTTTTGGCGTACGGACAGGAGATGTCTGAGTTGGCTGGGAAGGGGGAGGCTTATGCAACATCATCCTTATCTTGCTCTTGAGCATGGGGAGGAGCTTGCTTCTAATTAGCGCAGCCCATCTTGCACCCATCAGTCTTTCTCTAACCCTGCACCGCCTGCAGGTGAGCGTGCAGTCTGCGGCAAACGGCGTTCTAGCAGGCGAATAGGTGGAAGGCGGACGCCTGGACGTGGACGGGCTATGAATCAGCCCTGAAACATTGCACTGCTCTGGCACAGCCTGCTGGGCACGTTGCTGATTTTTCCCTTTGCAACCATCTCTTTCTAACCGCATAACTAATTTTCTTGGCCCCCTTCACAGGCGTCTGCCCTGAGTGTGTGTTGGCCGCCCTGGCCGTGGCAGGCGTTGAGTGCCGGGCTCCGCAGTGGGAAGCTGTCAGAGTGAATGCCAGTTGTATTTTTTAATAGAATTGCAGTGTCCGCCTGTGGGTTTTTAAGTAAATATCCTTTCCTTCGTATTTTGCCAGGAAGTAGCCTGAAGCCGAGGGATACGTAGCCAACAACAGCTCTGCTGCAAGGACACGGCAGTTGCTCCCTGTCAGAAAGGACTTTGCCTTTCTCTCGGTCCAGTTTGTGCTTCCCAAGCACTGATTTAGTAACTTCTGCATAATTAAGAGCAGTAGGGATGGCTCTTGCGCTCTCCTGTAGTTGGCAACATGCCGTCTCCACTGTTCGGCTCCCGTGGGAAGTGGTGTGGGATCTCCATCCCTAGAGTCCTTTGAAATCAGGCTTAGGTTGTAGGCGTGGGGCTGTGGCCAGCCTGGCCTTGACCCACCATGTCCTGTGGTCAGGCCAACAATGCCCCTTTTGCTTCCATGCACCTTGTACCGGTTTCCAAACTAAAGTCGTTTGCTTCTGGTCCCGTTCCCAATTTAAGGTTGGGGTTTCCCAGTGGAGCGATTGCCTCGCAGGGTTTGTTGCTTCCCCCCACCCCCTCTATACCCAAAGGCACCTTTCTCTGATGGCCCTAATGCGCTTTCTTCCTCCTCTGCTTTCTCTCCCTCTCTGTCTGGAGCAGACGTCTCTGGCAGTCTTCACCTCCGACGAAAGATGGGGTATGTGCCCAGCCTGGGCTTGCCTAGTGGTGGCTAGGAACGTAGGATGGATTCCCCCGCAGTGGGGGTATTTCCATGGGGAGGACAACACGCTGCAGCCAGCCCATTATTTGCACACGTGCCTCTTTTACAGTGGCTTGTTGTTAAGCCAGTTGTCAGTGTTTCCATGATGAAACCTGCATTTCAACAGGCCAGAATGGTCTGTAAAGGTTAACTTTTCTTTTTTTAAATACACTGTTCCTTAAAGGAGCCTTTCTGAATGTGAGGGGAACTAGCTGGTGTCTTACCTGCTGCTGGTGAAGTGTCTGTGGGCTGCAGTGGCAGAGTGTGACTTGGTCCCCATGCTCAGTCCATTCATCTTGCTGGCAGGGAAGTCTGAAATTGGGCAAGTAGATGTTTGGGGTTTTCCGAGCTTGAAGAAAGGGAAGAAACCAGAGGACCGCTGAATGTGTAAAGAACGATGCCGCCGTGCTTTGAAGAGGCTACAGGGCTGTCCTAAAGAATACTTTGAGAGGAGACTGTGTGTATATATAGGAAATCCACATCAAGTGACTTCCCTTCCTGCAACACCCCCGGATCTTAGCTGGTGTGTGACCCCGGCACTCCCCAGCTCAGCCGTCGGTACATCTGGGAGAGATTGCACGGTCCTGGCTTTGATGAAAACTTCTGTAAGGAAGCTCTCCCGCCTGAGCCCCATGGAGTGGGAGTGCTGTGGCAGGCACCTGGGGTTTGCCCTGGGGACCGGGGATGGTAGAGGGCTTGATCTGGGCAAGCAGGGCTGAGAAGCACTAGGTACTTCCATCGAGCTGGGGAAACATGCTCATCTCTCTGTAAAACTCAGGAAGCAGAAGGGATGTTTACACCCTAAGAGGGGCTCCGGGGGGGGCAGGGATCAGAGCGTGTGTTGGCCATACGCTGCCCGAGGCAGTCTGTCCATCTTCCCCGTCTCTGGAAGCGCTGGTCCAAGTGCCTCGTTACCCAGATAGCGATAGAAAGGGAGTGAGAGCAGATTCCTGCCCCTTTCCACTCTCTTTAATTGAATCAACCAGAACCAAGACACTTTGGAAACCACTTGGGCTAGATCTTCTCCGGGCTCCTCTCCCGGGGCACGCAGGGAGATATTGCAGCTCGCAGGATCCAAATGAGCTTTGTTAAAACTTTAATGATCTGCCACCTGCTGCTTCCCTGAGAGTGGTGGCGAGGGTGGGATAATTGAGAACAGCATTTGGGATGCAAGGTTTTTGCAGCCGGAGTGGGGGCAGGGGCTGCTCTGAAAATCCAGGTTGTTTTTATAATAGGTAGGTCCAGACTTGGAAGAGGTGAATTATGCTGCAGTGCAGGTAATAAGCACGGGTACAGGGAAGGTGCTAACCCCACTCGGCCCTCCCCTTAAACCCCGAGTCCATTCAGATCCGCTGTATTTGGGTCTCTTTCTTTGCTTGCAGGAACTTGGGAATGGGCTGGGTTCCAGCAAGCCAGACGGTGTCTGGAAGTGTTCAATAGAGCTGCTGGCTGAGACCAGCCCTTGTGCCCTTTGGAGGGATCAGGAATGGGGAACTCACCAGAATAGGCTTTTTTTTTTTTTTTTTTTTTTTCTTCCTTACAAGCTAACACCCAAAAGCACCGGCTTATTCTGTGTGGGGTGAAGCCCTCTGTGGCCTCCTGTCCTGTCCCACAGACAGAGGGGACAGGGGGGGGTTAGAGAAGTGCTGGGTGGAAGTGAAAAGCATCCGTGCTCTTGCTGGGCAGCTGATGCCGGGTCAGAGCCCCGCTGAACGGTTGGCTCCCTTAAGCCCCTTGGTGTTTGTCCTCCACCTTTTAGGACTCTGCCCGTGCGGTTTGCAGTATGCAGAGCAAACGCCGTTAGTGCCGGATGCCTCGAGACGAGCTGGGGCTGCGTGGGGTGGCTCTTTCCTGGCAGCCTCCGGGCTCCGGGTCTGGAGTGCTCTGGGGTGGGGCGTTTGTGCAGTCCTCTGCCCGAGGCTGGCCGCTTGGGCAGGCGTCTGCAGCGGGTGCTGTGGCAGGTGATGGGAGCTGCGAGTGGCCGTTCGGACTTCTCAGGCTTTACGATGAAGGTGTCTCGCATATGCGTTCGCAAGGCCAAACAGCTTTCTTCCTCCCAGGGACCCCGTCTTGCTTTCCTGCGGAGCGTTGTGTGGGTTTGGAGGCGTTCCCTCGACCCCTCCTCTCCTGCCTGCTTGGACCTCTTAAAAAGAGCTGAAAAGCAGAGCTGCCCATCTCAGATCTGTGCTTCGCATGCCTGTTTAATTGGATAATATGCCTGGCCTTTCCTTTCTGTTTACCTTTCGGGTCTGTTATGACACACAAGATGGATTTCTCCTGGCTCTTGCATTTGCAGTATGTAAACCAACAAGATGCAGAACACGGGGCGAGGCGCGAAGGCCGCTGTGATCCGGCGGCGTTGCCCACATGCCTCTGCCTGATTTTTGCGGCTCTCTTACGCTCGGCCGCGGCTCACCTTGCACCTCCTCCGGCTGGGCAGGATGGGTCTCCTCCCATTCGCACCCGCTCACAGCAGGTTAAGATAGAGCTGTGTCTATCGCTAGAAACATCTGGCAGGGTATCTCTGTGCTTTTGAAGTCCGTTGCAGTTCGGTGGATGGGGTGAGCTGCCGGGATGGGTAGCCGAGGCGTGTTTTGGCTTTGTTGAGGTCTCTTCTCCTCACCTCCCTGCAGATCCACATTTGCTACGCCCCAGCTCTGGGGACAGTTTGCAGACAGACTTCCCCTTGCTGTCCTCCTGGGTTCTGGACGGCTGAAGCCTTGTCCCAGCCCCTGTCGGGGTTTTCCTGCCCCTGGGCTTGGAAACCCACAGCAACGGCTCTTTTGTAGCTTAGCAACATTGACTCTGGCTGCGAGGTCATGAAAGAAAACGCTGCCGCCTTTGCTGTTTAGCCAGCTGTACACAAATGGGGATCCGGATCTCTAGTCGGGTCTCTTGGCTGGGCGGCACTGTTTGCACAGTCTCTGCTCCAGCCAAGGGCTGGGGCTAGCATGCTTGGGTCTGGGGAAGAGGGCTGCCTTCAAAAAGACCAGTAACCAGCTGGCCGAAGGCCTGTTACACAAGGTGGGCATTTCAGTCAGCAAGAAGCCGATTGTCACAGTATTCATTTTTGTTCAGTGACCGAGATGGGAGGATTGTGTGCATTTGCTTCAGTCACTTCTCAGCAGGGGCAGGGAGAGAAGGTGGCTGACTTTCCTGCTTGGGTCAGCAGGCGAAGATGGATGGATGAGCAGCTGGCCTAGCTAAGCGTCCTCTTCTTGTCCTCCTCGCATCTTTATTTATGCAGCTTTCAGGCACTCTCCTCTGTCAGTGCTGGGGGAGATGCCAGAGAAGGCTGCAGATATCCCACTGAAGAGATACAGTCACTGCGTGGAAGCGGAGATGATTAAAGAGTTCTCGGGTCGTCTTGGGCCGAGGCGGTATGGAGCAAGGGCCACCTCTGCTTGTATGCCCATTCAACACGTGATATCCCTGTCGGAGGGAATATGCATAGGTGCAGCAGGAAGAGGAACTGGAAGGTAAATGAAAGGTGATTAGTAAATGAGAAGGATTCCTTGTGGTCATGATGCCACGCAGCCAGCATCTTTCCTCACTTTAGTGTTGAGGGACTGTTGCGCCATGCATGGGACGCGAAGGGGGCCTGGGAGTCAGAACTCCTGGGCTTTCCTTCTGGCATCTGCTTGATAACTCCTAAGCAAAAGTCACGGTAGCGAAAGCAAGCCAAAGACGCATCCTGTTCTCAGCTTGCTCATCTGTAAAATGGGTTGATGTCTTATGGGGATGTTCTGGACTATAACTTGTGGCAGCCCTGAGGAAAGGTGCTGCATAAGGGTGCATTATTCTTAGTATGGTGGTGACGTGTTGTAGCACCTTGGTGTTTTTATGCATTGGAAGAATGCTCCTTTTAAAAAAAAAAAAAAAAAAAAGAACAGTCTTTCATCACTAAAAATACCCATGCAACTAAATATACCACCTTTGCTATAGGAAGAAGATAGGCTACCAATGCCAAAGCAGGGCCTGGATGAATGCTGTATTTATTGCAAATAAACAGGATTATTAATGGAGTGAGAGGCAGACGGCTTGTTGCCTGGTGTGGGTTTGCTCCTCTGCCTTAAGTGCTTGAAACATGGTGTACTCTTTGGCTTGTTCAAAGCCTCTCTTCCCACTGCTGGTGACTTCTATCCCTAATCTCCCTCCTGTGATGCTGAATTAACCCATCTGCAGATCTGTTGGCCTAGTAAGTAGGTCACTGGAGATGAGGACTGCATTCCCTTTCTCCTGCGGTCCTTCTGGGTGACCTTGGGCAGGTCGCTTCCCTTCTGTAATGGAGCCATTTAGTTAGACTGACCTCCTTTGGAACCTATTGATGGGCTATGGAGGACCACAGGGTACCTATAGTATAATCTGTGGCCTTTTTGTAGTATTTCTGTTATTTCAGCATCCAGAAGCCCTTTGAGATCTAGTCTCTGACCCTATGCACATAAAAACATAACAAGGCCCTGACCATAGGCATAGTTTTCTGTAGGCAGATTTTGATAAGCCAGTTCAGGGGGGCTGTTATGTAAATCAGGATCCCGTAACCGTTGCAGCTCTGAAGCGGAGATTGCTGAAGGATGATAGGGAGGATGTTTTCCATTTACCAATCTATAAGTAGTTTCCCTGGCGCACATACATTCTTCCCTGCCTGCCACATTGGCTCCCCCTCCTGTGTCTTAGGATCAGTTTGCCATTGTCTGCTTAAATGCTCACAAAAGATTCCCGGCAGACCCACGCACTGCCCGCCTCGTGTAGCTGGTGTGACTTTGTTAACAAGCGCAGCCTCTGAGTGTCCCTGCAGACAGGCGCTGGCATGCCATTAGCACCAGCTGGAAGAGTTGCTGATTTCTCCCATGTTCACTTAGTGAGCAGACACAATGCATGGGACAGACGTTCCTTTCTAATCGGACCGAGGCTTTGTTTCCAGCGTGGACAAAAAATGGGGTTTCCTGGTGGCGTTGGGACTTCTGCTGCAACAGCTGGGTTTTCGTTTCCGAACAGCAGCGTCTCCTTACTTAGTACTAGAGTGTCCCTTTCCTCCTACACCTGCCCCAGGTTGGCTTTGCATGGACGAATGAACAATTTCCCATGGGTCTGGAGGGGTTTGGGCTACCTCTGCGTGTGCTAGGGCAACAGCCCGTATGCATGCTCCTACCCAGTGGTAAGTGGTAGCTAAGCCACAGCCACTTTCCCTTCCATCCCTGGAGGAGAAGCTGCCTCCATTCAGCTTCCACTGACTACAGGGTGGTAGCCTGCTAAGGGCCATTGTTGCAGAGATTCAAGGTGTAGGAAAGCCCCAGTCCCGTTCACCCCATGCTAAATTGTTCTGATGTCCACACCCTTCGTCATCCAAGTTTGTGGAAACCCGCAGGAGCTGGAGTCTGCTTCGTGGCCGGGCCTGGCGTGACTGCGGCCCTCGGTTACATCTTTGTGCTCGTGTGTCAGAACTGAAAGTTCAGCTTCAACACTGTTAACAGGGAGCAAACCTAAAGGCCTTTTTATCTGCCTCAGGGCCTGGTTAGCAACCAGGACAAAACAGCTTGCTCTGTCCCCGAGATGCAGCCTGGTGCTGGCCTCCTTATCTAATAGCGCGCAGTGGTCAGTGTTTTATGGCTGCCGGCAGCCGAGGGTCCCAACTTTGCTTAGCCTGGCTCTGACTCCTAGTCCAGTGACGCATTTATTCTCTCCTGTGGTAAGTCTAATAGCAGTGTATCCACAGCACTGACTGCTTCAAGATCCCTTAAGGGATGTATAGCAGGGGCCTGGGCCTGGCCAACCCACCAGTCTGTCCACTGATGTAACTGGTTCAGGCCCAACGAAACGTGGATCTAAACTGGTTCTTGCTCTCTGCTGTATCCAGGGTAAAGCGTCGGCGCTCTCTCGGGAGAACTTCTCTGGTGCTGATCTAGTCTCGATGTGAGGAGGAGCGTGCAAGAAAGGCACCAGACGCCTACTTGTTCGCCACCGACCCCCTGCAGGAACGCGCTGCTGTCTTCTGCAGCCTCGGCTTCGTGGCTTATTTCTGATGTCAGTAATCTTCAGGAGTAAAAAAGACTTTGAAACTTGTGTAGAAGATGGAGGCTTAACAGAGCAACTTCCCTGGCGACAAGGTACTGTTGAGTGAGAGCTTAACTGCGAGGAGCTGTATTCACATGTACAGCTGCAGACACAGAGAGAAACAAGCTGGTTCACACCTTAAGTGTCTTTGTTTAACAAGGAAGTCTCCAAAAGAAATGAAGAACCACCCCACCTCACATGCTCCTCCGTGCCCCGTGACTTTGCCATGTATCCTACACACAGACTTTAAATAGTCCCCCTAATTAGAGAGCCCTCAGCCAGAAGAATGCAACAATTGTCTGACGGCACAGTTAGCTGACAATGATCTCATTGTCTGTGTCTTACAGAAGTTTCCTCACTTGTTTGCTTGTGTTGTGAAATTACCCAGCAATGCCAAACTCCATTTGGTGTTCATTAAACCCAGGGACACCCGGGGCCTTTTGCCAGAGGGCTGGCCCCTTGCCAGGAGCTCAGTAGCAGCACCTAATTGACCAGAAACGCCGAAAATATTTGTCACTTCCTTGGCCGGGGTGCATATCCTCCCACCTGTTTCAGGTACCTATTGGGCCCCACTTCTCCCTACACCCACATGTGAGCACCTCGGGATCTGTGATGTAGCTAACCTCTCAACACCACCTGCGGTGGGGAAGTCTTATTATTTCTAGCCTATGGATGGATGGGCAGTTTTGCCACAGAGAGACTCAGCTGCTTGAACAAGCTCGTGCAGGGAAGTGAACCCCTGGTCTCCTGAGTCCCAAGACAACTTTTGTGACTGAGCACAGCATCAGGGCTGTGTGGAGTGATATGGGCTGCACTTGTCCGGGGCACAGGTTTGGTTGTCCTGGGAATCTGTCCATCCAGAAAAGCCCCTTGCCAGGGGAAGTACTGGTGCCTTGCCCTTCTGAAAACACGGGCGTTCCTTCGGTTTGGCTGGAAGTGCCGAGATCAAGGCCTGGCTTTAAATCTCAGCTGTGTGAATGTGTGGGGTTCAGGCAGGTCACTTGTCAGGTGGAGAGGTTCCTGGGGCTGACTTTGGCTGTTTCAGCGGCTGGCTGCTGTACGACAGGCCTAACAGGATCTCTGAGAGCAAGTTGAAAGAGGACTGCAAGTTTTGTTCAGATCGGTGGATGTGGGAGAAGAGCTGGTGCTTCTGCCCTTTGAAAAAAAGAGAATTCACTAGGGGAGAAAACAGATGGTTCAGGTTGGATTTTTTTTCCTCCAGTAAAATTTGCATGAAGGTAGTAAAAGGTCGTTGTAGCTGCAGAGTCTCCCCATCAGCCGAGCCGGCTGGTGGCTGACTGCAAGAGCCCGCTCCTCTGTGTTCCTGGAAACAGCATCAAGATGAAGCAAGATAACTGAAGAATGACTGGGAGAAGGGGGAGAGAGAGGAATGCTTGGTGCTAATAGTCTAACTGCAGAGCTGCCAAGTGAGATGAATATGTTGGAGTTTTGACTCCCCGGCTGCATTTAATCAGTTCTGACCGCGGGGCAGAGAAGGGTTGAACAGCCGTGCTCAGAGCCTCTGTAGCAGATCCTTGGAAAAAGCCATTTGGGAGATGAGCAGATTAGCTGATTTCATTTGCTGCAGACCCACTGATTACCCAGTCCTGGCTGGCTAACGTTTCCTGTCCCGTCTGCTGTAACGAAGGGGAGGAGAGGCAGATTGCTCGTGTGATGAAGCCTGGCAGATGCACCCTTTGTTGCTAGCATGTGTGTTGATTACCTGGGCTTTCCAGTGGCACAGGCAAAAATTGCCCGAAGGCCGATGCACAAAGCCTCAAACTCCAGGTGACTCCCAAGGAATCCTCTCTGCCGGCCTCTGCTCTGGTCCTGCGTGGGGACTTGGTGGAGTTCAGCTGATTGGCCATGCAGCCTCCAGGTTCAGGGTGCTTGACTCCGGTACAAGAGTTTAATCCTGTCTTTAGTTCCCAGTACAATGAAAGGGGCAGCCTCCCAGCAGGTGTTGCGCAGCATTTGGATCCCTTCGGGAGAGCTTACAAAGTGGCAGGGATCTGACGGGAGCGGGGGACTCTGGGATCTTCAGAGCATTGACATTAAATTCTGAACAAAAGAGATAAATTAGCCTCTCTTCTGCCACAACAAAACAGATTGCTTTCATTTACGGCTGTTTCCAGGAGGGCTGAGCTCAAAGGAGTTGACGTGGTCGCCCAGCTCCCCTCGGTTGTCTTGCTTGTTTGCATCGTCAAGCAGTTAATAAAGCCTGGAGACGAGAGATTTATGCATCTGTGAATTCTTCCAGGTCCAGGAGATTTTCCGTTGGTGCTGCAGCCGCGTTTCCATTGCCTCACGTGCTGAACGTGTCCTGCTCCTGGCGCCCTGTGTCATCGCAACTGCCGCTTGCCAAATCCAGCAGTTGAAAACCCTCTTGTCGTGTTTTCTGATCCTGGTGGTAATGTTGTCTCCTCCTCTGTTTCATGCCCTGGATACTCATGCTTCCCTTTTCCTGTCCGCCCATTCCCTGCACCGTTTTAACGACTGCCTGTTTCTAGAGCCACTTTCCTCATTCCTGAGTGTGCCCCACGCTCTGCTCACGCAGCAGCCGCCTCTGAAGAGGAGGGCGGCAGCTAGTGGGCAGGGGGACGAGGGGTTTTGCATTGGAGCACATGGCCAGCTGCCCACCTCGCCTCAAATCTGCAGCATCCTCATAGGACAGACATGGTCTTGATTGAAAGTCTTAGCCTGAAACCCTGAGCAGAGTTGCATGGGGCTCCATTTCCCAGTGTAGGGAGGCAAAGGGAGGCACTGACTCTGCTGAGACTGGGGTCTCTGGCGCCCGACTAATTTCAAGCCTGGTGCTTATGCCCGTAAGCCGTCCCTTCCAGCTGCGCACAACTGCAAGGTGAGGTAATGAATGCCGTGCATCTTATGTGGCATTTTGAATGCCCCCGCGAGGCTTGTGTTGTCATCAGCTCTGGGCAGGCAGTGTCTAATTCGGTACGAATTGCTGCCGTCTGCGCTGCTGTCAGGCTCCACGTAAAATACAGCGCCACTGAGGGCTCTCTGCTCACGTGGGATCAGTCATGTCGTGAGATCAGTTCTTCCCTTCCCCGTTGGAGGATTGCATGCCTCAGCCCTGAGCAACAGACTCTCACTGTTTTATTTTGCAGCTTTCCAGACTAAAGCTGGCAGATGACTGCAGGTTTTGACCTTGCCCCCTTTTACATTGTAGTGGGTCTGGCGCTAGCAAACCTCTGTATTCTGGCTTAAAAGGAAGATGATGAAACCTTGACATACTGGCTCACCACTGCTGTCTGCAGATGGAGTCTGGGGCCCTGCATAGCGGAGGCGTTTGCAGGAGCTGGTGACACTTCTTCAGCGTGCTTCACACCTCGCTTTCCCCGGTCGGTCGAGGCTGGCAGGCACGGGAGGCTTTGCAGGACTTCCACACAGGTCCCTGCAGGGGCTCAGCTTTCATCCGCTACTCGTCAAACGCTTTTTCCCCCATTCACTTAATGGCAGCAGGTTAGAACGTGCTGTTCTGTTTAAAAAGAGTGTGTTCATCTGTGCCATAAACACCCACCCTCTACTGACCCGGAGTCTGGTCCCCATCTGCTCTGCTTCAGCATAGCAGCAGACGCTGTTTGGCACTTCTCTGCAGCTCTGCCCTGTGCGGGCTTCCGCGGTCTGTCTGCCCCATCCACTCTCCATCTTCTCTCAGATCTCAGCTGAAAACCTCTCTTTGCTCCGTTGCTGTCTGCTCTGTAATGGTAGCTAATTCTGCAAAGAGCTTTATGGTACAGTTTAATGAGAAATGCTGTAAAAGAGAAGGGCAGGGAGGGCACATGGGAGTGATCTGCCTAATCTCTTATGCGTGTGTATCCCCTGTTGCTAACCTTACATCGGGGCTGTATGTATTATTCTGGATTGGGTTTTTAACATGTGGAGTTGATTAATTGCTAATTCTAGTTTTCCAGTTACATTTTCGTATTTCGACGTCACTGGCTCATCTCGGCCGGGCTTGAATTTCTGAGCTGCAGCCGTTTTGGAAAAAGGATTTGAGTTTTTGGTTTTGGGAACAGGAAGGCGAAGAGGAGCGGTTTCATGGGAAGTGTTCTGAGGTCATGGGTGAGCTCAGGTCGTTAGCCACTCAGGTGCAGGTTTCTCTTGTGGCTTTTCGGGGTCCGTGGTCTCTGCCCTGCTGACGTTCTTCGGGCGGCAGGAGGGAGAAGGTGACACTTGGAAGGAGAACGTTTCCAAAGCAAACCGTGGTGCCCGAAGTCATCGGTCCCACTTCCTGGGCAGCGGTTAGCCTGGCGAGGCTGCCCCGTAGGAGACTTGCAGCAGCACGGACCATCCCCGTCGCTGGGGTGCGGTTGTGGTTGCAGTGTCCTTTAAGAACAAGAGTTTGTGGCCCTGAGTCAGCCCTGCAAAGTGCGTCACTCACAGCTTAGCCTAGAGCGGCTCAGGGAGGGATTTTTGTGGCAAATGGGAAGGAGAAATCCCCCACAGGCTGCTGCCAATGGGAACCACTTCCCTCTGTGGTGGCACAGGGGAGTTGGGGTGAGTGGGAGGACTTACGAGCCATCCCCAGCTGAGCCAAGAGCACTCAGGAACGGGAGGTTGGGGTAGATGTCTGCAGGCTGCACCCAGAGTGTGGCTAAGGCATGAATCTCATGCATCCTTTAACCCCTTGGAGCTTGGACCGGAACTGTTGGTTTCTTTCTCTACATTGCAGGCAAAGCCCAGTCTGCTGCAGAGAGGTGGAGCGGTTGCAGTCGGGCTGAGTGAAGGCTCAGAGGCCAGGGCCCTTCTCTTCCTAGCTCTGCTGCTGGCTCTAAGTGACCTTTGCGGGTGTATCCCCTGGAAAGACCGCTTTCCCCGTGGAAGCTCCCCGTGGCCAAGACATCCGTGCAGGCCCCGCTAGCCTTGGACTGGTGACAGCCCTAGCAGGCGCTGCATTGTTTGCTCAGCAAGAGAGTTTTGTTGGGTTTTTTTGATTCAATTGTTTAAAGTTCCCTTTTGGATTAACTGCTACAAACCCACAGTCACACCTCATTGTGTTCAGTGGAAAAAAAAAAAAATCCCCGCTTCCCTGTGGATCCTGGAGGCCTTTGTGTTTGGTGGGAACTCTGTCTGAACTCTCCAGGCTTTTACATTTTTTGTTTGTTCCTTAATGACTTGGGATTTGGAGGCGTTGACCTCGAGATGGCTATCAGCGCCACGGGCTGGCTCCCTCTGAGCCAACGGTAGCAGCAAAAGCAAACTTTGCAGATAGGAAATCCACGCTGTAATGTGAGGTAATTTTGGCGGCTGGCCTATAACGAATGATGGATGAGACTGGAGACCTTGGGAGACCCTTAACGTACATTTGGCATCCCGCACCCCCACCGTACCCCTGTCCTTTCCAGACACGGAGAAAAATATCCCTTCCCTGTAGAGGGAGGGATAAATTATTATTTTTCCTTATATTTCCTTGTGTTTAGATCTGACTCCAAACTCGTCGTTTGGGGGCATAACTTATTGGGCCCACATTTGATGACCTTTCACATCTGTCTTTCCTCAGAGCCTCTCCGGCAAGCTCTTTCATTCCCTCCTTGTATTTCTGTGTTGCATGGTACATGGTGCTCGTGCTCTGCCAGAGAGACGATAGAGAGCAAGAACAGCCGAGGTGACGCAGGACCCGTGTCCTACAGCATTGTGCAGCTGATCCTTGCCCCGTCTGGCAGGCCTGGAAACCCACATTCCCCTTTGTTCCGAGGACAGGTGCAGCTGCAGCAGTGACAGCGAGACCTTTCCTTCCGCGCTGTCTTGGCAATAGACACGAGTATGGACTTGCAAACGTCCCCTCTCGTGAAGCGAGAAGCATGGCTTGGCCCTTGTTCCCCTTCAGTCTCTGATTTCTCTGCTGATGAACTGGGACTGACAAAGGCATGGATGGGTGGACTGTGCTAGTAGTGATAGTTCTTGGAGCAAGGACATCTTTCTGTTTGCAACCATCAAACCGCCATGGGTTACGGCTGACCTGAGCGTGGTTTGAGCCAGAGGTTTGGTTGCAGAGGGGCCTGCCTGCCTTCCGTTTCTGTTTCAGCTCCAGTGATCTGAGCATCCGGACTCCCACGCTTCCCAAATTGCAGCAAGTGAAGTTGAGGTTAGCTGTTAGGAAGAATTTTCTTACTAGGATGGAAGTAAAACACTGGAACCAGGTCACCCAGAGAGGTGGGGGGATCTCCATCCTTGGAGCCTTTGAAGACCTGGGTAGACAGAGCCTTGGCTGGGATGGTGTGGTTGGGGCTGGGCTTGCTTGGAGCAGGGGGGTGGACTAGGTGTGAGGTCCCTTCCCAGCCTCTGTGAAACACGCCCCTCCACCCACATTAGTCCACTGCAGAGCTCTGAGCTATTCGTCCCTCCTGCCGGCAGCATTGCTGTCGTCCTTTCGAGACGCACCTGATTTGTGCCAGCTGAGTGTCCGAGTCAGTCGTGCTCCACGGGTGCCGCAGGTGCTGCCTGCTCCCAGTTACCAGGGAGGGCAGGGTTGTATGTCCCGCCGTGTCCTGAACCTGGAGCTGGGCCACGCTGAAGGCTGGGCTTGCTGAGAGCCCTGTCAGGAAAGCAGCACACCCTCTGCCGTGGGCTGGGGGTAATGGGAGAAATGAGAGGAAAGTAGGAAATTGAAAGAGAGCAATAATGAGCAGCTAATGACTCTGCCATGAAACCTGTCCAGCGCTGAAACCCAAGCCCCCTAATTTACTTTCAAATACCACATTTCCTCTGTGTACCTTCGGGTAGCAAATCGTAAGGGGAAAGTCTCATTATATTGACTAGTTTATTGCCGGTGGGTTAGCAAATGCCTCTTAACCACTCGCTTCCAGTTTACTGGAAACCTGAAGCTTGAGGGAATGTCTGGGGCTGACAGATTTTTCCCAAGCTGCTTTTCTGATTGCGATGCATTTGGTTTTGTTCTGTTGAACAAAGGAAGGCTGGAGGATGGCAGCTTGGCTCAATGCGCAGTGGAGGTTGCAGTGCCGTTTGGGTCAGCCCCCGCTGGGCACACGGAGACCCAGCTCGCCCACTTCCCTCCTTACCACGTCTTGCCCTTTCTGTCGTTATGCCGGTGACAGCGTGAAACCCGGCTGCAGCCAAGCCACAGAAAGGCAGGGGTGAGGGCAGCCAAAATCTCTCCCAGCTTGAGGAGCGGGGGAGCTGGCAGTGGCTGGAGGTCATTGCCGGGTGATGTTGGATCTCCTGGATTCTGTCTCTGGCTGTTCTGCCGGCCCGCTTTGTCCCTGTGCTAGTTGGCGGCAGGGTTGTGAAGTGCGAGTGTGCTCCTGAAGCACCCCGGGGTCCTGCGAGAGAAGGCACCGCAGGAGTCTGCAGCAGCATTGCTACTGAGCTCCTCGAGATGGGGTAACACCCTCCCTAGACACGCAGCATGTGCTCGCCTCTGCACACTGCTTTCCTTTAATCACTTTTACAGCTCCTCTGTCCTTCTCTTCTCCA
Source organism: Crocodylus porosus (assembly GCF_001723895.1). NCBI lineage: Eukaryota > Metazoa > Chordata > Crocodylia > Crocodylidae > Crocodylus > Crocodylus porosus. Next base: position 15,556,040 of record NW_017728932.1, on the reverse strand, counting down.
GCCTGAGGCCCGCCTTGACCCTTGTGGACTAGGTAGCATAGCTGCATTTGGAGGCGCCTTTTTGTCTTTTAAAATGCATGAGCATTTCTGCCAGAAGAGTTGATGGGGGGCGACCAGAACAGGCCCACCCACCTGAGGATCCCCTGCGCAAACCCCCACCAACGGGCTTAGGGGATGGAGAGGCCCAACCTCACTGAACAATCCAACACCGTAGGTAAAAGGCTTTGTGTGTTGTGCCCCACAGGCTCAGAGGAGCTAACATCCCAGCAAGTGGAAGCACCCAATAAATGGCAGGAAAGCGATGCAGAGATTGGTAGCAAGGCCACAGCAGCGCTTTCCGGTGCAGTCTCTCAAAGCGTGTGAGCACTCGCACGTGTGCACACCTTCAGTGTTCAGGTCAAGCCAGGCTCCAGGGACCTTGCATTCCCCTTGTGCGCGTTTAGGAGCCTGGGGCTGTTTTGATGCTGCTGTTGTGTGGGACAGCTGTGTCTCCATTGCCCGCCGTGGGCATGGCACTGGAGAGACCAGCAGTCACATGGTCCTTATGCTGGAAAGCTTAAACTGGCAAGAGTGAATGAAAGCGGGGAAGAAAAGGAGGAAGCTGAAAGGCCATGGCGTTTGCTCACGGTTTGGCAGGAAATCTAGGGCAGAGCCAGAGGCTGAACCCAGGGCCCCTGAACTGTGGGTCAGTCTGAACGACAAGATAAAGGCAGCATGGCCAAATGAGTGGAGCACTGGGCTGAGATCCCGGAAACCTGGATTTGCTACCCGCCTGTCCCACTGACTTGGCCGGTGACCCTGAGCAGGCTCCTCGCCACTCGGGGATTGTGGCACTGACCGCATCTCAAGTGCTTTTGAGATCCCTGGATGAGAAGAGCCAGCGGCTTGGTGGTGCTGCTGTTGTCTAGGGAAAGGCTGGCCCGCAGCGATCCGCTGGCTGTGAAACTAAGCCCGAAGCGCTGGGACAGGCAGAGTTTGCCTTGGTGTTGCCTCCCTTGTGTTTGCTCTGACTGCCGGGCCCACGGTCTGGCAGTCTGGCACCTGTCCCCAGCACTAAACTCCATTTAGAAGTTGAAAACCTCAAACAAACCAGGCCGTGTTTGGTCTCAGCTCCGAGGCCGCTCTCCACAGAGCATGTTAACCACTGTTTAGGCGCTCCAAGTCCTGCTCGACAAATTGGATGTTTTCGTATCGGATGCGGGCCGCAGGAAATCCAGCCTGTCAGCCTGTGAAATGTGTGTTGGGAGGAAATGAGGCAGCTCCTGCACTCGCCCTGCGGTGCGTGCCAGGGCCTGGGAGCCATGTGCTGCTTTGTCCTGCAGTGGAGCGCTCCGCTCCCGCGGGGGCGGGGACACTGGTGTGCAGCAGTGGGAGCGTTTGCGTGGGGGCCGTGTACCGTGTACCGTGGCCTGCAACGGAGCGGGCCGCTGGGGGAGGGATCCCCAGGCAGCACGAGACTGGAAACTTAACGGAGCGAGGTGTGTGAGAATGCGGCCTCATCTCCGCTGCATTTGCCATCCCGGGGGCTCTGCAACAGGCAGCTCCGCTGGTCTGGGCAGGGCAGCGCCCCCCACCTCCAGCTACACAACTGCCTACCAGACCTGGCTTCGGGGTGCGGACTGGTGCAGCGTGGCCAAGACTGGAGTCGGCGAGCTGAGTGGCCCCAGGCAGGGGAGAGCAGAGGAGCTTCCACTGGGAGCCACTGAGACGGCGTGGTTTTATTGAAGGGCCTGCGTGGGGTAGGAGGACGGGGCAGAGCCGGTTTGAACCAGCTTGTGTCCTCTTGGGGCTTGCGTGTAAGGGGAGGGAGAACGACAGATCCGCGCCCGGCAGCAGGAGCGCTGGGCGCTGTCCCGGCCTTTTACCCGGATCCTGCATGTCGCACTAACCAGGTCCAGATCCTTCCTCCTCAGTGGCCTTCGGTTTCCCATTGCTTCTCAGTGGGCAGTAGCAACTCGGTGAAAACCAAAGCCCCCCCCTCCTCCGTAAAGCACAGTCCTCTTGCGTGTGTCACTCCACAAAATCCCTGCCTTGATCCAGCCAAGTGCAAGCACCCTGCTTTCCTGGCATCCGTGGGGATCGGCTGTCCCAGGAGGAAGTGGAGCGCTGGGAAGGAGCTCATCCCTGCTGAGCAAAGCCCAGATTGCAAGGACAGGCGTAAACGGGATTTGAAATCCACGGAGGACGGGACGTTCTGTTGTTCCCCTCCTGCTGCGTGCGCTGCCTGGGTGGCCCCTTGCTCTTGTAAATCCTGTTGGGCACAATGTGCAAGCTGCAAGCTAACATGGAGAGCGAGTGAGGACAGGGGTCCCCTAGGGCGTTTGACCATGAGAAGGCAGTGACACGAACAATTGGGGATGTCTCAACCCCCTGGAACCAATCTGCTTGACAGACAGGGAGCCGGCTCTGGGAAACCAGCCTGCGTCGCCACATCCCCTGGAAGTCGTCACTGATTCCAGCAGAGCGAGACCTACAGGTGCCTTCCTGTGGTAGCGTTAGGGATGTGGTAGCCACGGTGGTCCAGGAATGGTACAAGAGGCAAGGATTTCTTAGCATGCCATCTTTTATTGGACCAACTGCAGAGCCAGGATCCCTTCTTCGTATTTCAGCTGATGGCTTTGTAACGAGAGACCAGCAAGAGTTGAGCTCATGTCTGTCTGCCTTCCACGGGAGAGAAAAATGACCTGCCTGCTTGATGCACATCCAAATAGCATCTGCATATGGAGGGGAGAGGAAGGAGAGAGCCTGGGGTTGGTTAAGTGTCCTAGTACTGCGCTCGCTGTATTGTGGTTTGCAAACCCCCCCCTTTCCGTGGCTCCCACCCTCCGGCGTCTCTCTCCAAGCAGACCCATGTTATGTGAGGTCTGGGGGGCTCCCACCCCTTTGCTTCTGGTCTTGTAGCAAAACAGGCCGGCAATGCCGGCTTTACCTTTCGATCACTGCTGAAGTCGTCCAAAGAGCGTGCCGGGCAGCTTCGCTTCCTCTCTCGGCCCGGCGCCGGGCTTCCGTTGCAGGCTCCCCGAGGGGAGGGTACAACCCAGGCGAAAACTTTCCATCGTGATCCCAGCACAAATTCCCAAAGGCATCGTCGGGGAATCTGCAGAAGCACCTCCCAGTCTGGGGCCTTTGAGTCCTCGGCAGAATTAGCCTCGTGGGCAGAAAACGTTGGGCTGAAGCTGTTTTCATTCACAGACCCCTTTGCACCTGAGCGGCTCTTGCAGGTTTCTTTCCGTCCCCCATGTTCTCCGAGCGCCAAATGAATTTGCCTGCTGATGAGAAACTTTGGCCAAAAGACTGACCTTTCCACCAAAAGGACTTCAAACCCAGGGGCCCTGATGTGTGCATTGTGGTTGGGGTGAGGGAAAGCAGGACCTTTTCAAGGTCCTTCAAAGGGAATTCATGAGCCTCTGGCAACACAGGCTCCAAGGGTGAATTTGGAGGAAATGTTGCATTGCGTTTCATTTAATGGAAAGCAGCAGCCCTCCATGTTGGGAACATGTTCTCATCCCTGTTGTCGGATATGCCTTTGAGGTTTTAAATTAACTTGGTTTGCCAAGGTTTCCCAGGGTCAGAGGAGACACACGGTCATTATTGCTCTCATAGCTCGTTTCAGCAGTGAATGTCTTGAAAAGTCTTCATCTGACTTGGATAAAGGCAGGCATGGCACCTATTGCAGCCTCATCCAGGTTACATAACAGTGGAGAAATGTAACTACTAAGGAGACCACCCTTCCTAGGGGCCAGCAGGTAGCCAAGTGTGTGGGGGAAGACGTGCCAGTTCTGGGTTTCCTCACACGCACCGTGCAAGCAGCTGGACTCTTTGCCAGGGCTAGTCACACTCCAGGCTAGGCTTTGCTAGCGAGTCAGTATGTCCAGGGCCGATAAATCAGTCAGCACAACCAAAAATAGCAGGCAGCAGCTGCTAGCGGAGGGGTTCCCTTCCCCGTCAGCATGCACTGGGGAAGCAAATTCGATCTTCCCTGGAGAGTGCATCCAAGGAGCTCAGTCGCTTTGTAGCCCAATGGAGAAGAGCCTGTCCCAGCTGTTCGGTGCATCCAAACAGAGAGGTTTGTTATTGCAAAGACTTTCTTCTAGGGTGGTTTTCAAAGTTCTCCCAAGTGTTGATGCATTTCCAAGTTGCTGGGATGGAAGAAAGAAAGTGAGCAAAGGATCAGTGTCTGCAGCAGCAAAGCGGCCAAGAATGACCTTTTGCAGTGCTGTCAGGTCTCTTGTCTCTGGGCCTCCAGTCACCCTCCCGAAGATGAGTAATGGAGCACGTGGCACTCTAACACGCTGGGCCAAAGAGTTGAGTGTGAATAATGGGACCAGGAATTGGCACCCTGGGGTCCTGATTCACCTCTGGCTGGTTGATGACTTTGATCCAGGTGAGATTATGAAAGGACCTGGCGACTCCAGTTTCTCCACTCCGGGTTTCCTAAGCACCTGTATAAGGTGCCAGATCTATTTCTGGATGAGCTGGTCATCCCATGTCGGTCCGTATTTGGTACACCTGGAAAGGAGCACGCTTCCCCAGCTCCTGTTCCAGCTGGCTTCCCGCATCGCGGGCAATATTTGACTTACCAGGAGCGCAGCGCGAGTGGGGAGTGAGGAGCAGTCCAAGAGGATCAGCTGATTTCAGAGCGAAGAGCCTGTGGATGAATTCCACATCTGTGTTAGCTTTGGCTTGATCCCACAGATTTGCTCCAGCTGTTGGGAAGCGGAGCAGAGATCCCCTCTTTAAATGCATGATCAAATTCTCCAAGCGCGGGGTTTTTCCTGTGTCATCCTCCTTCCAGACGGGAAAACAGCTTTTTGTCAAAGTTGCTGAGGCAGCATTCTCCGGTGGTGTACATAGCATCCTCTAATCTTCCTGTGGTTTCCCAGGAGCTCACATTTTGCTTTCTGTGCACCACACCTCACACAATAGTCCTTTCAGAGGTGTGTGCAGGCATTTGTCTGGTGGTTATTCAGCCAGCTGTCTGTATAGTGGTGCCTTTTCTCTCCGGCTCAGATCCTGAATACCAGATGCTCCAGCTTTCCATGCCAGCTGGAGCAGCAGGGGTGACACTTGAAAGTAATTTGAGTCTCCCCTGGCTGGTTTGCCAGTCTTATTGAGATGCCGGGCAGCGCCCGGGACCTTGCTGAGCTCAGTACCATTACCTTGTACAGCCTCAGGGCTGGCTGTCTCCCATAGTCGCAAGCCATGTCAGCGACTTGCCTGTAGCCACGTAGGCCGTAACTAATTTCCCCAGCCCAAATCATGTTGCAGCTGTTATCACTTTTAATGTGACGTGTAAGGGTCTGTGGCTGGGCAGCACTGTGAGAGCGCATGGCCGACTGATACCTACCACCTCATGATTTCCTTCTGCTCTACTTGCTGCACAAATTAAGATGCCAGTCATTCACCGCGAGGCTCAGGAGCTGTCGGAGCAACTTACCCAGGAGTCTGCTGGATTATTCCATCCTTTAATGACTTTTGAGTTTGGTTTAAAGGTTTTATTGAAAAACCCCACAAGGTGCTAACTTAGCCCCAAGGAATCCCTGGATGAAAGGCCCAGGCCTGCTCCGTGCGAGGAGTCAGGTGAAGGGAAGTGCATCACTTTATGCTGCTGTTGAGTGTCACGTGCTGATCCCATTCAGTCCTAGCTGTGCCCGTTGCTGCCAGTAAAGTCCAAGTGCTGATGGCATCTCTTTGGCCCCTTTTGTATTTCCAGATATTTGCCTGTGATTTTAGTGGAGCTTTCAGCCACCAAAAGACTGTTTATGGTTTTAGGAAGTTGTAAGGGCAAACTCTGAGGCTGCGTAGCAGGTACTGACGCCACTTTTAGTTTTCTACTCTCATCAAAAACGTTCTTCTTTGTAAGAAACGGAAGAGAATCCGCCTTGCTCCTCACGTGGCAAATCAGAGGGAAGTTGAGTTAGGGAAACAAAACAGCAAAGAATGATCAAACCTGGTTTCCCATCAAGGTTGCATGCTTTCAGGTCAGACCTATAGTAAAAGGAGCCATTAGACTTTCTCTTTAGAAGTGTCTGATATGCTTTGGAAAGCTGAACCTGATTGAAGGAGGCCATTACCATGGGAATGGGGGTAAATCTTGGCAATCGTTCTTCAGTGCATGCGTTTTTCATTTCCAATCAGCTTTCCCAAAGCACAGGAGAATCGTCAGACCAGATTGCTTTGACTTTAAATAGTGCGTTCATGTACTTTCTGATGCAGACATCAAAATTAATATGGTTAGGGTTTCGAGACTGCTAATTTGCAATTCAAGCCTTCTGTAGCCAGGTTGAAATTATAGTGCCTTTCAGCGCTCTTAAATGCAGTCATCTTGCTTGTTCGGCTGTGGCTCTAAATGCTAACACACCTGATAGTCTGTAGGAAGAGCCTTTCATTGAGGGATTTATTTTTGAGCGTGATCGTCCTAGAGCTCTTTACAAGCCTGCACGGTCCGGCCTTTCAGATTGTGGCAGCGGGCAGATAAACAACACTGGGAAAACGTTTTCCGCTCGCTCGCTTGGGGTCTGCTACCAGTGTGAAGCACTGCTTAGCTTTGAGGCCGGCAAGGGGCTGGGCACAACCCCGGGACTGATGGATGGTTTTATGTCAAGATCTGATATCCATGCCGTTCTGGCATCCAACATGAAGCCCTGTGATTTTTAAACTGATCTCTGATCTTTGCCAAGATTTATGCGCGATTAAGCCTGCTCCAGTGACTGCACTTAATGCCCAGCACTCTGTGAAGTAACCCGTGTTCGATTTCCACGAGTCCTGGCCTGGTGGCCAGCTCAGTCCGCTGCAAGCAGCAACACCTTGCCTGGTTCGGCGGTCGTCCAGGGGGTTGTTTGTACAGCTGCCATAGGTGCGCTTGACCCTCGAGCTGCGCACGCGTGCAATGGCTGAGCGGCCCCTCTCCTGCAAGGGAGGCAGCTGGAACGTACTTCAGAGCTCGGAGGGAGCTGCTTTCACGCCAGAGATTTGGCAAACAGGAGTAAAATGTGAGCAGGTCTTTACGGGTACTCCACAGTTACTATCTGCAGCCTCCTTGTTGTCAGCAGCCCCATCAAGATCCTCTCCCCGCGCCTCGAGCTCGCAGAGTTGGATTTGCTCTCTGTGCTTGGAACGCGACTCAGTTCCACATGGCTCGTTTGCATTTAGCAATGGCTTTGATAGCCCAGACCATTCAGTGTTAGTGACAGCTTGGCCCAAGGGGTCCTGTCTAGCTGTTAGGGTACCGGTGCCAGCACGGGGCACGAGGCGTTGTATGTCTGTGGTCCCTAATGCCTGCACGCATCCAAGAGAAGCCTCTTTGTGGCCCAGTTTCTCCATTCTTAGATATCTGAGACCATGAGGACTTTGATCACCAGATTGCAGGTAGGCTAAATGTTGACAGCCTTGTTAAGCATCATAAAACATTTTGCAAATGAATGGCTTCCAGAAGAGAAATCTGGAGACTCTCCCATAAACCCCTGAATGCCTTTGCAGTGATTCCCAGAGCTAGAAGTGTGGGAAGCATCTCTGGTTTCTCCCTGCCTGAACATTGCTTCCCGCCGCCCCCTTTCCCACACCCTTCGTATTTTGTCCACAGAACGCAGACAGGGCTGGGATTGTTTTATTCACATCTAGCGCTTGGCACAGTGAGGTCCATCTCACTTGAGCCATTTGCATGCTGCTCTACTATAAAATAGTACAGTCTGATACAAATAACCCTGATATTAAACAAGAAGATGCATAAAGCAAGCTGGAATAAGAAGGAGCACTACGTGCTTTGAATCCTCCTCTGCATCGTAATATTTGTATTGCAGAATAACAAGTCGAGGATTTCCAAGTTCTGTTCCCACTGATGTTCCCTCCTGCAATTCTCATGTTGCTGATTTGTTTCCTTCTCCCCTGACCCAAATGAACGTCATAAATGCCCGTGGAGCTGGGGAGGGTTGCAGCCCATTAATATTTGACGTTGTGGGAAGCTAATGATTCATTTCCTTCCCTCCGCTCTGCCCTCTCTGGTTCTGTGCTCTGATTTGATTGCATCTGAGAGGTCGATAATTCATCATGGGGCTGTTTTAGCGTGGAGCGCCTTGGGAAGAAGTCAGCAAACTGCTTTGAGTGGAATATTTACGTGCACAAAGGTCTGAGAGAGATCATCTGGCCACGGCCAGTCCTGGTTTTCAGTCGCTCTCAAAGGTGCGCTGGAGTGGTCACAAGAGGCCATGGGAGGTTAGGGAACCGGCTTCCCAAGCTCCATGTACACCTGCAGGCTATGCCTTGCCAGCAGCTCTCTCTCTTCCTCTAGCTCCCTTGCATTCCAGCGCGGTTTTGTTTCCTGCGTCAGAAGCGCACGCTGTGAACTAGCAAGCTAGGAAGGCCTGACTCCAGCAGGCTTCAGTAATTTGCCTTGCATCTGGCTTTGCAGTGCTGGGAGACGGAGAGCAGGGATCGAGGTGGGGAACACGCACCGGGGTCTGGACAGTGTCCTGTTGTCATGCGGCCGCTTGTCAGCCTTGTTGGCGGCAAGAACGCGCCTTGGGTGTGGACTGGAGTTGGCTTTAATGAATGTGGAGCTGGGAGGGGAGAAGCAGCTGGGTCAGCCTCGCGGACTCCTTCAGAGCAGTGGTGGTTGATTGCGTTGGCTGTGCTGTCTGCCCAGAAGTCTCAAAACAGTGGAGAGGTGGATAAATATTATCCCTTCTTCACACGCAGGGAAAGAGAAGCACTGAGAGCCATGCAGCTTGCCCAAGGTCTCGTACAAAGTCCGTGGCAGGGCTGGGTAGGAAGCCAAGTACGCTTCTAGACCCGTGCACCCGCCACGTGGTGCAGGTAGCGCGCGGCTTGTGTGCCTCGGTCTCCCTCGGGGATTATAGGTGCGAGCTGTAGCTCCTGCCTCGAGCTTGGGTCCTCAGCCTGAATGTGCTGCTGCTCAAAGCATTTGTGCGAGCAGCTTAGTGACTCCTGGTTTTTTTGTCCCCTCTCCTGTCTCTTTTACAGCTAAAACTGTGGAACAAATACAGAGTCTCCAACATTCCCTCGCTGATATTTATAGATGCCGCCACCGGGAAGGTTGTGTGCAGAAATGGCCTCTTGGTAATCCGAGATGACCCAGAAGGTAAGACGTGGAGTGCAGCGCAGCAGAGCACCGGCCAAGAGTCGGCTTGTATTTTGGCTCTTGCTCCATTGGATGCCTTGAAGCAAAAAAAGCAAGGGGGTGGTGAGACCTAGCAAATGCAAATGCCATGTTATTCCCAGCATGAAATCCCCAGCGTTCTTCCTGTGAGAGAGAGCTTTGGGTTTCTTTGTTTGAAAGAAACACGACTTCTCTTCCCAAATACCAGTGAGGACAGAGTTACATAAAATGAAACGCCAAAGTGCTTCACCGGTGGAGGGACTGAGACGGGCATGAACAGTGTGGGCTGCCCCGACTGCTTCTCTGTCAGTGTAAACTCGGGAAGCAGAATGGATAGGCAGCCCAGGATGGCTGCAGCCTGAGGGCAGAGCTCCCTGAGGACGCCCCCTGGGCACACTTGACTCCCTGAATTTTGGGGCAGACCTGATTTATCTCTAACAGGCTTCTTGTGGGGGCGTCTTTCCATTCAGAGCAAGCCTTTCCGCTGGCCTCTCCTCTCCCGGAGGGCCGTGTCCTGCATCTCGGGCGCGGCGAACATTATGTGGAAAGACCTCACTGCCGATGGATTCAGAAATCACTTGTGATGTGATTGCCCCCGTTAGAAGCTGGAGGAGGGCCGGATGCTTTTCTTGGGAAAGTCCTTGGGTGTTTTCAATGCTAGACCTGCATCTGACTGTTTTCTGCCCTCTCCCCATGCTGGTCCCCGATTCCCTTAGGTCTGGAATTCCCCTGGGGGCCAAAGCCCTTCAGCGAAGTCGTGGCGGGGCCTCTGCTCAGAAACAATGGCCAGTCAGTGGATAGCGCCACCCTGGAGGGCTCTCACGTTGGGGTCTATTTCTCAGCACACTGGGTGAGTACCTGACCCCTCTCCATTGTACAGAGCAGTGAGACACGTTTGGGGCAGGCTTCAGCTTTGTGCATGGTCTCAGTCTCGATTGCTAGGGATTTGTCCCCTGTAGAAGCAATGCTCCTGCTTGTGTCCACTTCCATAGGTGTCTGGGGAGTCAGCTTTGGCTTCCCAGGGGCTGGGGGCCTGCACTAGGGAGATGTGGACTCTGTCCGCCCTGGCCGGCAGGCCCAGCTCGCAAAGTGGTCTCAAGGAAAGGCAGGACCTGTGAATTGCTTGCACCGTGTGCCGGCTCAGGGGGGGAAGCCTAGGAACAGGTGAGGCTCCTTGACTGTGACGAGCTGCGTCCCTCTTGTTCCCATTGCTGTGTTGCTTCTTTCCCCAGTGCCCGCCCTGTCGAAGCCTCACCAGGGTCCTGGTGGAGTCTTACCGGAAAATCAAGGAGGCGGGTCAGAAATTCGAGATAGTCTTCGTTAGCGCAGACAGGTAACCAGTCTCTTGCAATCAGCTTGTACAGCTCTGATGGGTTAGTCTGTAAGGTGCATCTCTGTCCCGCCTGTTTGCAGTCGGGGCTGGTTGTGGTGAAGAGTGCTGGGGTTGGCTGCGCTGGGGGGGCAGGAGGCGCAGATCAGACTGGCAGCACAATGTGCATCGTGGGGATGACTGAGGGGGCAGGGCAGGAGCCATCAGGCTTCACCCTCTGTCTGTTTACTTCTGTGGAAGAAGAAACACAAGCATCAGGGGAAGGTCCCAAAGCTGCAGCCTGTTGGACTCCAAGTCCTGTAGCAGGCACCTTGTGGGTGAAACCTGCTGCAAGTCCCCCCCTTTCTTCTCTGGGAGCGGCACAGGCATTGCATGGATGGGAGCAAGGTGCTCTCCCAGGTGGAGGGGCCTGTTTCCTCTGGTGACGGGGTCCGCTTCCGAGGGAAGAGCGAGGCGTGTGCTTGGGGCAACTTGCGTCTCTCCCAGGTGAAGCGTTACATGGGAAAAAGATTAGGTGCCCAAAAGGGGGAGACTTTGGTGTGACCCCTGCTTTGCCATGTTCCTTTGCCAGGTCAGAGGACTCTTTCAAGCAGTACTTCAGCGAGATGCCCTGGCTGGCCGTCCCCTACTCCGATGAAGCCCGAAGATCGCGCCTCAATCGGCTGTATGGCATCCAAGGTATGGCGGTCCCACCGCTTCGGGGAGTAAAATCTCTGCTCTCCTTTAAAGAAAACAGCAAAGCACAGTGCGATGCTGTAGGCTGAGCTGTTGCACGGCTCTTCTCCAGCTAACGCTCCTACAGCCTGCAAGTAAATGGGCTCGTTCTTCTTGGAAACATGGAGGCCTTTGGAGCTGGGATGCTTCATACCTCATTGTCGATCAAATCCATTTTGCTTTTCATGGAGGTTCAAACGCTGCTCTTTTTTTGCTGTTGGACGTGCTGCCAGCTCGGGCTGGCGTTCTCACAGGACTCGAGGGCAGTGGCATCTGGTTTTTGTTAGGGACATGGTTTAGCCAAACGTGTGTGCATGTGCTATGTAGCCCAGGACTTTGCTTCCGTCTTTCCGGGTGCGTTGGATCCAGGATTCTGCAGGCTTTGGCTGCTCGGGGGACCGTGCAGGCTCCCAGCACGCTCCCCTCGCCGTACGTGCTCCGGGCGGCTTCCAGTGCTGTTTGGTTACCACAGCGATTTACATCAAAGGGCAGCATCGAGCTGTGGCCTGCTGGACGTGTCGAGGGGCACGATAAATGCGGCCACTGGCAGGCAAGAAGTTTCTGTGCTTACTCATGTTTTCTCCCTGTGATTACAGAACTGGGGAGATGAAAAGGAGCAACTGGTGTGGGCAAGAGATAGATGTCTATCTGAAGGGACGTAGGGTAATGACAACTTGCAAGAACAGGGAAAAGGAAAATGCCAGCGAGGGCACAGGGCTGCCAGGGCCAGTCACAGGATGCCGTGGAGCAAAGGCAAATGTAGACGTTTCCCTGATGGCCCTAAAGCAAAGCTCAGGTCACGGTTTGACAAGACCCTCTGGTCCCCTCTGCCCCAAGCCTTCCTCTTAGCCTCTTGCAGAAGGCCCTGGAGCAAGGAGGGCCCAGGGAAGGACACGGCTCCCTGGCTTGCTCTAGTGATGTGACTCCTCACCTCCCTGTGCTCGGGGAGCCCAGGGTGCCTGGCCTGACTCTCAAGTACGTTAGGGCCTTGTTGCACCCACGCAGCAGCACAGGGTCACAATAAACCTCTTGTGCCCCCTGGGAGCTGTGTGTACGCACCCAAGGCAGACCCCTTTAGCCATGCGTTATGTCTCCAGGACCGTGCCTGGCGCTTAGTAAGAGGTAAGTGGTGCGGCTCTTTCTTCCCCAGATTTCTCTGTTCTCCGTGGTTGCAGTTGCCCTCTCTCTGACATCCTTGCTGAGCCACTGCTTCCTGCTCATTGTTACCTCTGTGTCTCCTCCATTTTCTCCTCACTGCTCGTGAGAGGGCTCCGGAGGGCTGTGCCACTACGATCCTCCTCGTCGAACACTGGTGTGCAGAAACCTGTTCTGCAAATGAGGCAGTTTTATCATCCTGCCCCACGTCCTGGTCAGAGCCCCATGTCTGCTCTCTGGGGTCATTGGCTTCTCAAGTATAACTGTGTAGAGCCCTGAGATGTCTAGCAGCCCTGCCTTGCGCCTCTGTCTGAGGAGAGCAAATCTGCACGTGGCCTGTTCTGAGCAAGTGCAAACACCGGGATTGTGAGGGACAGCGTTGGCGTGTGTTCTCGCAGGCCTTTCGAGGGCCTCGGGGGCCGTTTACAGGGCTGTAACAACGCAAGGGCTTGTCTTCTCCAACTCTTTCAGTTCCTGCCTAGTGGAAAAGCTGCAAGAGGATCAGGTCTCTTGTTGTTTCGGTCTCCTGTCGGCTCCCGGTGGCATTCAAGAAAGCCGGCAAAAAATGTAAATACAAACAGAGCCACCTCGGGCTTTATTTGGGTTTACCTGAACGCGTCCACTCGCAGCCAGCGCGGAAGCGGTGGGGCGCACCGTACCCACCCAGATGAAATGGCCAGAAGATCCAGCCCCGCTGGTCTGAAGAGATGTGTTCTCTCATTTCTGGCTTCGTGACTTCAGTCCCCTCTTCTGCCTGCTGTTCCCTAGCCCTCCTGGATATGCCTTTCTGGGCTCACTACTCCGGCAGAGCCAGGAGCAGGGGCTGAGTTCTGCCTGCGAATCCAGCCGGGGTCCCATTCGGTTTTATGCAGAGAGATCCCGTTCTCTCCCACTGCGCTTTGATGAAATGCTGGTCAGCCGGGAAGGCGGAGGGACTGCACCCCCTTTCCTGGAGCATGACAGTTGGACTGAGTCCAGGTCCCCCCCCTTCTTCATCTAAGCTTCTGTCCCACGCTTGCCGCCGGGGGCTGCTTGTCCTACTGTTCCTGCCTACAGAAGATGGCAGGCCAGCTCTGCCTTGGACCCGGGAAGTGTCAGAAATGACTCTCATCACTGATTTGAGTGGAGAGAGCTAAAAGACGCATCTAGGTGCTTAGGTCTCTGTGTGTGTGAGTGAGAGTGACTCAGAGGGCTATAAAATACAAGCTAGCAGGTGTGCAGGGGGCTTGCTTTACAGCTTGCTGCTGCCCTAGATCCTGCAAGCCTATCTCCCTTGCAGATGGGATGTGATTACCCAGGGAGCTGCAAGACCGTGGCGTGTCAGGTTCTGCTGGGCAGCGTTAAATTACAGCCCTTCGGAAAGCGAGGCGCTGCCTCTCCTCGCCACATCCCCGCCCTGGCTTCACGCATTGTCCCTCCAAGCATCCCGGGGGGTAGGGAAGGCCCAAGTGAAAATAGCTGCGTTGCGAGCAGGGCAACAAAAGGCTCTTTCCCTTTGTACCAGTGGGGAGAAGCAGTGAGAGCTTGTGATTTTGAGAGGAGGGAGGGAGGGGGCAGTGCTGGAGGGGGGAGGCACTGCCCCGCACAGGGTGGAGAGGCTGGTTCTGAGCCCTGGGTACGTCTCCCCAGGGACAGGAGGGTGCTTGGAGGTGCCTGTGCTGGTGCATTTGCTTCAGCCACTCCCCAGCACATCCAGCTGTGCAGCTTGGTGGTGTTTGTCTGGCGGGGGGCCATGGTGTCCAGGTGAGGCGTGAGCTGTGCCTGGAGCCAGTGTCGGGCTGGGAGTCGTGAAGGCAGCGTCCAGCCTCCCCGTGTGCAGCTGACTCCCTGGCAGCGTGCGAGCAGGAGCCGCCTGGTTATCACCCTCTTGGGGTGTCCACACGGGCCTTCCAGGTGCTGCTTGATACCGAGATCTCAGCTCATTGGTGTGTTGCAGCCTGAACTCACCTGCAAATCCAGTGAGGTCTGAATGTGCTGAGCCTGACACCCGGGTTGTCTACAAGACCCAGTCAGCCCTGGGCCTTCTCTGGGCAGCCTGGCTAGGGGGAGAGCTGTGGAGCTTGTTGGGGATGAGATGAAGTGACTTGCCCAAAGGACACACAGCAATGTGGCAGGGCTATAACCAGGTCTCCTCCGGCTCCAGCATCACGCCTGGACCGTGGGCTGTGCAGATCTGGAGGAGGCTGAAGGCGGAGGTGAGGCGAGGAGGGATGTTGCTCCCTTCGCAGCACACCCGCTGCTCCCCTGGACTGCTGGGAGGGCAGGGGGTACAGTGCTGCTCACAGGGCCAGGCCTGAGGTGCCTTTCCAGCTCCGCTGGAGTTTCCTGCCTGTCCCTCCGGCATGATCCCAGATGCCATTGGGTGATGAATGTGCCCTTCTGTGGTCAGCCTGATTTTCTTGGCGCAGCCGTCGTATGAGGTGAACGTGCTGTTTTTACGGAGGAATGCAGAGCTGCCCGGCTGGGGCTGGAATGAGGGGAATGCAGTCGCTCACTGGGACTTGCCGGCAAACGTGGAGCAGACAAATGTCCATGTGTTTCATAGGGAAACGCTCAGGATTGAGCAACTCCTGTCCCCGCGCATGGGCCTGCAGTGCCTCGGTCAGGCAGCGGCGAGGCCTTCTCCACTGCCCACAAAGTCTCTCTGCTGAGTCTGTAACTTGTGGCCTCCCGGTGACTCCTGCCTGGGAACAGCTGCAGTGCGGGTGGGAGCGTGCGAGCCGCCGGTGCCTGCCCCTTCTCCCGCGGGGGGAGAGCAAGGTGCTGCCTAGCAAATACCTGGGAGGGGGAGCGAGGAGAGCCAGGTGGCAGAGCCGACACCGGTGTTGGACAGGTGACCTGTCTTCCGGCAGCCGCGGGTGTTTCGTTGCCCTGTTCTTCCCGGTCTTCTCGATGTCTCTTCCCCGGTGACGGCTGCTTCCGTCTCCCCTCCGACGGTGACTGTTGGTGCCTAGTAAGATCCCAGATCCTGACGTTCCTGCTCTCGCTGGCTCCCCCTTGGCCCCGCGCGATGCAGACGCCGTTGACTGGGACAGCCGGGCCTCCTCCGTACCTGACTTGTAGGGCTCTGCCTTCCACAGGCTTCCCAAGCGGAGACCTTCCCCGACTCTGGCGCCCTGAGCCCCAGCTGCTGGCGGCTCCGGTTGTGCTGCAAGCTGCCCTCTCCTCCTGAACGGCTCCGCTGCTGAAGCCTCGCACTTCCACTGCAGCAGTTGTGCCCCAGCCCCTGCCCCTGCCCCTCTGCTCCACGTTCCCAGCTGTTGAGGGGAGCGGAGCAGCCTGCAGTAGCAGTTTCTCCAGCTTCGCAGAAGTTTATTAGCTGCCCTCCAACACCAAGCAGAGCTCACGTCGTGGGGGATGCCGGCATGCTTGCGCCCACTCAGCCCTACTTCAGTCCCGTTCCTTCTCCAGAAAGCATCTCGCTGGCTGGATCTGAGACTTGGGGCAAAGAGGGCTGCAGGGAACCTGTCCTGCCTGAGTGGTGGTGGTACGGAGAGTCAGAGCCCCCCAGGGCAGGAACCAGCAGGGCTCCAGCAAGGCCAGTGGGCCCCAAGCTGGTGTATGCTGACATTGCTCCCTTCCAGGCAGTGGAGCTTGGTCGAGCTGGGATGCCTCCGTGACAGACACCTTGTAGCTGCGGCTGGTCCTGGTTTTCAGTCGCTCTCAAAGGTGCGCTGGAGTGGTCACAAGAGGCCATGGGAGGTTAGGGAACCGGCTTCCCAAGCTCCATGTACACCTGCAGGCTATGCCTTGCCAGCAGCTCTCTCTCTTCCTCTAGCTCCCTTGCATTCCAGCGCGGTTTTGTTTCCTGCGTCAGAAGCGCACGCTGTGAACTAGCAAGCTAGGAAGGCCTGACTCCAGCAGGCTTCAGTAATTTGCCTTGCATCTGGCTTTGCAGTGCTGGGAGACGGAGAGCAGGGATCGAGGTGGGGAACACGCACCGGGGTCTGGACAGTGTCCTGTTGTCATGCGGCCGCTTGTCAGCCTTGTTGGTGGCAAGAACGCGCCTTGGGTGTGGACTGGAGTTGGCTTTAATGAATGTGGAGCTGGGAGGGGAGAAGCAGCTGGGTCAGCCTCGCGGATGCCTTTGGACCAGGAATTTCCCTGGTGGTGGAACATCCTTGTCCGTGGCTGGATAGCTGTCACGGCACCAACTCCACCAGCTGCCCATCTACACTGGATGGGATTGGAGCCCTTTGGCACTTTTTGTCTCATTTTTGATGCCAAGGTGAATTTGGCCTGTGAAAGTCAGGCTCCATACTGCTAACTGCGCCATGAAGAGAGATCCGTGTCTGGCCTACCCATACGAGTGTCCTGGTCCCCCAAACATCCTGCCACTGCACCTGCTTCCCCGCGGACTGAAGCTGGCTCGGCCACTGGTGTGGCTGGTGTTATAGAAAAGCAGGGGAGGGGACTTTTGGGAGACTGGACAGACTGGGTTAGCCTGTGCAAAGGAGTCCCTGTGGGGCAGGTTCATCTCAGCAGAGCAAGCCGGGGGCTGTTGCTGCGACTGAGCATGCCTCTGCCTTTCCTCTGCCGCAGGCATCCCAACCCTCATCGTCCTGGACCCTAAAGGCGAGGTGATCACGCGGCAGGGGCGTGTGGAGGTGCTGAATGACATGGAATGCCGGGAGTTCCCGTGGCACCCCAAGCCCGTGCTGGAGCTGACCGACTCCAACGCCGTGCAGCTGAACGAGGGCCCCTGCCTCGTCCTCTTTGTCGGTATGGAGCCCTCTTGCTTGTGGAGCAGAGCCTGGGCAGGGAGGGGTGGTGCAGGAGGCTTTCTCGGGGGGAGCGGGGGCGAGTGGTGGCACTGGGGAGCTGCTTTGGTGCAGTGCAACTCACTGGCTCCATTCTTACAGGGGACAGTAGCATGTCCCAGGATGGTGGGAGCAGCATCCCGTCTCTCCCACTAGGCTGTGTAAATCCCGAAGCTGCAATGAGACAGCTTTCCCCCTGCCCCACGACCTTGCATTGCTCTGATGGGTGCCATCACAGCAGGAAACTGGGACTGAGTCAGCCTGGAAACCCCCCAGATCTCTCCCTGCAGGTCCCTTGGCCTGACGAAATGGGAAACACCCCTTTGCAGGCTGGTGGATAGCATGGACTCCGCGTGGGTCTGTGGTCCTGGGGTCAGATGCCCTGAAGCAGTGCAAGCCCTCCAAGCTGCTAGCTGGAGGAAAGGGTTTGGGATCTGCCTTCTGGAGAGCACAGGGTTGAGGCTGCACCCACTGCTTTAGCCAAGTGTGGGTTACTGATGGGTCACGGAGGATGTGCGCCTGCCCCTCGAGGCGTGTGGGGAGGGGAGCACCCAGTGCAGGGGGCCGAGCGGCAGTATAGACAACGCACAAACAATCGCAGTGTAACCCCTCCTGCTCCACGTGCCCGCCCCTTCCCGTGTGCACGGGCAGAGCCAGGAACATGGCGTGCGTCACCTGGGGTCTGTGGGCTGCTGCTCCCAGGACAGCGTTGTGGGGGGGCCGCAGCCTGCGGGCCCGGGTGGAAGGAGGGTACTGTTCCAGTTATTTCCTGAACCCAGAGGTTCCCCCACGTAGAACCATCTCAGCGCCGCTCAGGGACGGCTCCTTTCCTTCCCAGCCAAGCACTGAGCTTCGGTTGCGGGTGGTGTTCGACTGATGTTCCTGCCTGTCTCTCCTGTACCTCCCCCGTATCAGAGCTGCCTTCGCGTCCCCGCTGCCACCTTGGCTGCCAGGCAGGGGAGCAGCAGAGCTGCTGTTCGGAGGTGGAGGGAGCATGGGTGGTGCCGCCTCGCCTGGGCGCCTCCTTTGGTCCTCGCAACATCCAGGTGCTTCTCAGCAGGCGGCCAGCTGCCTCCGGCCTGTTACTTCCTGGGCTTTCGTGGTGGCATTTGAGGGAGTGAAGAGGCTGGAGTATTTGGGGAGCTGCTTTGCTGAGAGAATCGATTTCCTCGTCTTACGTGAAAGCCCTGCTCAGCTCTGGTCACCTTGTGTCCTTCTCACATCCTGACCACCATCTTACTGTCCTTTTGTCTCCTGGCACCCGTGCCCTGCAGATTCGGAGGATGACGGTGAGTCCGAGGCGGCCAAGCAGCTGATCCAGCCCATCGCTGAGAAGATCATTGCTAAGTACAAAGCCAAAGACGAGGAGGCGCCACTGCTGTTCTTCGTGGCAGGCGAGGTGAGCGGGGATCGGGGGACAGCACTGCTCCTTCGGCTTTGTGCGTGGCAGCTGTGACCTGGTGGCACGCAGGCCTGGAGCTCTTGCGTCGGAAACCAAGAGGTTGGGAATGGGATCTCCCCAGCCTGGGGCCTGTCTTTTGCACAGAGATCCCCCCAGAGCCAACCCCAGAAGCTTCCTGGCAGGCTGGAGAATACAGCAGACAAAGCCGGAGCCCTGCTGCGGGCTCTGTGTGTCTGGGGACGGGGGTGGGGGGGCCTGGCTGGGACAGAGCAGGACCTCCCCTGCCTGCAGCCTGCTCCACGTGCTGTGCCCCTCGCTGGGCTGAGAGAACAAGGCTCTGTGCACTTGCTCTAATTAGCCCCCGCTGTGACAAGCGGAAGGGCACAGCTGGTGCCGAGGGCTCAGATCCCAAGACCTGAGCCAGCATCTTGATGGGGAGGTAAGATGTCCCCTTTGCGAACGCCCTCCGCCAGGGACGGTGCGTTAAACCAGAAGGCTCTGAACAAGAGCAAGTTACGCTGGGTTAAAGGGGACGGAGGTAGCTTGTCCGCGGGTCAGCTGCTCTGCGGAGCTGCTCCTTGTCTGTGGCAAACGGTGGCTGAGACCCGTACGCAAGCCCCGTTTCATCCAGGAGCCAGTTGCCCCTGTTTAGCCAGCGCTTACCGTGGAACAGGAGCAGACATGATGCGGTTCATGCGATGCAGCTGATCTGGAAGGAGTCTCCTCCTTTTCCTCTCTGGCCTGTTTGTCTGCCCATTCCCCGAGGTGGGTCCTGCTGAGTGTGCCCCCTCCCAGCTGCCCTGCTCTGCGGATATGCTTGCGGAGAGGGATCTGAAAGGTGCCTGTTAATCTCTTTCTCCTCTGCCCCTGCCACTGCCACAGCCAAACTGTGTGTGCAGGGAGTGGGGACAGGATGAGGTGCAGCTCCGCACTGGAGCCGCTGGCAGGGCCCTGTGTCGCACGGAGCCCTGCGTGCCCATTTCTGCAGGAACGCCACTTTACTTGAGCAAAAAGCCTTGCTGCGTGGCCTCTGCCCAGAGGCATTCCTGCAAGAGCGTCATCTGGCACTGCTGAGCAGAGCTGACAGCCGGTGATGGATGCGTCTCTGCGGCCAGCATGGAGGCGACAGCTTCTGTCTGAGCGGCACTGGGGGGGTCCCGCAGCCGGGGGAGGAGGGCGAATGCGGTGCTAGGGCCCTCGAGGGGAATGTTGCCTTTTCCCCTCAAGCAGCAGGGACAGGAGGGGGGTCCGGCCGTGCCCTCGCTGTCCGGGGGTTCACAGCCCCTGGCAGTTGCGTGCTCTGTGGCATGGGCCAGGCATACTGGTGGCAGAGGTCATGAATCCTGCCGTTGAGAGCTGCAGAAAGAAACCGTCTCCAGGCAGGCTTTGTTCCAGGGGTGGGAAGCCATGCCACTACAGCTCTGAAGCTTTGGGGCCGCGGGGGGTTTCCCTTGGCTCCCCTGCCCGTAGGCGGCCTCTGTAGTTGGAATAGCTCTGGGAATGAAAGCAGGCCGGGAGCAAGCCTCCGCTCCCGGCCTGGGTCTCTGTCCTGGGCCATGCTGCTCCCTTGCTGCGTGACCGTCCGTGCAGTACTCCCGCCCGCGGGGCCTCTCGTCTCCTGTGTGCGAGAGGGAGACGGGGCCCGTCCCACGGGCTGGGGCTGTGATGACGGGTTGATTGTAGGAGTGGCGGAAGCTGCAGAGCGCAGGAGAAGGCGCTGAGAGCTGCCTGCCTGCTTCAAGTGACCCTTGGGGCGTGCGGGGAAGCTTCAGACCTTCCGGAGCCCACACAGGTGACACGTTCACCAGGGCCTTACACTTCCCTCTGCCCCATCGGTGCAGGCCTGGGAGGCCAAGATGCCTTTCAGTGGGTCGAGGGATGCGTCTATGCTCACCAGCTCCATTGCTGCATGCATCAGCCCGTGCTTCCCCGCACTGCGCGGTGCTGCAGCCCCCCTCCCCCTCGGGTGTGCGCACTGCAGTCCGCCGCGCGCATGCCCGGCGCTCTCCGCTCGCTAACACGCTCCCAGGCCACCCCGGCCTCGGCCCCGAGTCTCTGAATGAGCCCCTTGTCGGCCAGGCCGGTTGCAGAAGGGAGCTGCGCTCTCGCCCCCTCCCCCGGAGCCTGCCCAGGGTCCTCCTCCCCGGCCCTCTTGCTGGCTGGCTGTAGCTGAAACACTGCAGCTCATTCATTTCGCTCCGGCTGGCCGTGTGGCAGCCGCCGTAGAGAATGGGGGAGCATCCTGAATGTCCCATTCATCGCTGGCTCAATAGCCGCGGCCGCCAGCTCCACGGCCGTCCCCATGTTTCCGGCGGCCTTGCTTAGCCCTGGGGCCACGGCTCACAATACCGCCTGACCGTGGCCCTGGGCTGCTGGCACCACCCTCGCCCCCCCCCCGGCGCCTTCGAGGCTGATTTGCATTTACGAAGAGACCACAGCGGTTTTGCGACAGTCCGGCGGGGCGCAGGGCGGAGGCCCCGGACTCCGGCTGCAGGGACGCGCAGGTTAGAAACGCTCACACGAAGCGCTGGCAGTCTCCGGGGTGACGCCCCAGGGCGGTTGCGCGCTGGGCTCGCCCGGGAACGCCGGGGCAGGGAGAATGGAGCGCTGCAGTTGGAGCCAGGAGCAAGGAGCGACCCAGCCTGGCCATGTCTGTTCAGTTCAGCAGCTCTGGCAGTCACAGATTAGTGCATTCCCCCCGTCCCTCCCTTTCCACAGGGCTCTGATTTCTTTGCGTGCAAGCCCCTCTGCCCCGCTTTCCCGCCAAGCGGCCGGCTGGCTGGGCTCCTTGCAGCCCCTGTGTGTGGGAACAGGGCCCTGCTGTTCCCAGATCCACTCGCAGGCGTGTTCTTGGGATGTCCAGGCCTTCCTGGGCTGCCCCCCGTCTGCCACAGCTGCTCGCCCCCCATGTCTCGGTGGTGGACCCAGCCGGAGGTCACAGTGCGGCTGCCTGACGGCCAGAGCCACACGCCACGGTGCTGCTCCCTCGTTTCCCACACGGCCTGCGGACACCTTGGCATCTGGGAGGTGGTGGGCGGCGAAGGCTTGGCTGAGTCTGCTGCTCTCTTTCTGCCGTCTCCCTGGCTCTGTGCCCACTGGGTCCTGGCCATCGCGGCTCTTGGGCAGCATGTCGCTTGCAGACAATGCTCACGTCTTCGCCTGGGGGAAGTGGGGAGGAAGCCCAGATTCCCCTGCTCTGGCAGCACTGGCTTTGTTCTCTTCTGCCACTGGGAGTGGCATATTTCAGCTCCGCCAGGGCTCCCTGGGAGAGGGCAGGCGCTAGCCCAGCTCCAGGCTGTCCTGGGTGATGGAGGAGGCAGCTCTGAGACAAAGAGCCGAGCCCACGGTTGCACAGAGAATCGATGGCAGGAGGGTGAATAGACCTTGGAGCCAGGAGGTTTCTGGCTCTGCCTTGTAACTGCAGGGCTCTGGGTTGATGGAGACAGGGGAGGCAGCAGCAGCTTAATGGGGTACTTTGGGGCAGCCCTTCGCTAGTCAGACCTGGCCAGTCTCACCTCCCAGTTCTGCCCCTGTGGGCTGGCTGGCCGTGGCTCCTGGCCTGCCCAGACTCGGTCTTGCTGGCTGTAGCAAGACGGAGGAGGCCTGGCGGAGAAGCGGAGCGACAGGCTGTGCTCGTACCTGCGGCACAGCTGGCAGGCGCCGCTGGGGGAGCTCGGACAATGGCCCTGAGACGTGCCCTGCCGCAGGGGGTGGGGGGAGGGCAGGTGCTCCCAAGAGGAGAGGCGCCTTCTCCCCTCGCGACCCCAGCTTTCATCCTGGCCTGCATGGCAGTCGCTGGCTCTCAGCTCCCTTCGTTGTCCCCATTGTCCCACAACAGGTCCTGGGGGCAGGGGGAAACAAAGCCCGGTGAACCTTGCTCTGTGCCTGCAGCCCCAGCCTTGGCCTCTGCCCCTCCTCTTCCCCCAGGCTGCAGAGCACCAAGGGAGCCATTCAACCCCCGCCCCCCCTTTCCATCTGTCTCTGCTGACAGATTCAGCCGCCTGAATCCTGCGGTGGGGTCTTAGTAGGAAGCCAGGCCCTGGGGGCGGGGGCCCGGCCAGCAATCCCGTCTTCACCCAGTCGTGTTGAGCCCTCCCTGGTAGCGGTGACAGGGCCGTGCGTTTGCTGCTCCCCTCCTTGACGGAGCTTCTGTCTCACTGGCTTCCAGGACGACATGACCGACTCCCTGCGGGATTACACCAACCTGCCGGAGGCGGCCCCCCTGCTCACCATCCTGGACATGTCGGCCAGAGCCAAGTACGTGATGGACGTCGAGGAGATCACGCCCGAGATTGTGGAAGCCTTTGTGAGCGACTTTCTAGCGGACAAGCTCAAGCCCGAGCCCATCTAGGCGGGCACCCGCGGACCTTGTTTAAAGCAGGGCTCTCCCCTCCGCTCGCGGGACCTCCCAGCACCCTTGCGTGCAGCCCAGTATCCAACCTCCTTGTGGTGCCTTGTTTTCTGCAGTGAACCCTTCTCCTGAGCAAACTCCTCGAGATGCACTTTCAGCAGGGAGTCACCGGCGTTCGGAGGCTTCGCTCGTGCTTCATGGTGATATATTCTCTTGTAGCCCGGCCAGAACTGTTACTGTCCCTGTACTCTGTATCTGGCACTAGCTAGCAGGCAGATCTTCTTTGCATGGTGTTCTTCCCAGCATAGGCATCTGGCAGTGGACGGGGTTCTCAGGCCTCTGATACCTCCTCCTCTCCTCCCCGTCTCCCGCCCTGCCCCACACAGACTGTTCCGAAGAAGCAATAAGGAAATGTCCCCACCCCCAGCCATCCTCCTGGCTCCGGCCGTGTCGCAGGCCAAGCGCTGACATCCTTGGCACGTGTGGCGGTGGCCGGGACGCTGCAACCCCTGCCCTCCTCCTGGTGAGAACTCCTGTGTCCAGGCTGTTTTCTCTGCCTCCCAGGCATGCAAGTCGGAGGGAATCCCACCCCAACCTTCCCCCCAGCCATGCAGAGAAACAGCACAGGGCTGCTCAGACCTCTCCCACCCCTCCCTTCTTGTCTCCCACCTCCTTTTTTCTTCCGTGTTCTCCCACTCTCTCCTTTGTGCCCTCCTCTCTCTGGTATGAAATGTCCTCCCCTGTACGTAGCTGATTGAACCATTTTTTGTAGCTGTGTCCCAAATCCAACCTTAATGGTGCTGTTCTTTGACCCCCACCCCACCCGGGCAGCACAGCTGAGCCCCCGGAAAAGTGACGTTGTAAAAACTGTACATGGTGATTGGCCCTTTGTAATAAAACCCACGTCCGACCCAAGTCTGGCGCCTCTGTGAGGGAGTCAGCGTCCTCGCATGACGGGGCACAAGCAGAGCTGGTGGGAAGGCAGCACCTGGCCTGGTGTCCCACAGCGCTGAGGCCCAGCCAAGACAGGGAGCTCCCAGTATGCAGCCCCTGCTTTGCCGGCTTGCTCTCCTCCTGATCCCAGTCCACTGGGAGGAGCTGAACATGCCTGGCCTGGCAGGGTGGGAGCAAAGGGGTCCTAAAGGGGTCCCTGCCCTGGGGAAGCTCTGCCTGCCTTACCCAGGTAAGAGCCAGGGCAGGGAGAGGGGCCTGAGCCAGTGCCATGTGTCACCAAGCCTGCTGCCGCTCACCAACCGGTGCCCTGAACCTGGGCCCTTGCAGGTGTTTGCTGGGCCGTGTCGTCCTGCTGCCTCTTGCCAGTCCAGGTTGGAGGGTTGGACCCTCCCCAGCACCCAGCAGCCTGCCAGGGGAGGAGGGGAGCTTGGAGCCCTGCGTGACGGGTGGGGGCAAGTCCTCATGGCTCAGGCAGCGTTTCCTCAGCTGCCATTCACAGCTGGCATGTAACTCGGTGCTGACTTTCGCTGTGGCGGGCTGGAGCGCCTACCTGGGTGCATAATCAGTCTAGCGCCGCAGAGCTGGGGTCCAGCTCGGGAGAGATAGGAAAGGTCCAGCCCTGCCCGTGCTGGGGGATGTGGCCTATACTACCTGGGTGGTGCTGGGGCAGTCCAGCTTCCTAGGCAGCCAAGTGGAGTTCACTGCTCACTGCCCCCAACATGTGCAGAGGGGGTTGCTTTCTATGGCTGCTGCTGAGCTGCCAGCTCCCACCAGGCTAAACCAGGGTTAGAAATCCTGGTGTTTCCCCAGGCCCAGCGCTGGGCAGAAACTGGCTCGATAGGGTCAGTGCTCCCACACCAAGGGTGGGGGGCTGCAGGGGACAGGGCATGTTTGTGATTTAGATGAGACAGATGAGGAAGCTTGAGCTAGGGCAGCCTCATCGCTAGCAGATTGTTTAGGCAGCAGCGATTAAACTCTGGACAGGCTTAGAACAAAGGAACCCGACTCCCCTCCAAGGGGCCTTGCAGGCAGGGCTGGGGGGCAGGAATCCAGCGCATCCAGATGGGCCGCAGGAGACGGGTGAGCTCACCGACCAAGCGCACAGGATCCCTGGCACGAAGGTTCCAGGTGCACAGGGCTGGGCGTAGCCTCCAGGACCTGACCTCTCTTCTGCAGCTGCCAGTCCTGGCACAAGGCAACAGCCTCCCAGGCTGCTTCCGAGCAGAAGTGCGTGGCTATGCTGAATCCCTCCTCCCCCTGCCAAGGACCTGGGCGTGGAGCCGGCTGATGCTCCCTGTTCTCATGGTCAGTACCAAGCCCCCAGTTCCTGAGATCCTACGCCCCACTGTCAAGGCACAGGAGCCAGGGGAAAGGGTGGCCCTTGGTAAGTAGGTTGGGGTATAGCCCTGACCACTGTGGGGAATCTAATGTACAGGAGCTAGGCAGTTACTATTGCAGCTGGGACAGAAGTTGTGGGCCACCTACGAGGAAAGCATGGTGCCAGAAGGCTAGAGCCCCTTCTCCCCTCTGAGCACCTGGGGCCCAGGTACTGTGGGCTGTCCTGCCACGTACAACAGCCTGTGCCAGTGTAGAAGGAGGTTTCCCAGTATCCTCTGGGATTTCTCCAGCCCAACCAGACCTGCAGATAGATAAGGGAAGAGCCCGGGACTTCTCCCCTGGGGAGGGGGGGTCACACTGCACTTCTCTTCCCCAGTTTCCAGGCTTGTGTTGTTTCCCCTCCCATCCCTAGGAGAAGCCTGCACTCCAAGCACTCCTTGTACAGCATTTGCTGCCCATGCAGGCTCTGGTCAGGACGTGCTGCCACCTGCCGGCAGGAGAGCTCAGAGCCTCCTGGAAAGTTGTGCTTGGCTCAGTGGGAGGATCGCAGCCCCTCCAGGCACAGAGAACCCACCACAGCACAGGTCCCTCAGAGGGGGTCTTTGCTCTGCCCTGGTCCCTTGCTAGATCTCGCTTACGGAGCCCGTGTTGCTGTCATGGAGGAACTTTGAGTTGTGTCCCATCAGCTCTGCCAGCCAGAGTCAACCTCCTGCTTCAGGTACCGAGGCTGGACGGGGCGGGAGGGTGCCTGCGAGAACACTGCTAGGTGTCCAGCAGGCATATGGCAAGGACATGCCCTCTGTGAGTTGTACAACCGTCCCTCTCCTGCTGGCCCTGCAGCGAGCAGATGGAGCAGGTTTGTGACTCGGGATGGTGTGTGACAGGGGAAACCTTGTGTCCTGGCCACCGCCCGCTCAGGCAACACCTGAGTCTAGGGAAGTGCTGCGAGAGCTGCTGGTGCATCTGCAGCATGACCCCCGTCAACCGAGCAGTCACGAGCCCTGCTGGTCACAACAGCTTGTTGTAGACTAAGACCAGGCCCTGTTGCAGGAAGCAAGGAGCTGTGGACTTGGTATCTGCTCTGTGACCTCAGAGACCTAGTGACAGCAGCTTCACTGGAAGCTGCTGAGTCTTCATATTAGCACAGCTTTCCCTGGGAGCCTCCAAACACGGTTCACGCTGCCACTGGCCAAGGGGAAGGTGATGATAGCAAGGACCTCTGCTGCATTATGGATATCCCAGCTGTGCTCAGACCCCCAGCTTAAGCCAGAGCTGCCCCCACTGCTGTTGAAACCACATGGGCCTGGCCCATAGCATCAAAAGGTAACACACAGCTACATGCTTGACACAGCCACCTCCTGGTCCTACCAGGGTGCCTGCAGCCCAGCTCTGCTCCTGAAGGAGTAGCAGTGCCTGGGGCAGTGGGTGGGTTCAGAGCCTGGAAAGGTGCACAAGGTACTGCCCAGCCAGTGGGCCCAAGCCACCTCAGAGAAGCTAGCAGGCAGGGGCTAAGGGCTTCTCCTGAGCCTGAGGACAGTGCCTTGCAGCTCCCTGTTAAACCCTGCATAGCGCTTTGGGGACTGGAGTAGCAGTAGATTCAGACACCTGCAGTCTCCAAGCCCTGTCTATCCTTGGTAGCAGAGGCAGCTACATGCAGCTCTTGATGCCCTGCCCAAGGCTGTAGATTCCCCCAGCACTGAGGGGAAGTTGGAATGTATGATGGGCCCTGGGCAGGTTCAGTTCAACCCTCAAGCAAAGCACACCAAACAGCAAATGCCCCAACCCTGGCTTTATTTAGCTCTATGCTAACCCCACACATGTGAACATACAGCCGGGGGTCCTGGAAGCGTGCAGGAGTCTCCTTGGTCGCTAGCCTGACGCCGGGAACTTCTGCCTCGTGCTTTCTGGCAGCTGCAGCTGCAGCTGCCTCTTGCCTTCGAACAGGATGATGCTGGCAGCCATGGCTGAATTGAGGCTGTCCATGCCATGCACCACTGGGATGACAAGTCTCCTGCCCCCTGTGCTCTCTGCCAGCTGTAGTGCTTCCAGGCTCAAGCCCTGCGTTTCCCCACCGATCACCACTGCCACAGGCCCCCGGGCCCAGCTCTCACAATAGGTCTGTGCAAGAAGCTCTGGGTTCTGGTCCCAGTCTTCTGCTTCCTTGTCCTCCTCGCCATTAGAATCCAAAGACAAGTGTCCTCTGCCAGCCCCAACCTTCAGGCTGCACGGACGAGAGATCCAGCCATAGCTGCTGATCTTGCCCGAGGTGTGCTCTGGTTCATCCTGGGCACCTGGGTCCTGGTTGCCAGCCACGTGGATGCAGGTATCAGGGGGCAGGTTGCCAGGGACAGACTCCCACTCCAGATTGGTGATGACAGGCACACGAAAGTGAGCGCCCATGCCAGCACGAAGCACTTTAGGCTCCCAAGGGTCCACGCAGCCTGCAAAAAGAGAGTCAAAGTGAAGGGGCAAGGAGTCGGCAGGGCCTGCAGGCCATGACAACCGAGCTGGCACTCCAAGCATCTCCTTATCCCACTGCCCCCAGTCGTGTAAGTGTGGCTCCCTAGGGAGCGGCCTACCTTTGGTGAGCAGCACTTTGCTGCAGCCCACCCCTGCCGCAGACCTCAGAATAGTCCCTAGGTTTCCTGGGTCACGGATGTTATCGCAGATAAGGCCAAGGGGCAATGCATTCCTCAGCTGGATGGCTGGAAAAACCATCTTGGTGTAGTCCGGCTTGGAGAAGATTCCTGAGGAAGCAAATGGACAGAGGCCTATGGGCAGATGGAAGTCGACTGTTTTTCTTTAACGCAGCCGTGCCCCACCCAGCGATACGCTCACCCCAACTTCACCACTTCTGCAGTTTGCAGAGTGGCATGGCAGAGCGTGCCAGGAGCAGCTCGGGCAGAACAATTTTTCCTTCCCCAAGGAGCCTGACAGGCAGCAGCATTCCCAGGACATGGGATGCTATTTCTGCCTGGCTGCCGAGGGGTGTTATCGTGGCCCCACGCAGCGTAGGTAGTGCTCCCCACGCTGCGGCAAGCTCTGTGTCACCAGGAGCCGGCTCCTTGGGTCGCCTCTGCGGGCCACGACATCGGCCTGGTGCAAGAGGCAGCCCCCATCCTGCTTCCGCTGCCCCTGCCTCGCTACCGCCACAACGGCTGCTGCCGTCTCTCCCCCACGTACCTCACCTATTAGCCCCGGCGGAGCGACGAGGTCCGACCACAGCTTGATGTCTTCAAACTTCACCTTGATCAAGCTGGCTCTTTTCAGCGCCGCCTCAGGCAGCTGCTTCAGCTCCTTCATCCGCTGGGAGCTGAAGAAGAGAGTCTGCAGCTCCGCGCCAGCCTCCAGCGCGTCCTTGATCAGCCTGTGCCCCTCCAGCAGGATCTTCCCGTGCTGCTCCCGGAACTTCTGCGACTTGGCCACGACCACCACCCTCCTGCCGGGGAGCAAGCGCCCGAGATGCGGCTCTGACACCCGCGCTGACGCCGCGCAGAGCGCCGGGACCGGGCACCGCCTCCCTGCACCCAACACGCGCCCCCCGCTTACCCAAGGCGGCGGTCGCCGGCCCGGG
>NW_017728932.1:15509996-15527247 GCF_001723895.1 Crocodylus porosus | reverse complement strand
CCAGCGCCGCCATCTTGGCGCGGCCCCGGATATCCGGGGGCTCCTGCGGAAAGTGCGTCACGCTGCGCGCCGGAAGGGGTGCCGGGGGGCTGCGTCAACTCGGCGCGCCGGAAGTGGTGGCGGCGGCTGCCATGGGGACGCGGCGGGCGCTGCACTTCGTGTTCAAGGCGGGCCGGCGCGGGCCGGCGGCGCGGTTCTACCGGGAGCTGCTCGGCATGAGCGCGCTGCGCCACGAGGAGTTCGCCCAGGGCTGCAAGGCGGCCTGCAACGGGTGCGTGGGGCGGCCGCGCGCGCGCGCGCTCGCGGTGTGTTTGTGTATGTGTGTGTGTGTCCACAAGCTCCACGGGAAGTCGGGCTCTCTGCAAGAGCTGCCTGCAGCTGGGTGAGACACCAGGTCTGAGGGTGAGGAGGAAACGGTGGAAATCCTATGACACTTGCAAGCATAGAGCTGGCGCCCGCGGGGGGTAGCGAGGATGCGCGTCCAGCTGTAAGGCACTGGGCCGCGCTCGTAGGTGTGAGACATGCCTTCTTGCGGCTTTGTTGTAAGCTTTTGCCTGGCGCACGTTACTTTCCAGGCCGGGATCCTGAGTTAGCTGCACCGTTTGCCTGCTCTGGCAAGTCCTTTCCTCAGCCGTGTGCGTAATACCGGTGTTTTTCCGACACTGACTGTAAGGAATGTGGTTGTTGCAGCCCGTACGATGGGAAGTGGAGTAAAACGATGGTGGGCTACGGACCCGAAGACAATCACTTCGTCATAGAGCTGACCTACAATTACGGAGTCGGGGAGTATCGCCTTGGCAACGACTTTCTGGTAAGCGTCTCCTCCCATCACGGCTCCGTTCCCGTTGTGAGCCTGTGTGACAAGGAGCCACCACAGGGGAGATTTTCAGCTCTTTTGCCTGGTGCTCTTCCATTTCCCAGGCTGGGGAAGTGCTGGGAAAGCTACCTTGGGCTGGAAGAGGAGGGAGCAAGAGGTGCTTTGTGCTTGTTGTGTATTTGAACACTGGATGTTTGCACTTGACTCTGGGCGCCTTGTGGGGGCAAGTGTCTCTGGTGACTCCCGAGAGCCCTTCATTTCACACTGTGCTGACAGGTCCAGGCTGGTGCTCCCTGTTTCCTTGAGCTGTGCAGCCCCTCTTATTTCCCTGACTTCCAGCTGAGGAGATGTACTGTGTTTGCTCCTTGACTCCCTCAGGTCACCTTTCCCCTGTTGCCTCATTAGTCCCATGGAAGCCACTTATGTCCTGTCGTCCTGTCCCACCACCCTTCCAGCACCCCTTCCCCAGACGCAGGCCCCAGCCAGTCAGTACTGGTTCTGGGTGCTCTAAAGAGGCAAGACCAGAGTTCAGCCCTTGGGACCTTCCTGCTTGGACTTTTCCCTTTGTAGAAGAGGCTATGAATGTTTACGGACTTCAGTGGCAGGGAGGAGTCCTAATTAAGGAGTGATATTTGGTGGGGGTGCTGATGGGAAGGCAGTTTAGTCTGTGAATAAGTTGCCTGTGAATGCAGATGACTCGTCTAACAATTAGCATCTCTCTAGGCTTCCTCTTTTGAAAGAAGGTTATTGAGAAAGTGGGGTCCAGATGCTCTGAGCAGTAACCAGACTGCTTGAATCCCATAGACCCCAGTCAGAGGTGTATAGCAGAGTCTGGGGATAGTGGTTGCTCTCCTCCTGCCACTGGATGTAGGTTGGTTTTCCCCACTGACTTTTGGATCCATCAGCTGACATGATACAACCTCATCTTAGTGCCTCAGTGTGTACGTTTGTGCCTTGTCCTTCCCAGGGCATCACACTTGTGTCCAGCCAGGCTGTGAACAATGCCAGGAACATGGGGTGGCCGATCAAGGAAGTTGCGAAGGGCATGTTTGAAACTGAAGCCCCGGGAGGATACAAGTTCTACCTAGAAGACAAAGAGCAACCAAAGCAAGGTAATGTCTACGTGTGACTGTAGTGCTGCTCTGGAGGTGCCTGTAACTGGGACAGCAGCATGAATTACAGATCTGGCTCGACTGAGCTCGCGGCGGCACGGGGCAGGAGCCTGTACCTGTGTTACGTTGCTGGTTTTTTTTTCTCGTTGTAACCCTAAAGAGCCAGGGGTTAAAACTCCTCCCTACCTGCCACTAACAAAAAACTCTTATGGTCTTGCAGATCCTGTGCTGAAAGTAGCTTTGGCTGTTTCTGATCTGCAGAAATCTGTTAACTACTGGTCTAATCTGCTGGGAATGAAGATCTATGAGAAGGACGAGGAAAAGCAAAGGGCTTTACTGGGCTATGGAGATAACCAGGTTAGTCCTTTTGGCAGACTGAAAAAATAGCATTTTGTTAGCCCCGTGCGTCCTACTTTCTGAGTATGGCCAGTCTGGAAATGAACCCTTCTGATGAGAAGCAGAATCTTCGTCTTTAAAGACTTGTTTTATAGGTCTGCCTGCTTCCCTGCTGGCCACTGACACACACTTGGGGAACCTGCTTTTCTTTGTAGCATCACAGTTTACACTTTAAGTCTTGGACATTGAAGGTTGGATAAATAATACCCAGGCCTCATGTCACAAAAGGGTCACTTTCTAAAGCAGCTTAATAACTACAAAAATAAAAGTGCGAGGAAGGGGCACTTCAGTTGAAATGCAGAGAGAGTAACTAAGTACAAACAGCATTCGGTGACTTTCTCCAAGGTGCTGACATTAGCACAAGCTGCTTGTCTTGATATGTTGTAGCCAAAAATTATGATTGACAGAGATTCCTGGGAAAGCATTCCCTCTGCTTGTAGTGCTGTGTCTGTGCTTACAGGTTTGTTTTCTAACAAGTAAAAAGCTGCACTGATGCCCTACTGCACTGGGAAACGCATGGCTTTGAGGTGATTACTTTGCCAGGGAGCAATGATTAGGGCATGTGCAAAAAATGAAGGTGGGCTTGTCTGTGAGCTGACTTGGTTGCTTCAATCTGTTTCAGTGCAAGTTGGAGCTGCAAGGCATCGGAGGTGCAGTGGATCATGGCACAGCTTTCGGGCGGATTGCCTTCTCCTGTCCAAAGGATGAGGTACCTATCTGTTTCCCTGCAACCTCTGGCCATTTCTTTGGTTGCCACAGCTGGGGGAGGCCCAGGGATGATCTTATCAGTAGTCTCTGCAAGGTCTCTCCCAGTCTGTATGTAACCAAAACCATCTCATCAAATACGTTCTGCTTAATAGTCTCCCTGGTTCTTGATGGAGATGTGGGTGGTGGGAAAAGCAAGTGGTCGCTGGCCTGGCAGGCCACAGTTGACTTTTGTCATCGTATTTTGTTCTTTAGTTACCGCACATTGAAGCACTGATGAAGAAGGAGGAGCAGAAGATTCTAACACCACTGGTTAGCTTGGACACCCCTGGAAAAGCAACTGTTCAAGTGGTTATCCTGGCTGATCCAGTGAGTAGCACTGGAAATAGTGATTGAATTCAAGGTCCTGCTGTCTCTTCCCAAGCGTGTCTCACTCCCTCTTCCGTTCCATCTGCTCCAGGATGGGCACGAAATCTGCTTTGTAGGAGATGAAGCATTTCGAGAGCTTTCCAAGGTAGATCCAGAGGGCAACAAGCTGTTAGATGATGTAAGTATTATATTCTCTGTAGGGTAACTGGAGAAAGGGAAGGGGAATAGGAGGAAGTCTATGCTTCTAGTTAGGAGTGGCTAGGCCTCCTGGACATGTTAAAGTGGAGCCCACGTGGCCTTCTAAAGGAGCTGCATTGCGTTCCAAGTGGGATCTTTCAGTGAGTCCTTCCTGCAGTTGCTGTTGCCCATCTGCTCAGATGCTGAAGAACTGGCAAGGCTTGGGGAAACTGAGGGAGCAAATCCATTCAGAAACCCCCGAGGCATGACTGTTTTATTGGACTCCTCATCCAGTGCATTTATCTAGTGCAGGGGAGGGGTGGGTGCTCCCTGCCTCTACCTGCTGCTGAAGTAAGCCATTCTTCCATACCAGCCAGGTCTTCAGCTCAGTGGAGTCCAGCTTGTGCAGAGGGGTGCCTCCCAGCTCTGTTTGGGAAATCAGCCAGCCCTCACTTTGTCTGGCACTGACCTAAAAGCGTCCTGAATGCCCTGGCTTCTAAATGGCAGCTTTTCTAATAGCTGCTCTTTGTTTATACAGGCTATGGCAGCAGACAAAAGCGACGAGTGGTTTGCTAAGCACAACATGCAGAAGGCTTCTGCTTAGTGCCTGCATGAGAGAGAGAGAGGATCACCTGGTAACTCACGCCTTGATTTCAGTACAAGCTAGATGCCTGGAAGATGTGATATGTGTGATTGGATGTCATGTCCTCCCCCTCAGTGAGAGATGGTACAATGCCTTGTGATTTGAATGACTTCCATGTCTTAGTGCAGCCTAAAAGACAGCTCTCCTTTGGGGTAAATGGCACCTACTGCTTCATTGGGAAAGCTTCAGCTGGGTGTAATAGGTAGGTGTAGCATGTGGTGTCATGACTTGGGAGTCTGGAGTTCATGGTTGGAAATCTCTTGTGCTCTGCTTTTCCCACTGAACTTGAGAAAAGCCCCAAGCTTATCTGGCTACTCCTTTCCAGAGTGAGAGTGTGTGTCGACAGCGGTAGATTAGAAGTGAAGAGTAGCTCAGTTTTGTGGCTGCCTTGTCAAATGAGACCAGAACTGAATTGCTGCACAACCTAAAACAGAAAATACAGTACTAGCAAGCAGCAGGAAATGAAACAGCATTAACTAACTGAGGTCAGTTCAACATGTCTGTTCAAGGCAAAAACAACGAAGACTGGTTTAGATTGGGGCAAGATGAGTTATTTGTAGGCGAATGTTTAAATTTTCATTTTCAAGCAAGACATGGCTAAAGCAAAAGGAAAGCTGTGGAGCTGATAGCTGTTGCTTGCTCTGTGCAGATAAGATGGACTGGACAACTGCAGAGGTGCTGGGAGCACTTGCTTTCCTGGAGAGTGGGCAAGTAGTTACCGCAGCAGTCCACTCTTTAGCATGTGCTTGAGTGCTGCCACTGCGTCTGCTGCATGTTAAGAAGGGAAGCGCTTTGGGATTGCTTGGTGGGGAATGTTGCATGCACTTTGCCTTGGCCGTGCAGAGGATCTCGCTGCTACACAGGGAAATCAACTTGCCTTAAGCCTAAGAATCCCTGCCTGTCTTAGCAGAGCTGTCACTGTGCTACAGCTGTGCTGCTGCTTTCCTGTGGTCCATCTGCTCCTGAATCAAAGTGACTTTATACTGGGAAACTTGCCTAGAGCCTCATGTGAAGCATTTGTTTTGGAGGTCTTATTTGACTGGGTCCACATGAAGCTCAGCTGTGTTTTGCTTCTCACAAGGGAACACAAACACCGCACATTCCAAGTAGGAATGGTCTGTTGAGTGGGGGTGACCTAGCAAAGTAGAACAAGTCAGAACTTGCTTTAAAGGTGGGAAAACTGGCCCGGAAAATGAACAGCTGCCTAGAAATTAGCTTTGTTTAACTACCTTGAGAACTACCTGCTGTTAAAAGAGCTTTGTTAGCTGGGAGAATCGACTTAAACCTCTGCTTCTGCTGTGGGAACGGTATGTACTGAATCTTGAATCTACCAAATAAATAGCAACAGTGTATGTGGTGCTCGTGTTTGCTGGCGCTTAGTCGTCCTCTGTAAAAAAAAAAAAAAAAAAAAAAAATCCGGCGTTGTGAAACGATTACAAAAAACAGGGGGCCCCCCACCTGGGTTGCTTTCTTCCAAATCCCAAGATCATAAACGCATGTCACGTAATGGGGCTCCTTTGGGGAGCGCTTTGGTTCATAGGTGTGGTCTGGGTGTAGCGGTGTAGAGTGAAGCTGGTGGAGCTCTGCTGGCTAGTGCCTGACCTAGCCCAAGACAGGTGAGGGCTGTCGCACGGTTTGTAGGTAATGCCGTTAGGAAATGGTCCCTTGTCTGATTCAGCAATGTTGCATCTGTGTGCCAGCCTAGTTGCTGAAGGATTCATCTGTTGCTGGTCCCCTGACATCACAATTCGAATGACATCACAGCCTTCACCAAGCAACCAGCTTCAAAGCCATGGGGCCTACTGCACTGGTCAAAGCTGGACGCTCTCCAGCTGTCATGTAACTGTCTCCCCACACTAACCTCTCACACTGGCACCCGGGACAGACCTCCTCCCCCCAGGAACCCTTTCCCCTGGTTGATCTCTAAGCCTGGCTAACCGGTGAGCTGCAGCGTGTGGCTCCTGCTGGCAGTATCCTGTGTCAGCTGAGTTAAAAAGGAAAATAAAGAGGGTTGAAGGGAAATGGCAGGCAGAGGTGTTGTCTGGGTTAATCCAGGCCTGTTCCAGATTAACGCTGCTGCAGCACTGTGCCCATGGCAGAGGCTGCATCTGTTGTAAGCCGTGTAGCTGCATCTCCTCCAGTACCCCTGGGGCTTGGGGTGTTTTTAGAGGGTTATTCTCTCTTGGGCACTCTTTAAAGGAGAGAGACGGAGCGGACAGCACTATCCCCAGCACAAAGTCTATAACCAACCCCATCTAGAAATGATCCCCTCCTCCCCCACCCTAAGCAGCAAATTTTAAGCCTTGTTTGTTGCTACAGCAACACTTGGAGACAGCCAGGCAGCTCTCAGAGCTGGGCCCAGGCAGAGAGGCCAGTGAACGGAGCCACATAATGGGGACCGGGAACAATGCAGGGCCTGTTTGGAACCTGGAATGAACCTTCCTGCCTACAGAAATGCTCACAAGGCAGCTCCCCTGTCATGGGGCATGTCCACTCCAGAGCGCGGACAGTTTTATTGGTCTTGCAGATGCATGACTGGTCAAAAGGAAGGGGAGGGCAAAGAGGAAGTGTACGAGGGGATGAAGTGACTCGTGCTGGGGGGCACCAGACCCCAGCACGTGGTCCGACTTATGCACCGTACTTGTTCTTAATCTCTTGGACCCGGGTTATGTAATTCTTCCTGGCGTCTTCCTTGCTCATCCCTTTGCGCCCGTTCCAGGCCTCCCATTTGGCCTTGCCTTTGACATCCACCGCGCAGGGACAGGAGATGTTGACGTCGCCGATAGTGGCTTGCTTGTAGAGACTGTAAATCTCCAGCAGCTCTTGATCGGTGACCTTGATCTTCATCTGCAGGACCATGGCCGCCACCTTCTCAAACTCAGCTTGAGACATGGTGTCCGCTCAGGGCCGACCTTTCTCCTTCCCTTTTCTCCAGGCGTGGGGGGCTGACCCAGGCTGCGACCACTGGAAGGAAATAGTCGCTGTGAGCGGAAATGCTTTGTGTGGCCTTAACGTTCAGCCTGAAACGAGAACGTCAGTTCTCTGGGACTTCGCCTCTCCTTCGTCCAGGGGAAGAGAGACCCAGCAGAGGGTTTGGGCGCAGTGCCTGGGCCAGGAAAGGGGCTGTAAAACCCCGGGACCGAAGCGCACGGTCACGGTGAAGCGCGCCCCTGCCTCCCCCTGGATCGGTGCCTGCCGCCCCCAGTCCCTTGCCCATGGCTGCCCCCTTCCTTCTCCTCCGCTGCGGGGTCTGGGCAGGGTCGGAGGCCCCTTCTCCACCCTCCGGCCCCT
Organism: Crocodylus porosus; assembly: GCF_001723895.1. Classification (NCBI taxonomy): domain Eukaryota; kingdom Metazoa; phylum Chordata; order Crocodylia; family Crocodylidae; genus Crocodylus; species Crocodylus porosus. The sequence goes on along the minus strand of NW_017728932.1, from coordinate 15,519,737 downwards.
CCTGGGCTGGGCAATTACCGCGCTTCTGGGAGCCGCCAGGGGTCGCTAGCGCCGCGGGAGCTGCTCTTGCCGCCGCGCGTCTCGCTGCTTCCGGTCTCGCTGCTTCCGGCCGCGGCGCCACGTGGGTGCCGGGGCGGCTGCATCACAAAGCGGCGCGGGGCGCCATGGAGCCGGGTGGGTGACGCCGCCGGGGCTGGGGCTGGGGCTGCCGCCGCCGGGGAGCCCGGCCCCGGGTCCGAGCAGGGCGCTGCGCCCTGCCCTGGGGCTGGACGGGGGGGAGGGAAGGAGACCGCAGGCCTCGGCTGCCCTGCCCGGAGTTGTCTCTCCTCTCTTCTCCCCGCCCCGCGGCCGGGCCCTGTCCCTTGTCCCGGCCCCTGAGGGCAGCCCCCCGGCAGGTAGCTGAGGGCTGCCATTAGCGCCCCCCCCCCACTGCTTCTCCGACCCCACCGTGTCCCCCAGCCCTCTTCATCGCAAGCTGCGGCGTGTCTGCCGCTGCCCTGCAGCAGGACGCGACTCCAGGTGTGGCCTCAGCAGTGCGGAATAAAAAGGGAGATTTGCTTCCCTGCATCCCCTGGCAGCGCTCCTAGTAATGTGCCGTTAGCTGGCTCGGAAGCGAGGGGAATCGCCTCCCCCTGTAGAAAGGGGTCTGGAACCTTTTCCTTCGCATCTGCTGAGCATCCTTGTACGTCCGGGCTGCCAGAGGCTGAGAGGGGCCCCGCTGTGCTGGCAGAGGGGCTGTGTACGCTGCAAGCGCTGGCATCCACGCCAAAGGAGGCAGGCTTGAGAGAGGGACGTCTTGCTTAGCCTCGTTTTATGCATGGGGAAAGCAAAGACTCACCACCCATGTTGTGCAAGGAGTCTGGGCAGCAAACCCAGGCCCTCGCAGTGCCAGCCCCGTGCTCTCAGCCCTGGGGGGCTCCTTCCTCTCCGCTCTAACTTCATGCATTGCTGTTTGAACAGGGCCCATGAACATCTGTGAGGAAACCGCGGTGCTGCACGGCGGGTTCCTGCTGGCTGCGAAGCGATATCACCCCAAGGCACTGGCGGAGTTGGCCAAGGCTGACTGGCACCATGTTGGGCCACCCATCACCGATGCCTTGAAGGAGATCTGCGCTGGCCGCACCACCTCCCTGCCCCAGCCCTGCAGCTGGAAGAAGAAAGCCGTGATGATCATCTGGGCCAAAATCCTCCTGCCCAGTCCCGGGCCCACCAAGGTTGACCAGAGGTGGAAAGATGACGCCTTCTTCTCGGTGTGCAACATGATCCCCTGTCTCAACCGCACAGTTCTGTTTGAGCTGCTTAAAGCACTGAATGCACCCCGGCTCTTTGTGCAGCTACTGCTGGCACTGCCTGCGGGCATCTGTCAGCAGGAGCTCGAGCTGTTGGTTGAATACGTTGCAAATGAGACGACCCCAGTGGACTTGAGGTTTTTCTTAGATGTCTGGTGGGAAATCATGAAGCACAAGGAGGGGCAGCAGGACCAAGCGATCCTGACATTCAGTGCCCTTGTCCACCAGCACCTGTCCGAGCCACTGGATGAGGGCTGCCAGCCTCCAAAAAGGTTTAAAGGCGATCCCCTGTCCATGCACTACTCCCCTCTTACCACCGAACTGCTCACAGTCCTGGTTGATGGGCTAAAGCATATCTATGGATGTATTGTCACTCCCAGAATGAAATGCTATGCCCTGGCCAACCTGGTAGATCTGCTGTCGGTGTTCGCTGTAGTAGAGCAGGAGTCCAGCGTGCTGCCCTCCGTGGAGTATCTGGACAAGATCACATCCGTAGTCATTCTCTGGAATGGTGACCATGAGAGCCGCTATCACCCGCGGGGGCTGGAGGAGAAGGTGAAGGAGGCAGAGCGGAGCATGAGCCTGCTGTCCGTGGTCAAGCTGTCCACCGAAGAGCTTTTTGTTGGCTTGCGCTTCTTCCACAACCTGTTGCAGGGCTGGAGTGAAGAGCTGCAGTGCATGCTGAACAGCCGCCAGGAGGTTTGCTACGAGGGCTACCGGCTCCTCGACAGCCTTGCCACCTTTGGGAAGAACCTGGTCTGCTTTGCTGAGGCCAGGGAGCTGGGCAAGGATGAAAAGCAGGTGGTCCTGGAGCTGGCAGAGATCATCATGGGCTTCCTTAAGCAGATCAACCCTGACCTGCAGGGCAAGGACTCAGACAGCAGCATTATGGCCTCAGTGGCCATGACAATCATTGAGCAGAAGATGGAGAGGCACCTGGAAATGTGTTCCATTTTTGCTTCTGAGAAGGCCTGGGCCTTCTCGAGGGACTGGGTTGCCTGCCTCATCAAGAATAAAGTCCTCTTCCAGAAACCAGACCTGGTTTTGAAGCTGCTGGAGACCACGGTGACTTTCAGCCTCTCCTCCAACAACCGAGAGAGCCGGGAACTGCAGGTCAAGGTAACCAAAACCATCCTGGAGTGCTACACTGAGCTCTCGCTGCCGGACAAGAACAAAGTGATCTCGGGCGTCCTCAAATCCTGGGGCGGGCAGGGCCTATCCTTGAGCTTGAAGGTTTTCACCGAGGGCTTCCAGGAGGAACTGAATTTGGCTTTTAACCAGATCACACGAAGCGCGTCAGATCAGGGCCTGTCCAAAGCCGTGGCCTCGGTGGCGAGGCTGGCACTGCTCCACCCAGAGGCCACGGTGAAGAAGGTTTGCAACCTTGCAGTCATCAACCTGGGGACACATCAGTTCCTAGCACAGATCCTGTGCTCGTTCCCAGCGCTGAGCTTCCAGGAAGCCCAGGAGGGCTTGGGCAGGGGGGGCAGCCTGCTGGTGAGGTGCCTGAAGGAGACGGTGTGGGGGAAGCTGTCTACTGCAAAAGAGAAGGAGCAGTTCCTAGAGTTCTTGGCTGTTCTCCTGCAGCCAAGCTCGGCAAGTCCTCTCCTCTCTCCCAGTGAGGTGACCCAAGCCTTCGTCCTGCCCTGCTTGAAATCGGATTGTGCCCACATTGAGCTAAGCCTGCACATCCTTAATAAGGTCCTGGGGCTACAGTCGGGACAAGATGAACACTGGATCAAGACCTGCCACCCCTTCCCTCTCGTCCTTGGTCTCTGCAAGCTCCTAGACAGCTACACACATTACTGGCATTTGTTGAAGGACCAACCCTGTCCTGCACTGGAGACCAAAGACTTGGTAGCTACCACCTTGGCCCAGCTCTGCGAGGTGGTGGAGCAGAAAGCCGCCCCCTCTCCGGAGGTCTGGAACCAGTCGCTGGCCTGGCTGCACCGCAAGGTGGAGCCATTGGACTGGACGGTCGGTCTCCGGCTGAAGAAGCTTTATGGCGATCATTTCAAGAACGAGGTCCCGGCCACGCTTTTCGAGATCTGCAAGCTCTCAGAGGACGAGTGGACATCCCGCCCGCTCCCGGCCTATGGGCCAGGCAGCGGTCTCTTGGCGTGGATAGAGTGCTGCTGTATCTCTACCGCGCTGCGGGAGCAGATGCTGGTGCTTCTGGCCATCAATGTGGACAATCCCGAAGAAGTCAACCTCTTCAGCAAGGGCTTCCTGGTGGCCCTTGTCCAGATTCTTCCGTGGTGCACTCACGGGGAGTGGAAGAGGCTGGCCCACGTGATCCAGAGCTTGCTGCAGCGGCAAGTTCTCCATGTGCCCTACAGCTTGGAGTACGTGCAGTACATGCCACTGCTCAACCTCAAGCCATTTGCCCACCCGCTGCAGTTCTCCGTGCTCCTCCTGCGAGGTTTCCAGTTCCTGTGCAGCTCCAGCTGCTCCACCTGGCTGCTGGAGGAAGCCTGGCAGCACATGGTGAGACTCTACTGTGCCAGCCTCACTGATCTGCTGGGCGCAGTCAAGGGGGCCCTGCCATCCCCCTGTCCCACAGCTGAGGACAAGGACCTGACACAGGAGGCCTCTTTTGTCTACATCCAGCTCTTTTGCCACGTGCTGCACGTGGTGGCCATGCTCCCAGACAACGGCTGCAGCGAGCCCCTCGGGGTGCTGGCCCTCGAGACCGTCTCGCAGTATGACGCGCTCCACGCCATCGACCGCTCCCTCAACAGCTCGCTCAGGAGGGCCAACGAGAAGTACTTCCTGGCATCGATCGCTGACAGTGTCAGCCAGCAGGAGCTGCGTGCCGCGCTCCAGCAGAAGCTGAGCAAGCTGTGAGCTGGGCCGGGCTTGCCTGGAAATGCGGCGCCCCGGCTCGGCCCTGTGGGTCGCAAGCACCGGGGTTGCGTGGTGTGGACACTCTCCCCAGTGGAGGAGGTGGTAGCTGCAGATTTGTTACATCTATAATAAACTTTTCCTTTTTTCCTTCCTTTTGAGTTTTGGGGGTGGGTATTTTTCAACAGGCTGAAGGGTTTAAGTGTGGGTGTCCAGTGCTCTCAGGGCGGCGTGTCCCATCCCCAGAGCTCTGCCCGGGAGCATCAGCACACTGTTCAGGTGCCTCCATCTATTGCGGGGGTTAAGCGAGAGGCTGATAGCCTGGCACCTGCCTCTGGCGGGTGAGGGTCAGTAGGGAGCTCAGCCCGTTGTCTGCTCGGTCATTGGGCCCCCCTCTAACACTGCGTGCAGAGGTGACTTAGAGCAGGGGCACCTGCCCGCTGGGAAAATACCCTGGCGTGTCCTGAGCTCCCTTCACAAAGGCCCCCACAGTAATGGATGGATACGAGTGGGCTACAGGAGACTCGCGCCTGGGTTCTGAACAGATTTCTTTATTGGTCGCTCTAACGGCAGTGTTAGTGCAAACGGAAAGGCCTCGGCTGGTCTGTTGGGCCTTTCCTTTACGTAAGGCATGTTATTTGTAATACAGACGGCAAGAGAAACGTGTCCGCAGCCATCCGTCCTGCGTCGGAGCCTCTCTGGCTGGCTGTTCTGCATTAGGAAGCCCCTGTTGCAGGAAGGGAACAGCTGCAGCAGCTGCTTTCTTTGCTCGTTCAGCTGCATGGGGCTGGGCTGGGCCTTGGGCCTGCTGCCTCCAGGATAGGGGGCTCAGAGCTACCTACGGGCTTCCAAACCCCACTGTTAGGCCTAGGGCACAGACGCAAAGCCACAAGGCAGCCGTGGTCTCTAAATCTCTGTAAACTTACTCTGTAGATGGCTAAGATGAGGCTGAGGGGAGGGGGCGGATTTGCTTCTTGGGGTCACGCCCCAGGGACAAACGCGGCCCCGTAGTGCTGGCGCTGCCGGTTACAAGGAGACGTGACCTGTCCGGACGTGTCTCGCACGTGTGGTGCTTGCTTTGCTGGTGGCTGCGGGGACCAGCCACCGTTTGGGTTAGGCACCTGTTGGGGCCGTTGTTCCCCGGTGACGAGGACGAGCCTGACCTGGCTCTGGAGCGGGAGTGCTGCAGGCTGGGGCCCCTTCCCACAGATTTGTGGCACTTTGGCAGGGGGAAGCGTTTGCTCTTCTGTCAGCACAGCAGTGCTGGGGCCAGTCGGCCCAGAGGCAACAGGCAGACAACTAGCTGTAGGGTAGGTTCAGGGACGCTGCCTGCTCCAGCAGCTTCTCTGGTTTCATGCCTAGACCCCAGATCCGGTTCCTTCCTTGCGGTTTTGCTCGGCCTTCTCTGCACGGAGAGGCAAAGGGCTGGGCGGGAGGGTTGGGCTGGAGGCAGCACTGACCTCCTGGTGATTCTTCAGGCTCACGGTGTAATCTCCGTGTTTGCACTGGCGTGTACAGGCGCACGCTGACACACGGGATCCACTTCCTGGCAGTGCCTGTGCCAGAGCATGGTGTGCTCTGGGTCCCCACTGCTGGCACCAGGGTTACCTTGGGCCAGTCCTGGGGCACATCTGCAGGGAGCGGAGCCAGAGGCAGACGCTGCCTAACAGCAGCCAGAGGGAACCAGCAGAGTTCAGCCCCAGCACTGGGGTGATGGGAACAGACTCTGGGCAGCACCTCCGGCACCGTCCCCCTGGGGCAAGACCCCCCTCTCAGTGCCCAGGTAAGGACTGGTCTTGCACTGCTGCCACATGCTAAGCAGTGCTAGTCGCACCCAGGTCCCTTACAGCACTGGCTTTGGCCTCGTCTCCCCCTAGCCCCCAGCCTGGCTGTTCAGAGTCCATTTTGCTGCATCAGTCATAGAATAACAGATAGTGAGGGTTGAAAGGACCTCAGGAGGTCACATCTTGTGCAACCCCCTGCTCAAAGCACGACCAGCCCTGACTAGGTCATCTCAGCCAAGGCTTTGTCTAGCTGGGTCTTAATAACCTCCCAGGATGGAGGGGTGCTGTGAGCTGTCCCCTCTCCACCCCGTGGTCTGCAGCATCTAACAAGTGAGTGGTTTGCCAAGGGCCTGATCCCAGCAAGAGTCTCGCACTTCTCCAAGCAATGCTCCCACTCGCTGGCTCATGCCCAGGCAGTGCCACGGGCAGGATGCAGGGTGCTCGAGTGTTACAGGGGGAAGAGTCCTGCGAGAGGCTGGCGCGGCTTCCCAGGCTCGCCACGGGGACAGCATGGAAATCCAAACACCCTCGCTGCCCCAGGGGGATGCGGCTGTCCCCAAGGTGGTGCCTCCAACACTGATTGTACAGGCAAGCCGGCTGGGCAGAGTGCCAGGTGCTGGCCCTGTTCCCAGCCTTGCGCTCCGCGGCCCACGCCAGCCACTATCGGCTCTTGTCGGACGAGGAGCAGCTGTAGAGGCGGAGGGCTTTCCTGCAGATCAGCACGAACCAGTAGAGCTGTGGGGCAATGAGGCAGGCATTGGCCACGTTGCAGTGCACGGGGATGTGGAAGGGGGCTGCGTAGAGGGGGATGCCCACCTGCCGGGCATACGCCCCGTACATGAAGGGGAAGAGCAGGATGCGGCAGAGGAGGAAGGTCACCAGGATGAGGACCCCGTTCACCTTGTGCAGCCGCGTGTCCTGCATGTTTAGCTGTGGAAGCAAACGGGGGCGGGGATGAGTGCCGTGCGAGTGCCGCCTCCCCATGCCTTCCTCCGTGATGGGTAACTGCGCCTGCCTTGCTGGGGTGCATGGAGATCTACGGATCGGTGCTTGCCCCGCTGAGCTTACAGTGCAAGGGCCAGGGCCAGCCCTTGCTCTAGGCCGTGGCAAGACTCGTGGACTCCCAAGGGCTTTGGGCCAGGCTTTAAGACAGGCTGGCAGGAACAGAAGAGGAAACTCGACTTCCTAAGGAGAGAGGAGCAGCCAGGAGAGGAAAGGGAAACCCTTGGAAGAGGGATAATGAGCACGGCAGAGAGGGCGGTTTTGCACAGGATGCTGGGCTGGGAGCAGGAGGCAAGCGTGGCTGCTTGCTACCGAGTCACTTCAGTGCAACCGGGGCAGGATCAACCTCAAATCCCTGCAGATCCTGTCCGTGCTGCTTTCTGGCTGGTGGCTCCATCATAGCCCGAAGGGCTGGAGTAGCTGCCCCGTCCTCCCACCCGCGCTGCGTTGCGGACCCTCGGGCCGTACCTGCATCAGGGTTTTACCCAGTGACACAAACGGCGTGCTCAGTTCTGCCAGGAAGATGCAGCCGACGAAGAAATCGCCCAGCTCCCCGCGGAAGTGCTGCGGACAGACAGAACGGCGTGAACACGCCAGCAGTTTTTCCCGCGTGCTTGGAGCCTGCTCTGCCGCAGCCGCCCGAAGGCGTCGCTCGCCCCGCTGCGGCTGGACCTAGCCCTTCCGGGAGCAAGCCGCACGAGCGGGAGCCCTGTGCTGGCATGATGCACTCTGGAAACCACTTGAGAGTGAAACCTGCTCTGCTCGTGGCAGCTGGCCCGTGGCACGGGGAGGGCACAGATCCCAGAGCTGCACCCGCTCGCCGAGCGGTCGGAGACATGGAGCTGAGCTCTCCTGGCTGCCAGCCAGCCCAGGCATGCAGCACGGGTGCGCTGAGAAGTCCCTGCATGTCACGCCCCGTGTAAAGCTGAGCCACGCGTGTTACAGTGACCTTCGTGCCTTTCCGGGGGGGGAGGGGGCTGGGAGCCAGAGCACTGCCCCCTTGCCCCGCGCTGCCCTTACCTGCGTGATGGGTGTGAGGACGATGAGGATGAAGAGGTGGTGGGTCACCATGAGGCGTTCCTTCTTCAGGAAGCTCCTCACGCTGGCCAGCGAGTTCTTCTTCTCCGCCGTCCCCAAGTCTTTGCTTCTGTGCCAGTGGCACAGGTACATGACGTAGATGTCGTAGGTCATGTAGGGAACGATGACCCAGACGTACTCCACCGCCAGCCAGTGCCTGCGGGGAGCAAGGAGCACAGAGCGACAGCCTGCTGCACCTCGGGGACAGGCAGTCCAAGCGCCCAAGTCACCCGCGCGCGCCTCCGGGCGCAGGCTGTGGCCATGCCTCCAGGGCCCAAAGTACCACTCGCTTCTAATAGGCGACCCCTGCGTCTAACCAGACACCGGCCTGCCTGGGGCCGTGTTGAGCCTCTCGTTTGTCCCCTCAGCTGTGGCTGCTGCCTTCACTTGCAGGGCCTCTTGCATCAGAGGATCCCAAAATGCATGCGTGCGGAGCTAGAGAAAGGGCGACACCTCCGCCCACGGGAAGGGCTGTTTGCAAACCCCGCCGAGATCCCTGCATCCACACGGCTGAGTCCCCGGTGACGAGACATCTGCCTCGTGTTTCATTCGTGCAGAAAAATGCCTCGCGATGGGTGGTTATTGGGAAATAACTACATGCCACTGCCTGTTCTCACTGCATTTTAGAGTCGCACTTGCCCAAGGAAAGCTAATTACAGCTGCTGTTTGCAGAGAGACCGGCCTTTTTTATGTGGGCCAGCAGAAAAGTGGTCTGAATCCTGCGTCGGTGTCCCAATGCCTGCCTTGTGACCCTGTTTCGGATGGGGAGGGGATCTGCTCGTTACCGTGCGGGGCACGCTTGGACTTGAGCTCCTCTGTGAATGGCTGTGGGATCCAGAACTACCCGGGCTTTCCTTTGCGCGTTAAAGGTCTTGTTGCTTTCCTGCATATTGAAGCGCTCCCTCGTGACACCTGTGGCCTGAAGCCCTCGGTCTTACTACCCTGGGACTTCAGCCACTGGAGCTAATCGTTAGCAACCTCAGCTTTTCTCCTAGGGCCACAGTTTTTAGAGGGCGTCAGACTGAGGAATGGCTCCAGCCAGCAGGAAGGCTGCTGAGCAAGCGTTTGTTCGGGAGCAGGCACAAGGGGCAGTTGCAGACATGGCCTGTTCCTGCAACCACTTTTCCCGTGTCTTACAGCTCGAGTATTTTATGCCACCGTCTCACCAGATTTCTTACGCTAAGCAGGGTTGGGGAAGTTTGACCCGGGGTGGGAGGCCTCCACTAATACCTAGGAGCTGGGAGAAACAGTACTGATGGCTTAGGGGATTAAACGCTTTCCTCTGGGCTCCTGCTGAACGAAAGCCCAGCGCTCTCGCATGCGGCGCAACCCCAACATCTTACTCAGCCGTGGTGCTTATCAATCTCATGGCACTTTCCAAACAGTTGCCTCTGGTGCGCTGGCCAAATGCCAGCTCTAGTCATTACGTTCTCCCTGCCTGTAATTCTCCAGGCTGCTCCAGATAGCTGTAATAGCATGTTTAAAGTTTTCTTGCCTACGTGATTGTATAAGTCGTCTGTGAGCTGTTACGTCTCAGTGCAGAGGTGGCTGCATGTCAAGGGCAGGTGAAGTCACTTCTCCCTAACTCGCATGTTATTTTAAGGTCCTTTGGGACTGGACACCAGCGCCGAGCTGTGCCCTCTCGGCAGTCCCTGTGCCCCGGAGTCCCCCCTCCGAGCGCTGGCACTGCGGCACAGGGTGCGTCCTCGCTCGTGGGCCAGTGGTGGTGGCCCGATCTCTCTCTT
>NW_017728932.1:15504648-15509073 GCF_001723895.1 Crocodylus porosus | reverse complement strand
CAACGCCCGTGCACCAGCATCCAGAGCTGGGAGCGCTTGGCATTTGCCGTGACTCACTTCCTTGCTTTGACTACACGACCAAACTTCTCTCCCACGGGTGGTTTTTTGCAGTCGTGTTTTTGTGTATGGAGCGCAGCTGAAACATTTATGTGACAAGGTAATAGTCGGGTATTAATAAATGCATACAAGAAAAAAGGCACCGTCCTGGATGATTACTGGTGCTGCTCGCTTTTAATCTTCTAAATAGCACATGGAGCAGCAGCCCAAGGAAATGCCAGCGCAGGCGAGCGCCTGGTGAAAACAGTAGCTGTGCACTTCTTTTTTCCTTTCACAGCTGACAAATGTGCCGCCTTGAAAGCCATGTAGTGTGGCAAAACAGAAACCTCTCCTTGCATCTCATGGCATCAGTCAGCATCTCCCCACTGGGCTGTGGGTAGGTGATGCTCACACACAATTTACATTGTACGATCTTGAAAGGATTACACGAGCCGTCGGGTGTAATGTGCAAAGTGGAATCCCACCATGTCCTCCTGATGTTGGTAACTTCAAGTTAGTCAGGTCAGAGTCAAAGTGGCTTGAGAGACTCCAGTCCTCGGGCTGATTTTTGTGACTTTTATGCACATCTTTCCCCGTTCAACAAAATATTTGTAGTCTCCCTTGATGTTGTGTGAAAGACCAAGATAAGCCCCAAGGGAAACCGTCACGACGCTGTCAAATGCATGCCATGAAGAAACTGGAGAAATAGTTTTGCTTCTCGGCCTCTTAGCTAGGATCAAGTGGGAGCATTCAAATCCCAAGACCTTGGGGCTTGGGCCTGCATGCAGGATGCCTGCCGATGGGTTTGGGAGTCTCTGAAGTCGCAGGGTGAGAGCCTGGGACGAAGGGCGCGCGCCGGTTTAGCGCCACACAGGGTGTTTCAGACAGCTGCGTTCTGCCTGCTCAGTCCGTACAGGTTTTGAATGACCGAGATCTTCTCAATCGATCCCATTTGGAACTGGTGTGGCTGCTTTGACCTGGAACATGAAATATAGTAATAATAACAAAATAGTCTCACTCTGGGATTTTTTGTGGCGGTGATAACTTTTCTTGCATCAACTGTGCCATCAACTATCTCATGCCTCATGCCATGCTCCATTTTGTACAGTTATAAATAGTTACTCTTCAAGCCATTATTTGTGCCCAAAGTAGTTAAACAAATTTCAAATAGTATTTTGATATCCGAATGTCGTAAAAATATATATAAAATCATTTCAAATGTGATTTGAGTCTCTTGAAATAGATTCTCTCAACAAAAATCTTGTAAGTTAAAGATACCAAGTACCAGGGAGGTACATGTTCCACGTGCAGAATTGCTCATGTTACGCCTGCCCTTATGCTGCTCCTGCACTAAATGTTCCCTTTGCCACAACTGCTACGATCAGTTGGAAAGAGCTTTCTTGTTTTTCAAGCCAGTGAAGCTGAAGCAAAACAACCTAGCCTGGGAGAGGACTCAGATGCCAAATGGACTGTGCTGGGCTTATTGTTTCATTGAAATCATATGCAAACTTTCAACAAAACAGGAACAAACAGGAAAAAGCCTAATTTTGCAACCTTCCAGGCCTGCTACGGAGCTGATTGAGGACGGTGATAATCTCCCTACTGCTTTAGATCATGCCTCTGCTTAAGTGACTAGTTGCTCACATGGGCCTATTGATGACTCGCCCCAAGGATTTGGGGATCGAGCTGTATTTTAGTAGATTTTGAAAACAGTTCCAGTGATATTTACCTGGAAGTGCCCTTGCAGCAAGTCCAGAAGTCCAGTCATGCCAACGTGAGCTCAGAGAGTCTAGTCTGCGTGGGGTCTGAAGCAGCAGCAGGCAGAAACACGTTGCGTTGGCCTGTGAACAAAGGCGTTCATGCTCTAAAACAAAGGAAGGAAACCAACCCCTGGACTTGAGTAACTCTAAGCAGGTAGGAGATCCCCTCCGCTCCACTGTACACCGGTTACACTTATGCAGAGGTATGTTTTCCACTTCACGGTTATCTGTGAAGGAGGAAAACACTCCTAACAGAATCACGTTTCACTGATTCCAATCTTTGCTGTACTTGTGTCGGGCCATTTTAACTGTATATTAATTACATCCTCACAGGCTTAGGCTAGAGGTCCGAGACCAAGTCTTTGTTGGTCCCTGTTGGGTGCTTGTTACTGTCTTCATTTCAGGAAGTTTTGGGGAACGAGCGTGTTTCTTAGAAAGACAGGAACTGTGCCAGAGAGGCAAATGTACAGAGCTGGCCTCAGGAGGGTGGATGAGGGAAGTGGGTAGAGCTGGTGGCCGGCCTGATGTTAACATCTGCAGCTCTGCTGGGTCGGAGTGGCCCTAGTAGGCACACTTGGCTGGCAGGACAGGGTGGGAGTGAAGAGGTGGAGGTGATAAGGAGGAGCAGTGGAGCTTGATAAATAAGTTGCATGCTATTTAGGGTGCCCCGGATGTCCTGAGAGTCTGGTCTCTGAGGGCGCAGAGGCAGCTGGGAAGAGATAAAGGATTACACTATAAATAACATGCTGCACGTTGTTTCGGCAGTGCTCAGATCGTGGCTCTGGGAAACAGTGAGTTCTCTCATCTCCGCCCCAAATCTCTGTGCAGCCTTGGGTTGGATCCTGCTAGGGCTGCCAAGCTCCCGTTGACTGCAGTTTGACTTGTGGGTTCCCAGCACTGCTGGAAATCGGGCCCTGAACCTGCCTCTGCTTCTCTATGTGGTGTGCACGAGGGGATCACAATGCCTTTCTCTTAACCGGCTGGCTGTGTGGGTTAGCAGCTGATGTTTAACAACACCTGTTGTAGCGACCTCTTCACCGAGAAAGCGCTTCTGCTTTTTACACTTTGCTCTGTCTCTCAGCTGTGTGTTGGGGGCAGAAGGACACTTGTTCAGCAAGTCACATGGAGAAGAGGGATCTTTGGACAGTGTCTGATGTGGTCTACCTTGTGAGCAAAGCGTGCGAATTCCCGGGAAGGGAGGAGTGGCTAGCGACACAAAATGCCTGTGGTTCACAGCTGTAGCACGGGATTAGCTGAAGGGGACCTGCAAAGGAAAAAGGTACTAGGAGTTGGGTCTTTATTTGTTGCTTTAAATTGGACAAAGAGCTGAACATTTCTTTTTCTTTCATATGTATATGTATATGTATATGCATATATAATTTTATCTTGTTATTCACACTAGAAATTCAGGTCTGATTTCGTCTGGAGGATGCTGGGCGGGCTGAGAGCCTCAGGAGATAATGCTTTACGCCCAATGTGCTTTCCAAAGGAGATAGATGACTGTCCACCTCTACAGATAGAGAAGCTGAAGTACACAGAGGCTAAGAGACATGCCCAAGGTCACACAGTATCATGACTGGCAGAGGCAGGAATAGCCGAGAGGCTTTCTGGCCACGTGGGTCGCAGTCTCGCCGCTGTCCCCTTCCTGCATGGAGTTCACTGAAAACAAGCAAAAGCATCTTTATTGGAAGGAGATGCGATTTCTAGTCAGAAGAGTCTAGGATTTGATTTTTGTGTTGATCCACCCCGCTGGGGAGAAAACCCCATGACTTACGAGGCCTCTTCAATGCAGGAGCCCAAGAGGGTTGCAAAACGCCCTCTGCGCTCGCCACGCTGCCGTCCAAAATCAGGAAATCCCGAGCCCCTGGGAACAGCCTGACGTTCCCGCTGTAACAGCCGGCGACTCGCACACGTCAGGTCCCCGCGGCTCGCGCGAGCGACGGGAAGGCCCCGGCCTGTCCTGCGTTTTCACTAACAACGGCCTGGCGAGCGTGCGTTGAGCCCCTTGTTGTTCAGGCAGCGGTTTACGTAACGCTGGCGCGTCGCCCAGGGCTGGCCAGAGGCAACGGAGCTGGACTCCCTTGCACACCCGGCGCTGCTGGGGGGGGCACGAGTGTGTGCATGCGCACTTTGCACAGCATCTAACTGTGGGCTTGTGTGTGTGTGTGTGTGTGTGTGCAAGTGCACGTGTGCAGTCTGTACACCGTCCGACTGTCAGGTTGTGTGTGTGCGCGAGTGCACGTGTGTGTTGTATACGCCATCTGACTGTGGGGTCGTGTGCGTGTGCGCGCGAGTGCATGTGTGTATTGTACACGCTGTCTGACTGTCGGGGCGTGTGTGCACGTGTGCGCTCTATACACCAACCGACCCTCGGGTGGCGTGTGTGCGTGCGCGCGCGCGCGTGCTCTATACAGCATCCGACCCGGGGGGGCGCGCGCGCGTCCTGAAGCCCAGCGCTCCCCCCAGCTTGAGGGGCGGGGCGGGCGGAGTCCTCCCGCATCCCGGCACGCCGCGCTTCCCGGAAGCGGAGGCTGGGGCAGGCCGGGATGGAGGAAGACGAGCTGGAGTTCGCGGACGGGCTGGAGGACGTGCTGCAGCTGGCGCCCGACGTGCAGCTGGCCATCGAGCA
>NW_017728932.1:15480207-15504548 GCF_001723895.1 Crocodylus porosus | reverse complement strand
AGTTGGGGGGTGGTGCAGTGCACCCTGGGAAGGGCTGGGGGGAGAGCACCCCTGTGGTGGTTGGGGTGTGGTGCAGTGCATTGTGGGAAGGGCTGGAGGTTGTCTGGTGCCTGCTGGCAGAGGCAGGGCAGAGGGCCCACACAGTGGCCCTCCCAGGAGAAGGGGCAGGGGCTCGAGGGTGGCGCCATGGAGAGCTGGGGCACTGTGCCTGCTTCTGTGGGCGGGGGGGGCACCCCCAGAGGTCAGTGGAGGGCCCTGCAATGCCCCCGGCCGGAGAAGAGGCCTAGCCATCCCAGGGCCGGAGAAGAGGCCTAGCCATCCCAGGGCCGCAGGTCGGAGCTGGCTCCCGCCCTGTGCTCGGCGATGCGGCCTCATGCTCTGGGAGCTGTGCGTGCAGCCGCCTGGCAGGGAGGCGCTCCCCTGCCCCTCGTAAGGATCCAACAGGCTCCGGGGCTGGAAAGCCCGACTATGACGGGGTTTCCCAGCAGGAGGCGAATGGAACACAGTGCCTTGGGCCATCAGACACCTCTTCCCGAAGTGGAGATTGGGGCACACTCAGTGCGGCTTTGGGAGGAATCGGTGGGTTTCCAGTGTATAGGGGCAGGCTGGCAGCTCTGGATCACATTGGGGACCCTGGCGGATATTTCGCGTTGCTTTGCAGCAGCCAGCCTGGTTTATTGCCAGATTAAGCCTCATGCAGCTCTCTCCCTGATGGTGACAGCTCCCTGGAAACTGGGCGATTGTGATCTCTCCTGTTTTCTCTCTCTGGCCCTCTGTTTGGTCTCTCAAGGACTGAAATGATGTGGTCTAATGAAGTCTTTAAGTTCAAGGGAGGAGAATCGGGGTGAAGCTTAACGGCCTGAGACGTACAGGAAGGAGTTTGGTCTGTCTCTGTCCTGCGAAGCTACACGTCTTCCTGGTCCTCAGTGCTCCCAAGAAGGTGCCACAGGCACTGACGACCACGTTCAAAATCCCAAGCTTGAAACTGGTGGTGGGAATCACATTGATGTCAGCTTAGCTCCTGGTGTCAGCTACCTGCGAGAAATAGGAGCTGTCTCGCAGCGCCACGCCACTCTTGAGCACCAACTTATGAGCTGCACCCAAAAGGGGTTGTGAATTCTCCTTGAAGGAGCCAAAGTAGCTGATGGAAGCTGGCTTGTTGCTGCCAGGGCGCAGAGCACCAGTCGGGTAGCGGCATTTTTGTCACCTTTCTTGTAGGCGTCAGGGATTTAGTGCAGTCCGTGCTTCCTTTTCCAGAGGCACATCCCTGCTGTTTTGGGGTATTTGCATCTGTTTGATGCTGAACTGTTTTCACTGAGAACAGTGAGCCTGGCTCTATTAAAAACTGAGAGCTGGCACTTGGCCATAATAATAATATCTTGCATTTGATATATTTAAGGCCAGAAGGGACCATTTTAGTCATCTGGTCTGATCTCTTGCATAATGCAGGTGAAAGAATCTCACCCAGTAGCTTGTGTCAAATCTATAACCTCGGTTTGAGCTATTGCATATCTTTTGGTGAGATACCCAGTCTTGACTCTGGCTGTGGGAGATGAAGAATTCACCATATCCCTTGGGAAGTTTTCCACCGGAATTTAGCTCGCTGTTAAAAATTCATGCCGTATTTCCACTTGAATTTTTCTAGCTTCAGCTTCCAGCTCCAGCCACATTGTGGCTTTTTCTTTTGGTCAATGATATGTGTCTTACAGTATCAAAGTGCCTGCAAAGACTTAGTTAAAGGGAGGCAATTGACTTAAACTAGGACTCGTATTTAAATGTCACATAAACGAGGCCTGAGGTAATGGCAGATGGTGTCTACAAATAGACAAAAGAAGCAAAAATGGTTGTTTTAAAACATATTTTGCTTCAGTATTGGAAATTCAACCCACGGCGGGAACAGGGACAAGAGAGAGCTGGCTGTAAGCAAACTGGGCCTCATCCTCCAAACTGAACGTGACACTGTGTGAGTAGCGGGAAGTGGAGCTAGGTTTTGACCATTCTTTCATTGTCTGTAACATGCCCAAGTGTTAGCAATGTTTATTGTTTAGGACTTGAAAGTTTGACAACTTTAGGCTTTGTCATGCCCCTGCTGGTTTCATTAGCTTCGCATTAGCTATGCAGTGTCTCGAGCTTACTGATAGTTTTGTTTCTTTCAGGGAGGGGAGATTTCTCCTTTCCTTTCCCTCCCAAATGCTTTTAAGTTCTGAATAGGGAGTTGGGTTGGGTTAACCAAGATTGGCTTTGGTCTTGCCTCTATGTTCAGATTTGTTTGGTGTAATTGTGAAGTGAGCACCATTTCCCATGGCAGTGGGCCAGTAGTGGTTCCTGGACTACTAAACCCCACTGTGACATGATTGTTAAATCTTGCTTCTGGGATCTGGCTTCTTTGTCAATAGTCAAATGGCCCTAAGAGGAAAACTGTGCCAAGCTACTCATTAAGCCTCTGTCTGAAGAGTCTACAGAAGCCTGGTAGCTGAATGCATGTTAACTACAGACAGGAAACTCCACACATCAAGGGACTCTCCACTGGGTGAAGGATGTGGGCCTGGGGAATGTTAATTAAGAAGTTGTGTCTAGGGTGGGGGGTAGCATGACAGGAAGGATGAAACTGGACATGAACGAGGGATCAGCAATTCGATTCCTGAGTTCTGGTTTAATTCCCAGCTCTGCTGCGGGTGGAGATGGGCTCACTGCCCCTCTCCAACTGCGTCAGGACCTTCAGGATATTTAGCTGCTTCCCGCCACTGCTTTCTTCTTTCCTCGGTTGCACTGGTTGGAAGCCTCATGCACGTTGTGGTGAATGTGTAGCTGCCAGCTGAAGTGAGTGTGTGACGCCAATTGAGTTGAGTTTACAGGTTTTGCTAGACCTTTATCTGTCCTGACACATCTTTTCATCTCAGGGCTGGCCAACCTGCGGCACGGGGGCCATGGTGACACAGCCAGCTTCTGTGTATGACATGTAGCAAACCAGGGAGGGGGGAGGCAGCACGGCAGCAGATAGGTCAGGAGGAAGAAAGCAGGGTAGGATATCAGGCAAGGAACGCAGAAGAGAGAGCAGAAAGCAGAGCAGCAGATCAGGAAAGGGAGCAGGGTGGCACTCGGGGAGGGTACGAAGCAAATTTGTGGCATTCTTGCCCAAAGGCTTGGCCCCCATTGGGTTACATTATCTCCACATGCTGCCTAGTGGCTAGGCCTGGGGTGTCAGGACACTTGGCTTCTGTTGTGGCTTTTGCTCCTGGTTTGCTGTAAAAGCTTGAGGGGAAATCGCTTTAACTCTCCTTGTTCCTCAGCTCCCCATCTCCCAGGGGTGCTGCAAGTAATCGTTTAGAAATGCTCTGGGATCCACAAGAGAACAATGCTAAAATGAAGTGCTGTGAGGGAGACCCTTTAAATTATAGCCAATTGAGGGGAGTGAGGGAAATGTCTTTTGTCCTTTAGGACAATGTGCGTAACACTTAGCTGTGCAGTGCCAAAATACGTAGCTTGGTGTTTGCTTGGATTTTTCTTTTACTTTGTGCAGCTGGCTGGAACCAGCTTGGAAGGATCAGTTTGATACCTGTAGTCCTGGCTGCCCAGGTGTGATTTACTGTGCGTGCTGGGCAGGGCCTGGATTGGGGAAGGAAGCATGGATTGCTGCACAGATACAGAAAACACATGGTAACAGAGAAAGCAGTACCCCATGGTTTAGTCTATGGGGATGGTGGGGAAAGAGCCTAACCCCCTTGCTTGGATCATTTGAGGGAGCATGGGGTACATTGCACCACAGCTGCTGTTTTCCCCTTCTCAAGCAGATAATTGGGATTTAGTGAGATATCTGGGATCATTTAGCTGATTGTGAGTCTGTGTGAAATGCCCCTCAGCAGGGAGCTCACTTGGGCACTTTAATTAATCATATTTTGTGTTGCAACTCTGCCAGAGGAAAAGCCTCCATCTCTCAGCAGAGCCCCTGCAAAATCCTGCAAAAGACAAGGGCTGGGGCACAGTGGGAACTTAGCATTTGCAGACAACTGCAAAAGCATCAACGTGATTTTAAATGCGTAATTAACAGCTCCTGTCACTCAGGAATTCCCTGCACATGATGGATTGTGCTTGTACTAGATCTGGGTATGTGCGTGTATATCACATCTGTCTTTACCCAGTCTGATAACTGGAGGAATTTTACTAGCACCAGGACCACCAGGGAGGGGAGCCAGTAAAACTACTTGCTCTCTGCACAGCCTTGTCAGGACCCTGCTGTTCAGCACAACCCCGAGTGTGTCTCCAAGTTATTAAAATAATCAAATCTGTTTAAAGTTACAGATGATCAAGCTGATATTTTGTGTGACGCTTTACTCTCTCTAGGTGTTTCCCAGCCAAGATCCGCTGGACCGGGCAGACTTCAATGCCGTAGAGTACATTAATACGCTCTTTCCAACTGAGCAGGTGAGACTAATGCTTGGATGAACTGCAGTGAAAGTCTCTTCTGAAGCTCAGAGCTAGTGAAATTCTGCTGACAGTGGAGTGACAGTCTCTGTATGTACCAGTATCTAGTTGCGGTTGCAACTGCTATGAAATCTCCACTTTGGTTTTGGAAGGAATATCATGTCCGTATGAGCATTTCTCTACCCAGCTTGGCAGCTGAATTCCTCTTGCTGCATTGAGTGATGGGGAAGCCCCAAAGCTTTTCTGGCCTGGTTGGGGGACTTTGTACAGGAAAACTCAGCAAATACCATCGCGACCAGATATTAACATTACTTACAGGGATAAGGATTGGGGTGGGAGTGATGCAAGAGCCTTCCTTAGCTCTAAGCCCCAAGCTGGCAGCTGTGTCAGCAGCCCACCAACCCTGCGAGCGGGTTTCAAGGTTTTGTCAGAACTGCACAGGTTCTGCTGCCTTTGACTGTAGGATGCTGCAGGATTTAGTCTTTTAGCTGCTCCTGTTTGTTTGGGGCTTCCTCTGCTCCATTTTCTCTGTTCCTATCTCAGCAAAGGTCTGAGTACTTTCTCCCTGCCACTGCCCGAGTCACAGTCACGCCGCCTCCCTGCCCCTGTGTCTGTAAGTCTCTGGTTTTTCATCCTGGACAACTGCCAGGGTTGAAAGCTCTGTGAAGCTGAAGCCTAACAGTCTAGTGGTGCTTCGTCGTGCTTTACCCACTAGAGGTCACCCTCCCCACTTCCTTCAGCAAGCACTGACTGCTGCCTTTGCAGAAGGATGGGTATAATGGCTAAAAGATATACTAGCTCTGTAGATCCGTGTGGGGATAAGCTGAAGATTCACTGTGGCCTGGAGACCTGGCATCTGTTTCAAGCCCTGCATATGGCCTTCAGCACATCAACACATTGCCGTGTGCCTCAGTTTCCCCATCCACAAAAAGAAGTGTGGGGCTATGAGCCAACTTGTAAAGTGTTGTGAGTGAATTAGGCCAAGTGTTATTTGAAGATGTGTTGCTTGCTACAATCGGCATGTGTCAGAGACAGCACCTTTCCACTTTTAACTGTGTCTTTTTTTCCTCTTGTAGTCTTTGGCCAACATTGATGAAGTGGTAAATAAAATCAGACTGAAGATAAGGTAAGCGCTGCTCCATTTTGCTTCCTTGGCACACAGGCAGAAAATAACCCTGTCGTCACTGGGACTGAAATATATTTGCATGGAAAATCAGGCTTTGAGAGAGAAAAGAAAATATTCAGCATATTCCTGAAGTTGTTGAATCTTCACAGCTTGTAAACTCAGGTGTAGAAGTTGTAATAATAGATGCATTATGCAGGCTTCTCTGTTGTTGTTGCTATGGATGTGTTTTCTTTTATTCTTATATTAAATGTAGCAGGTTATCATTTTTTTTTTTAAACTTTGAATAAAGGGTTGCCAGCCTGAAAGGAGTGCTAGGTATTGTTCTATCCTTGGAGAACCAGGCACAAGTGAAATGGAGTGACTTGTGAAAAGAATTGACTGGATTTGGGCTTGGGTTTTAAAAAAATCATGTTTCTAAATCCTGCAAAGTGACAAAATACAACATAGGACAGAAATGTTTCTAAGAATCTGAGCTGTGTGTTGTCCATGACCTTGGTTTTGTATTGGTCAGTGGATTTCATATAGAGCACTTGTACCATGTACACATAGAACTGCTGTGACACTAGATTTTTCCCCGTAGGAGGTTGGATGACAACATCCGAACTGTGGTGAGAGGCCAGACCAATGTGGGCCAGGATGGAAGGCAGGTATGTGCATCCTCTTTCTCGAACAGAAAAACAAGGGTTCTCTTTTTCCTTTGCTGGGGCCAAGGACAGCTCAGGTGTGCCGAATGTCAGCTGATTGTCACAGGGATGTTGCCGCCCTCTGGCCCACCAGTCATGTGATGTATGCCACAGTAAGTCCCCTTGAACAGCCACTTACAGGGCCAGATCTTATGTCTTTTCTGATCGGAGGGTGGGGAGAGAAATAGAGAACAGGATGCTGGTTGGAAGCTGTCCTTTGTAGCTGATTCCAGATGTATAAAAGGAAGGCTACTGTAAAGTGGGGTTGGGTAGGTTAGGGATATACGGAGCCTTTTAACTAGACTGGTTGAAATGACCCAGGTCATTCGTGATTGAAGATGACTATCGTGACTCTTTGAGTGGTATGTTTCACTTCATTTCCTGTTTGATAAATATCTGTGCTCCAAAACTCAGTGTGAAATGCAGGCTGAGGGTAGAGCATCCACAGAGACTGAATGTGATCCATGGATGAGCCAGTTAGAACAGCTACTGCCCCTCCTGAATCTGCTCTGAGGGTACACCAGGGATGTTGCTGTCTGGGGCCATCAGTCCAGCACCTTCCCAGGTTGTTAGCTACCAATGTTCTTGTTTCTAGTCGGGAGTATTCCCACGTTAATTGCTGTCCTGCTGCTGAAGGGAGTAGAGCTTTGTTTTATTGAGGGTGCCCAGAGTGCTCTGTATGTGAAGGGCAAGCAGTCTCCCCCAGAAATAACTCATTCTTTAGTGCTTTCTCTGAGACCATTCAGTTATTGTGCATGTTAATTATTTTTGACAGAGTCGTGTGGCTTGAGTGACTTGTGCCTCTTCTCTGCATGTGGGCAATGCGGGAATGGATGTGTCCACACACATGAGTTGCTGGAAGGAGGCTGTGTCGGTGGCAGTAGCTGGAAGGAGAGGCCTCAGAGTATAAAGCCTGCAGGAATGTCAGCAGTTCCAGGCCCCAGATATTAGCAGGTCATAGGGTACTATTGGAGCAGGTCATATTACAGAGCAAGAGAACGCTGAATAGCATTTCAGTCACAGAAGGAATTTTGCATTCATCTGCCCAGAACCCAGACAGAGAGGAAACCTAGAAGAAATAATTACTATTCCTGTCCTCCCTTCGCTGCTGTTTCTGAGTGGCTCATGATGCTGTGGTCGGGGCAGGGAATGGACCCTTCAAATAATGGCCTCGTTAATAGCCGTTCGTTGGGGTGAAAAGTTTGATCTTCAGCTCTAGCCGCCTGCTCTGTGGCTGAAGGGAGCCTTTGTTTGACCAGCACATGTTCAGGGCAATTCTGGCTGCTCAGCCACATTAAGTTTTTCTAGGGCAAGCGTTTTCCCTTTCAGACAAAACAGGGGAAGTGTTTAATTGCCCAAAGTATGGTAAGAATTTCTTCAAAATGCTGAAAGACTCTTCTAGGGGGAGAAACCAGGCAGTCTGCTCTGGAGGGATACAACACTGCAGCAGGAATGCAGGTCAGGCTGACCCGGAGCCGTCCGTGATATTCCAACACCTTGCTGCTTCTGCACGGACCAGACAGCTGAACTACTTGTTTTGGCCACATGTCAGTCATTATATAAGAGACGGGAATAAATAGAAAAACTTATTCAGCTGTCCGGTCCATGTAGAAGCAGCAAGGTGTTGTCTATAGTGCAAGGAATATCAGCAAGAGTTCTGCTGATACAGCCGCTTTCAATTCAGGAGCAACAGTACTGGGCATCTAGCAGGGTTGGGCCTTGTGGTTTTCCATGGCCAGCATCTCCCAGTAAGGCCTGAAGGAACCCTAGGTAGCGTTGGTCAGAATTGCCCAGCTACATCCATATCCATTGAATGATACAGATGGCAGAGGAGCCCAGTGCGGGGGTACAGTACAGGTTTTCCTTTAAAAGCCTGTTCTTCCTTCTCAGAGACATCTGAATCTCAGAAATGAAACTGAAGCAACGTTGGAAGTCTTGCTGAAGCCAGCACAAAGCCAGAGGCAGTTCCAAGCTGAGCCCAATGCAGCCCCACTCACTCCTTCTGTAGGGGTGCTTTGTAGCAGGCAGAATCGTAGGCACATTCACTCTCCTCCCCATTCATGTTAATGGGAATGATGCAGACTTGATTAGGGGGAGACGTATCAGAAATGTCAGCTTCGGCTCCAGGTTACCCATCTCTGTCCAGGGTCAGTCAGCTGCTGGATGTGAGTGTGAGACACGGAGCCTTTCATCTCGGTCTCTGGTTCCAATCCAGCCCAGATCATTAGCGCCCCAGAGCTTGTCATCAGCTAATAGCTTTTTTGATGGCCTGTTTGAAACGAAGTGGTGATCTCAGTCTGATTCCTAGAATCCAAACCAAAGCTATTTTCTGCTTTTAAAGACCTTTCTTTACCAGTGGGAGGGGCTGCTAAACCACAGAGCAGAGGGGAATTGGCTGGAGGTGTTTTGTCCTTTCTCCTTTTTGACTGCTCCTTTTGCCTCTGCCCAGGAGAGGGGAGCTCAGCATCACTTTAAGGGACCTGGATAAGGTTTGGTTTTGTTAAGCAGTTGATGGGGTGTTGGGGGATGTCAAGGAAGAGCAGGGATGGTCTAAACAGTGTCTCGGAATGATCTCCCACCTATGGCCGCAGAAATCACAGCTGATCTCAGTTGTGGGTCATAGAGGAACAGCCTGTGCACAAAGGTACCATCAGGGCAGGAGAGAGAGAAAATGTCACACCAGGTCTCAGCAGCTCGGGAGCTCTAATCCTGGATCCAGCACTTGCATCCTAATCCCAGATCCAGCACTTACCGCTTTCTGGCTGGGCTGAAGTCTCCACGCTGCCCTGCTTCAGTCTTCCTGTTGGTACAAGAGCGATCATGCTTCTCCTAGGTTTCCTGGGGTGATCGGAGGCTTTGTTAGGGTTTATGGAGTGCCTTGTAGACTGCTGAAATTTATGACCTGCCTTTTTTTTTTTTAAATAGTTTATACCTTGTGCGTACACACACGCATGCACACACGCAGATAACAGCAAGATGGTTGAAAATCCAAGTCTGAATTTTAAAATAAACCCAATCCTATAAAGCAGGAGCCATTGAAGCCGCTTAACAGGCTGGAATGCTCCACCTTCTCCATATGGTGTAACATTTCCCTTTTCAAAGCATCTGTCTTTTTGAGATTCTGCCCTAGAATTTCCTCCAAAAGCAAAGGCCTTAAAATAGTCTGGCTCATTTGGCTTCTCCTTTCTGCAGTGATATTTTTGTAAGGGCATTAGACAATACCATGAACTTCAGAAATTGTCTTGCTAACGACCCTGCTTTGGGAGGAAACAACCGCCGGGGCTGGAACATTCCACTGCAGGGTGTAACGAAACTTTCCTTGGTCATCCCAGACACCAGCTCCTCCTGAGGCCTGGGGAGAGGCGGGGAATGCAAAAGCTGTGTGGTTCCGCAGAAATCTGTGGCTCAGACTCTGCCTGCATTTTGGAGGGAGCCAGACCTATGGATATTTTTTTTCCTAGCACTTTCTCAGAAATAGCCCTTAAACTGTCCTTGCTAGCAAGCCAAGGTCCAGCTACTGCACTTCCCTATTACCCAACATTATAGCAGGGATAATTCCCGTAGATTTTTCCACTGAGCAGTCTGGCTGTTTCTAACTTGTCACTGTGTAGCCTTGGCTGTGTGTTTTGTTTTTTTTTTTCTCTGACAGTCTCTGACAGGGCTTTAACGTTCATTTGGTTGGAGGTCCTTCACCCGTTCGTACAGCCTCTCCTGCTGTGACATCCCTTCTTTTCAGGGTGTAGCATTAACTCTTCTCCTTCATCTCTGCAGCCAGAACTTTTGCAAACCACAGTTTTAAAAGGGTGTGAAATTGAGCCAAAGCAAGTTAAATTTGTTTCACTTCCAAGCTCCGCCCAACCATTTTTTGTGTTTTTTTTAATTTAATTTCTCTGTTTGTCAAAACCTCAGTCGTCTTCTTCATACCTCTCAGGAAGGAGGTATGATAATCCAGGGCTCCCCATTTTATTGGAGAAAAATATCCATATTTCCTCCATAATGTTTTTGTAACTATGATCTGAGGTGTCACTGTAAGAATAGCAGGTAACTATTTTTCCAGGTGGAAGTGTGACTTTTACACTGATCTCCATTTGTGAAAACAAAACTCAATTTAACATCTCGTGGTCATATAAACTAGAACTGGCTTCTCTGTGAATGACAATAATAATGAGGAAGTGAACTGTATTCTGGTTTTGGTGAACCAAGATGCTGGTTTGGTAACCCATCTGGCCTCACCTTGTCCCTGACTCCACATTGTGGCCCACAGTATTGGTAATATGTTTTCTTCAACTGTGAGAGTGCGTAACAAGTCACAAGACTGTAGGTCCATTCTTGCTGCCTCGCTTGGACCCAGTTCAGCTGTGAACAGTTTAATTAGCTCCTGTACTTTGGTACCCAGCACTGCCTTTTCTCATCAAGTGTAAAAATAAATGCTTGGTGACTGTGGTGAGGCACACTCTGCCTTCCCTTTGCAAGGTGTGTGCACGTTGCTGTGCCTTGCAGCATTTAAGCGTATGTAAGGAAGAAGCAGGATACTGCCGGTGTTGGAAAAATACCCCAGGTTATTGGGTTTGAGAGTGTCTTGGACTGAAGCATGCTGAATGCTTGTAATATCTTGCTGCTGTTTTTTAATAAAGATCAGGGAGCACTTTCCAAACTTAGGCAAGGGAGTGAGGGCAGAGAATGAGCAGCGGTATTGAGAGGGCAAAGGCAAGAGTGGGGCAGAGGTCAGGAAGCCCCTTGCAGCATGTGGGCAGCAAGGGAAGGGCAGGAGATGCCAGGAGCCTGGGTCGGCAGATCATTGGAGCACAAGTCTGTGAGTAGCCCCACTGAAGACCATTTTTGCCCAGACTAGCTGTGTGCTCAGTTTGACATCAGGCTCCAGGATGGATTCCCTCCTCCCATAAGTTGTGATCTAGCCACACGCTTAAGCTCATGAACAGCTCCTCTGAAGTCAGTGGAACTGCTTGTGTGCTGAATGATGTGCCTGGCTAACCTATACAGAAACCTGCTGGTACTTCTCTTACTCCCGACAACCACCTGCATACTTGTTTCACACACATGCTCTTGCCTGTTTAAACCTAGGTTGCAAGTAGTTTTGGGCAGAGACCACCTCTTTGCTACATGTGGCTGCAGTGCCTCCCACAGTGGGGCCTTGGCAGGTGCTACTGCAAGAAAGGAACCAGGTTTATATGAACAAAGAGTCCTTAACATTAGGTGTCAAAGTGCAGCATAAAAACTCAACCATGTGTTGAAGTCTGATGTTTTAAAAGTATTCTGAAATTTTTTGTGGCCCAAACACCAGTCCCTTGCGTTGAATTCTCTCCTAAGCAATACAACTCTCTTATCTCTTGTTTTACATATCTGCTACAACCCCAGGATGAAGTCTAAGTGCTGGGTTTTTTTAAGGATCTTATGAAGTGGGAAACCCCAGCTTTAAATACTCATGTCTGAAGTTGCGTGTGACTTTTCTTTTTCCTCTCAATCCATGCCATGTGTTCCTTAAGACTGGGGTCATGCGATTGAAGTTGCTTGGAGTTCTTGAGCTTTTTTAGCCAATGCATAAACAGAAGTTGAGCTGCCAAAGTAAATCACACTTGAAATTCATTGAGATTCATTTCTCTAGCAAGTTGCGGCAATTGGATGGCTTTCTTCTAAGCTGAGCAAATGCAGCAAGTCCTAGTCCAGACCATGCTGATTGAAAAGGGCTTTGGGCTAACGGCGTGCCAAGAAGAAATCCTGTTGTTTGCTGTCCTTTTGGCCTCATGCCATTAAAATTGGCATGTTCAGCTGCATAAAGAGGTCAGGCATAACTTTTGCCATCTGTGGCCTCACCGGCTTCAAAGCAGGTGCCTGTCCGAGCTTGAGTTTGTCCTGTACATCTCTGCCCAAAGGGGGCTAAGGGAGCTTGTTGCTGTCCAGGCTGTACTGGGGCATGGGGGAGATGCAGACCTGGCAAAGGATAATTGTTGCTCCAAGGTGGAATTAAAAGCAGCATAAGCTCCGATAGGAGATCTTGCAGCTTCAGGCCTGCTGCTGGCTTTTGTTTCGGCTCAGTAGTGAGAAAAATCAAAGTGAGCAGCAAAAACTTCACAAACAGACAGATGTTTTACTGTGGATCTCCCTCCCTTGCCCCTTTTTTTGTCCCTCATGATCTAATTTATGTTGGTTCTGCTGTTTGCTGTGGCTGAAGATATCTCAGCAGTTTCATGTCTGCATCCCAGTTTGACACGGCTTTGCAGTTTTTCTTCTCGTATTACTCATCTTCTGAGGTCCTAACTCGAGAGTGGAGTGATCTGTTGGGCCCATGTCTGAACTTGCGCCAACTGCAAACCAGAGGCAGCTCCATTTTATCAAATGGTGATTTGGTGGCAGCAACTTAAATACCAGTGGCTGTGAGCAAGCACAGCTTCTTCCAAAATGTAAATGGCCTGTTTTGAGGTGCTCACAGGTTAGAAGGCATATCTGATGGACAGGGCTGCAGTTCAGATGGGCAGGTGGGTGTTGGAGTAGAGCTCGAGCCTGTATCCAAAGGAGGTCCAAAAGGTAGAGGTGTCTGTTGAGAGAAGAGAGGCTTGCAGTTATGTGTAGGAGGGGCAAATCAAAAACAAGCAGGGCAGCGTAGTGAGCAACCACTTGTCACTCTGATGTTCAGAAACAAATGGGCTTGGAAAGGGAGAACCGGAGGTGGGCTCAATGATGCACATACTAGTATAGGTATGGCAGTGTACTCCCCGTGTGAATAGTCTTGTTCTAGAGTGGAGCGTTCAAGGCGTGGGTTACACTGTGTAACAGCATCAGTTATATAGTTGGTTTTCCCATGCAGATAAGCCCCTAGCCACTGCTCTCTCCCCTGTCGTGACTGTAATGATGGCAGTGCCATCCTGAGTAGGAGTTGCTTCAGCATGTGTGAACAAGAGAAAAGGGAAATCTAGAAGAGCACTGTAGAGTGGGCATCTCCCTTGGGCAGACTGGAGGGTTGCTGGGTCTGTCCCACCGTGAAGGAATAGCTTCTTTCACTCAGACCTTTCCTCAGTAGGTTTCCTGGTGTCAGCAAGTCACAAGATAATCTAGGATCGCGCACTCTCAGGTAACACTTTTTTAATGGTTTAAATGACAGTAGGTACAATGCCATGTCAGCTCACATAGTTTCCAACATGACCTATTTTCCTAGTCTAGACAGGGCTGTAGGCGAAGTTAAAAGTTGTCTGCTGATGGAGACAGAGGTGGGGACTTTCAGCAAAAATACCTTGTGTAAGAAAGAAATAACTGCTCAGAGTTTCCCCAGGACCTGCTTCTGTACTTTTCCCAGGCTTGTACATAATTCAGACTTCCCCAAGTCTAGATGGTGTTTTTTCTAGGAAGAAGGCATAGGAGCTTACTCTGACATGAAACCAGATTAATCAAACACTCTTCTTCATTTTTGCCCAAGCTGGAGGGATTCACTTGTTTGATGCTTTAGTGGAAGAAACGTTTAGGCTTGTCTCAATGTAGAAAAGACTCGTTGATAACTCTGCTGCTGAGGCTTCTTTGAGTTGTTGGATGGGAGCTTATTTGTAGCTGTGCTCTGGATTTTCTTTGATTTCAGTTGTAAATCTTGAGAGGATGAGTGAAAGGAAATTTAACTCTCTGGAGTCAAGAATGGCAAGGGGTCCAGAAGTATTAAACTCTTCATCTCCTGACCGCAGCCCAGTTTGAAACATTAAGGATACACTCAGATGCTGAAAAAGCGGGCAGACATGTCCTGTGTCTATATAATACTCAGCGCTTTGCTGGTATGAGTAATCGCATCCAGTTGAAATGCACAGTAACCAGACAGAATCAAATAAAAATAGCTTGTTTCTAATCCAGCCCCAGTTGGTGTATGGAAGTCATCAAGGTGCTTGATCACTATTGCTAGAAAAGGAACGGAATAAAGTGTCTCCATGGCTCTGGGTCTAATCCCTAAGCAAGCAAGCCATCCCTATGCAGCTCTTCGTTCCCTGGAAGCATAGCATTCAGTAATAATACTTGGGGCAGCCTTAATGCCTTTCATCTGAGTGTTTCAAAACAGCACCGTGGTGAGAATGGGCTGGGGGAGGTTAGAAGTCCCTTTGCTCAGCAGTGAAAGGCCACCCTGTTATCAGTAGAAGGTAGTCGCTGTTTCACAGAGTGCAGCAGCCCTGCCCGCTGCTGTGGGGGCAAGAGGGCAAGGCAGCTGCTGCAAGGGCTCCCTGCAGTGGTGGAATGGAAGAAGCTTGTCTTGTAAAATCTTGTCAGTTTGAAAAGGAAAGTACTGCCAGGTAGTCTCCTGTTCAGCTTGCCCTGCCAAGCCGCGCTAACTTCAAAAACTAGGCTTCAGCTCTCAGATGTTCTTCTGTCCCCTTTGCTGAGCAAAAGACCCCAGTGAGCAACAAGGAGAATAGAGGCAGTTCTATACAAAGCGATTTTAGGTGTTCCTTGCATCGAGGGCAGGTGGAAAGAGCTCCAGACAGTCTGTGCCCTGGCAGTAGTGCCTCTTTATCTCTGTGCAGGGCATGGCCTTGTTGGGGAGAAATCCCACAGCTCTGTTCCCATTGCCCCTCAAGGGGGGCAGTGAGAAGCTGACAGTCGGGGAACGAGCCGTGCGCCTTTCCCACTGCGTTTTGTGCAGACGCTGGAGTTGTGCAGCATGGTGCTCTATTCCCTGCTAGTGTCTGAGTCTCCATCTGAGCTAACTGCCCTGGTTCTTCTCCCTCGCCTGCCTGTATTTAAAGGTCCCAGGTCCAGTCCCTGCCACGAATCTTTTCAAAAGCAGGGCGGCTTCTTCTCCGGTGCTCAGGCAAACCTGTGTTTGGTTCCGTCCAAAGCACCATAGACTCCTAGAGACAAGACGCAATCCCTGAACAGGCTGAAGAAAAGGTTCTGGCTTTTCAACCCTGGTTTTTATGGCATGTGGGACTGTAACTCTCCAGGGTACTATCTAGGGAGCTGTCCTGCAAGTTACCAGGTGGATGCACTTTGCTTTCTCTTGTTCCTTCAAAGCCAGGCAGTGTTTGTAAGCCCCTCAGTGCTAGAAGATAGGAGTGTACTCGACAGTGGAAGGCAGTAAGACATGATGGGCAATGCCTGCTCTCCTCGCACTGAGATGATGATTCTTGTGCAGTTGTCACCAGCAGTAATCCTTCCTTCTCTTCCAGGTGCTGTGAGCCTAAATTAATTCGTTTCAGTGGAGGTGTGAACACCATTACAAAGGCTTTAAATGGCTGTAGCAATTATTAAGGCATTGGTGACTGATGGCTCTGGCTCACTGCCTTGTCTTATAAAGAAGAATCTCTTGCGGCCGGTTCTCAGATGAAGCTGTTGCTCTGTTCCCACTTGCTTTCCTCTGCCTTCTGTCCACTTCCTAAGCATCAGGGTATGTGTCTATTTAAATGGAGTGAGCTGGTGCAGCTGATACCCTAACCATTCTGTCCAGGAGACTTGTCCAGGTAGAGCCATGGATGTAGAAAAATTGAACGGCCCATGATCTAGATTTCATCATTGCTCTGTGTGAGGCTCTCAGTAGAGCTAGCTGGAACGTTTTTAAAGTTATTTCGGGGCGGGGGAGTGTGCTTTGACAATTTTTTTTTTTTTTTTTGTCAGGAAGGAGTGTTAGGGCCCAGGGAGTCTGCTCACTCCTGATGAGAGAGACCTGAATCAACCATCCAAGGCTTTCAGTCTGAAAACAAAATCCCATGTCATACAAAAGTTTGGAAGGCCTTGTGCTTGTTCCAGCATGGAGCAAAAATCAGCTTTGACTCAAAAGTTGTCACCAGAAAGATTTGCCTGCCTTAGGACAGCCCTTGTTCCCAGCAAGCGGCCAGATACTTGACTGGGTCATCACACTTCAGCGGATGAGGTCTGTAGAGAACACTTGTAGCTGGAGAAAGGCATTCGCCTCATGTCTTCCGATCTCAACTGTAACTAACGTCGCCTAGGGGTTCAAGAGAACATTAATTGTGTATGTGTAGCAGTTGGTTGATTCTTTTCCAGGCCAGTTATACAATGATCGTTGCCCCTGTCTGGAATCCACATTACTTCCTGCTACCGCAGCTTGATTGCTAAGGAGCACTAAGTGCCTGTGTGCAATACAGCCCCGACAACATGCCTTTCTTTCAAAGCTGTAGGTCTCAGTCGGTGTTTGCAGTGCAGGGAACACACTGGTGATACAAAGTTGTACTAGGAGTTGCTGATCGGCTCACGAGCAAGCGGCATCCACTCCGATTAGAAACAAGGGTGTCTTTCCAGGGCACATCAGCCTTCCTTTTGACATCCCTGTGTCAGAACATCACATTATACTGTATATAGCCATTCAGGCTCTTTAAATGTTAACTGTCCTGCAGCTCAGAAATGAACTGCTATTTTAGGAAAGGAAATACTATAACCTAACATTTACAAGCCCGTTGAGGTTTCTGCGTGGGCAAGCTTTTCCCAGTTGCACTGACAGGTAGTCCAGTAAATTAATAATGCATGACTAATGCTCTCCATAGACCTGGGGACTTACCACTGTTGCTGACCATACAGCTGGATTATAAGTGGTATGGCTTGCAGAAACAATCCCCGTATGTACTGTTGATACCGTCCCTGAGCCAGGATGTCAGATATCCATCCAAAGCAAATCCTCTGTTACAAAGGGAAGTCATAGCAAAGGTACCCACTGCTTTAAAACAGCTGTGATTTCATGTAGGAGTGGGAATTTATTTAAATAAGAAATTTCACTGCTCTTGACTCTGCAGTGTAAGCCCCCCCCCGTCTAGAATTTCCCCTTCTCCATCTACTTGTCCAGGAGACCACAATAAATTTTAGATAACATCAACATTTTTCATTAAAGCAGCTTGTCCAAAATAGGTTTCTCTAATTGTTTTAATGGCTCAGAGTCAGATTAAGAATTAGGTATCTGAAAATTAACTCAGGTTATTTAATATGAGAACATTTAAAAATAAAATGTTTGCACTTCACTCTATAGGTTGTTTACTTTTTTTTTTTGCTTTGCTCTGATCTTGGGAAGTGCAGAACAGTCAATTTAATTTTACTGCTAGTTATTTTCCCTTTCTCAGCATCATGCAGTCATCCAACACTGCACAGCACTGGTTTCAGTTGCTGCACATGGAATGTTAAATCCAAACAGTTTTTGTTGGTTTCTTACAGAGAAATTCATGACAAAAAAATTAATATTTGGCTTGGGAAAGCACATATTCCAATCTTTTCTCCCAGCCACACATTTTACATCTAAGCTCCCAGCTAGAGCCCCTTGAACTTAAAAAGTGGAATCAGTTTTCATGCCGCTTTTTCTGTTGGCAGTTTCCTACGTACATTTGAGAAAAAAATGTTATTTTATCTTTCTTGGCTTAAAAACCATCTTGGCTAGAAAATGTATGAAGATGCCAAACACAGTCGTGAAGATCATCAATAAAATGGGCTTTTCTAGATCAAAAAGAAATGGTTTGCCCCTACAGCAGCTCTTTTCTTTCAGAGAGCAGCTACAGAGTTATGTGAAGGTTTATGTCTCAAGGAGTAACTAAAGATTTGGAATAAGTGTTAAGAGATCAAATGATGCATACGAGCAATGCCAGTTTATCGCAGTGCTCTTGTATTTGACTGTCAAGCTCCCCTCTCTCCCTTACAGTTTTGGAAATATACCTGTTTTTCTAAGAATTGCAATAAAAAAAAAACTTGAGCAGGATGCCAGCTGCTCTTCCTGTCTCTTCTCGCCCCCACGCCACAACTGTGGTCTTCTGCAAGCCAGCAGGAGACTTGCCATCTTCAGGCCATCAGATGAGGCAGAACTCAGGTTGTCTGAATTGTGTTTCTCCTGAGCCTGTAAAAGCAACAAACGTCAGCACCAGGTGATGGCAGCAGTTCGCCTGTTTGATCTTGGTTGGTAGGATCCCCGGGCAACATCCCCTTTTACTTTGGTCTGTGTTCAAGTGATAATGACTGAACTTTGGAGCTAGCCACAGACTTTGACACTTCATGCTCCATGGGATGCAAATTAATAAGCAGAAACATGGGAGGTTTTTTTTCCAAACATAAGCCAGGTTTCTTTAAAAAAAAAAATCCACCATTTGTCCGATACTCTTTTATTGTCCCTCATCCTATTTCAGAATCAGAGCTGGGGCATCTCATAAACGCCAGAGAGAGACCTATTGTACGTGAGCAGCTGGACTCTTGGTTCAGGGCTCCAGAACTCTCTAACAATAAAAAATGATTCGGCAAACGCTTGGGGTACAGCAATAACCATTAAGGCTAGCTCCATATGCAAGGCTGAGGTGTATCATCCCAGTGAACTGAGCTTGACAGTCCACCCCCCCCACAGTGTTTTTCTCTGGACATGGACTTTTTTGGATGGTAGGGAGAAATGAATCAAGGTCTCACCTCTGCAGTGACTGTCAAGGCAGTGGCCCATCCTGGCTTTCTTGGAGAGCAGATTAGAAGTGCTTTCCTCTAAGTGAAATGATCTTGATAGATGACAGGAGTTCTTGGAGCTCAGATCTAAGGCTACTCTCTTTCCATGTCCAAAGGTCCCCAAAACATTATTTAATATTTTCCTAATTTAAGGCAAGAAATCAGGTTTTGATTTTCCCCACCAGAAAGATGTGATGGAGTATCTCTTTTAAGTTTGGTGCAGATAGCTGCTTTCATGCAGGAGGGTCTTTCCTAGGCCATAGTCCACTAGAGCAGCTGTTGTGCATCCTGCAGTCAATTGCATTCAATGTAAATGTCTCAAACCTGTTTTATTTATAAATGGGAATGTGTGTTGGTATTTGGCTACATGCATGCATTCAAATAATTTGGGAGAATTCTTTCAGCTCTGTTTTCCTGCTAGCAAATTTTACCCAGAGCCACATGTATAGACATTTGAGTGCCAAGGGCCTGAAGAATGGAGAGCTTGCAGTGCTGACATTGTGCCACCAGTGGAGGGGGTCCTGTGCACACATCTCGGTATGCTCTGTAGGCTCCCTTAGTCTGCCTAGCAACAGATGGCAGCCCTGATTGGCTAACCCAGACTGCCCATGGACAGTCAGCCTGTGTTGTCAGCATGTACTGCCATTCACTCTCCCAGGAACAAAATTCACCTGGAAGTGATTTAACCCTGGTTGTTCCCAGGTTATTTTTCACCTGAAGCAGCCATTTTTACTGTGGGAGAAAAAGCATGACTATCTGCACAATCATGATTTCTCCTGGGAGAACAGTGACTCTCCCAGGAGAAAGTGAGTGTCCACGGAATCATGCCTCAGGATGGTCTTTGATACTGTTTGAACAGAACTCATTTTAACATCGGATCCCTAAAAATGCATCTCTTCCTCAGTGCAAATCTGATTTGGATAATCCAGAGTCTAATAAGGTGTCATGATGTTGCCTCACCTTTGAATTAAAAAGGAGTAAATAAGTGACTGTGCTTTCTTGGGAACTTAATTCTTTTCTACCCAGATCTGATCTCTGTATCACTCATTAGAGCTTTCTTGTTTCTTAGGGGTTCACGCAGAAAAATACTGAATTAATTTTGACCGTTGGCTCTCTGCTGAACCAAAAAAGCCCATAGCAGTTGGCTTCCATGAAGGACTGTGGGTTGCTTTTTTTTTTTTTTTTTAAAGGCCCGTCCAGATCTCAGAATACGCAAGACAGTCGTTCCCTGTTCAATGCCCACCTTGAATAACATGCTGCAGCTGTGGTCTGGGACTCAAAACAAAGACTGTGGTTAAATAAGTTGGAGAGAGAATTCTTTATTCACTTGGTTTTCTTTTTAATTCACATGTCTTGGAATGGAAAACAGGGCAAGATTTTATTATAAATAGTAACTCGGGCTAGCGCCAAATTCTTGTCCATAACATGTGTGAGCAGATAAACAAAATAAGGCGGCTCTCATTATTCATCTCTAGTGTAACTATTTCTATAATATGCTCGTTTCACTTGTCGAGTGAATTATGCTATTGGCTGTATGACACTAAAGAGATAAAAATGTTAGTGTTCATATGATTCAGATGATATTTCAGAGGAGACATTTTTTCCTCTGGAAAATGAGTTATAAAATGTTCTGCAACTTAGTCACATTTGGCTGGAATTTTTTTTTTACTTTTTATAATAAGACGGGTTGGTGGGGAGAGTGTTGGCAGACAGTTTATCTTCATTTTGGACCTGGAAACATAAGATTGTGTTTAAATGGATTTGCTGAAGGAATACGTAGCTACCATATTATAGCCATGGTTGTGGGATTGGACAGCAAATGGAGCCTGCTCATAGCAGGAGACGAAGGGGAGCTAGGGATGGAAATGTTGTGAGGGCGGAAGGGGATTCGACATTGAGTTAACTTTACAAATCAGCTTCAGAAGATGTGATAAATTGGCTTCCCTTCACCTCCTTTCTCCAATCACAGTTCATCCCAGTTGTGTTAAATCAAAGCAGGGTTTGGGCTTGTCCGCTTAAGGAGTTCACAGTGGTCCAAAACAAAGAGAGGCTTGAGGTGAGTTTCTCATCTTGGTGGTTCCTAGGATTCATCTTTGGGTGCTGCTCAGCCCATGTATTCTATCCTGGAGCTATGAAAAACCAAGTCCCTTATACATAGGTGAAGCACATTGACCCCCTTGCAGCTATGCATCAACAACAAAAAAAGGAAAAATAACAGTGTCCAGCGGGGTCATTGCCTGCTAATGCTTTGAGGTTTCTAGGCAGTGCTCAGCTCTACATAAAATTATGTGTTTTCATTAAAAATTGGTTGCCTTTGAGGTAGGGTTGCCTATCCCATTGACATGAGACATCCAAAGCAAGGGATATAAGCCATTAATCAAGGAATGCCTCTTCTCCAGTCCACCCTTTTGTTCCTTTTCTCATGCTCCCTTTCCCCACTCACAGCCGATGCACCGCTGGTCTTCTGCGTACCTGACTTGCAGGTAAACACCGTGTGGCTAGGTGCTGCATAATTCCCACTTAAAAATCTAGTGCCAGACAGCAAGTGATCAAATCCTAGAACTGTTTGCTGTCTCCTGAAGAGCTGGACTTGGAGACTGAGTTCAACAATTGCAGTGCAAAAGAGGGACCTGCAAGTCCCACTTAAAATACAGATCTCAATCCCTGGTGTCATCTCTGTCCGACTTCAGCAGCTGGGCCTGATCCAGCTCCACTGAAACCCGCTGCAGTCTTCCCCTGAGGAATTTGGGTTGAGCCCTTGCTGTGCGTATGTGCAGTAGTAGCTCTGCAGAGTTACCACGCCATGGGGGTTTAAATTTTGTCTAGTCAAATTCCCCAGTGTGATTAAATCATACTATGACTGGATTTGTAGCCGAAGTGCTGACACACCCTTAGCTTGTAGTGGTAAAACAGGCTGGGATGCAGTCATGCCTCGGTCCGAGGGAGATGCTAATTTGTGGGCTGGACTGTGAATCATTTTCGTACCCTGCGAATAGACTGTTGCTCCCTGAGCCTCTGCTCCGATTTCCCACTGTGGAATTCTTTTAAGAGAAACGCAGAAGGCCTACAGGAAGGAAAAACCTTCTCGCCTTTCGCTCTTCATATTTGCAGCATACTAAATATTTCACCACTCCTTTTCTTTGAAACAATGGGCTTCTTCAAGCATGGTGACCTTACTTGTGGGGTATAGCAGTGCAGATCCTGCAAAGCCATTGTATGGCACTGAGCAGTGTGGGAGTTTGGAGTGGTAGGTGGTTTAGTGCCTTTGCTTTGTATTTAAAATACGTTGACATTCACAAGCATGCCAAATTGAGATGCTTGGTGCCTGTTTCTTGTGGAAACTCAGGTTTTGTGTGATTACACCCCAAACTGCTCTACAGATTCATCAGCATCCTTAATTGGGTCTGCTCATAACGGAGAGAGAATGTGTGCGTGTGAGATGAACACAGGCAGAGTGGGACCTTGGGGGTGGGGAAGGGAGATCCTCGGCATGTTGGATCTCTTCTCAGCGATTCCCCAGTACTGCTGTGCACCTCATCCTGGGCTGCATAAACCTCAGTCTTCCTTGGGCTTGGTTTGGGTGCATTAATTGTACAGAATTCTTCATTGTGTTTGGTATGGTGAGACCTCAAGCCAAGCTCCCCATTGCCCTAGGTCAGTGGTTCTCAACATTTTTGGCCTCAAGGTACCCCTTGTCAGACTCCAGGCATCCCTCCATAACTATTGAGAATTTAGTGGCACCCCATTTCAAACCTGAATTTATTTATTACAGTACTTACCTCTTTGCAGAGAGGCTAGGCAGCATTGGCAGGGAAGTGGGCAGACGGTGAAAGCCTGAGCCTGCCCTTATCTGCTTCGCTCCCCACACCTCACTTATCTCCTTGCACTTCCTGCGGCAGCCTTCAAAGGATTTTGTGGCACCCTGGTATGAGGATCACTGTGCCAGGTGCTGTACCTACTTGTAGTGAGAAATAGCTTTGCCCTGAAGAACCAATATTCCTACTAGACCACATACACAAAGAGTGGAAGAAACTAAGTAGTATTATTCCCTTTGTTCAGATGGTGATATTGGGCTCTGTGAGAGTAAGCGGAAGTCTGACAAAGCTGGACATTAACCCCAGAATTCCTATGCCTAGGCTAGTGTTTTAGTCATAAAACCACTCTTCTTCATTTAGGTGTATTCATTTAACAAATGCTAGGTTTTAACAGGGTCCATTATAAACCTAGATCTACTCTATGTTCAGCTGTCTGTCCTCTGCAAGCTTCAATACTTTTTTTCCATTGATGGCACACTGGTTTATAGTGTAGATGTTTTCTTTTCCCAGTCATCTGTAAAATGTTTGATCTGTAGATGTTTTAAAGTCTCTGTCCACTTTCACTTGAGGGATAAAAAATATGGTTGTCTTAAGTGTACTGGTGTTCCAGGTTGTGATGTGAGGGTGTACGAACAGAGCTTTTCAATCGGGATTTTCAGAACCTTACTGTAAAACAAACGCTGTACCAGCAGCCTACTCAGAATAAAAATCCTATTCAACATTTCAAATCATCTTAAGAAAAATGACTTGTCTCGTGTCTTTTTATTCAGTACTGGGCCAACAAGAATTGCATATGGGCCTTTGTATGGACCAGATGTTATATATAGCGCACATGCACACACAAAGGAGGCAGCAGCTGCATATGTCTTTGAAGAAGGAAGCAGAGTATGAAGTATGTTTTCTCCCTTTCATTCTCACAGGCTCTTGAAGAAGCCCAAAAAGCCATTCAGCAACTCTTTGGTAAAATTAAAGATATCAAAGACAAAGCTGAAAAATCAGAGCAAATGGTAAGTAGCTGTTTCTTTGTGGTCTTTTACAAGGGGTGGGAAATCTCCTTCAGTTCCCAGCATGTGTTGTCCACACAAAAGAAGTGGCATGCTAGGGACACCTGCTAATGCACTGCTGAGAGCTCATGCTGGATCTAGTATTACCCAATCTGTATCAACTCTGTACCCACAAGCCTGTGGTAGCATGGCTCTGATCCCAGAGAAAGGACAGGGCTTCATGTCCTCTCGTGAAGGATTTGCCGCACTGGCTCTGATGTTTACTCGATCTCATATCCTTAAATCAACAGGTTAAAGAAATTACACGGGATATCAAGCAGCTGGATCATGCCAAGCGCCATCTGACCACCTCCATCACAACCCTCAATCACCTACACATGCTGGCAGGCGGTGTGGATTCACTTGAGTAAGCCATGAGAGCTGGTGGTGGTGTGTGTTGAAGGGATGGTGCTCTCCAGCTGGGTTTTCGGTAATGCACAGGACTGGTTCTGTGACAGCTGGTTGCTCTGCCTCTCGGGGAGTTCTGCTCACAGAATTAGCAGTGACTTGTACATTTTGCCAGAAGGTCCTTTCTGCAAATACTCCATAAGGTCCTGTAGCCTCTACCTTGCCTGATATATGTAAGAATGTATAGCCTTGGACCCACATGAGAAGAATGAGAGTTGCTGTGTTGGAGCGTATCATCCACCAGCTGTCCATCTAATGTCCTATTGCTAGGTGGCCTTTACAAACCAGGCCAAACCTTAAGTTTTATTTGAGAGAGGTGAAATGCTTCTGCTTATTTGATACGGTCACATGTTTGCTCATTGCAATCATAGTTTCATAGTTTCTAGGGTCGGAAGGGACCTGAGTAGGTCATCTAGTCTGACCCCCTGCCATGGCAGGAAAG
>NW_017728932.1:15463841-15479402 GCF_001723895.1 Crocodylus porosus | reverse complement strand
GTGTTGCACCGGCAGGGATGTAGCCCAGTCTGGGAAGGTAGCAGGCTTCACAGCCGTGAGCTAGTTCCATAGAGCCTTGGGCTGGCAGATGCTTGTGAGTCTAATACCAGGCTTCCCATCTGCAGCATGTCTGAAGGATGGAGAAAAATAATTCAGTTTGTCTTTTCTATCACTTGCCTATGAAAGACATTAACACTCAAGCCCAGGCCAATAGCTTTTAAATAGTAGGATTCTTCTCTGGGAGGATGTAGCTGATTTTTTTTTTTTTTTGCGGGGGTTGGGGGGTATGGCATGCACTGTGCGAGATGATAAATCGCTTGGCTCAGGTCATTATGGCAAAATAACATTTACTGGGCTTCAACTCCATCCTGGGAGGTTGATGCATTCAGTAGTTTACATGTTCCCTGCCAAGTGTGACTTTCATTGTCTGTATTTTTGAAGCCCTGTTAGATGGATGCCAGCTTGGTTTACTTTACCAGCAGTTAAAACAAATCCTAACACTGCTGTGGAATGTTAACGAACCTTTGTGTCTTTTAGTGAAATAAATTGCAATAGTCATTACTGTGACCCAGGGGAGGGGTGGAGAGGCTAGTCACTGGTCGGTGGATGCTCACCCAGGATCTGCCCTTGCTGCCAAGCCTAGTTTTGTAATCTCTGATTTCCATCTCAGGGCAATGACCAGGAGAAGGCAGTATGGAGAAGTTGCAAATCTCCTGCAAGGTGTCGTGAATGTGCTAGAGCATTTCAACAAGTACATGGGGATTCCGCAGATTCGACAGCTTTCCGAAAGGTAAAGTGATAGCTCCTTGTGCACCTCTCAGGTCTCTTGGAAAAGAAGTCAGAAAATGCATTACACAGCATACATTCCCCAGGAACTGAAAGGCTGGATCCGTGCCCTCAGGTTTATATCCAGCCAAAAGAGATGGTTTAAAATTGGATGGCCTTGTTCATCCCTTTAACAGTCTGTTCTACTCATAACAGTGATTAATATGGATGTAATTCACCAGTGACCTGGACTTCCCATCGGTTGGCTCTTAATAGGCATCGTCATTTACTTAGTAACAGTGAAAATTATTTCGTGCAACCTTTTCAGCATCAGTTTTTGTAATAAACCTGGAACTGATATTTTCCACCACTTTCTTAGCCTCATGAATCTGTGCCATTTTACACTTCTGGGCCATAAGATATGTACATTTAAAATAAAGCAATGTAGTGAGCCAGTTTCTGACTTGCACCTGACTTCTGTGTAGTTGCACTGAGTAGAAGTGATAGCAGAATGTTTCCTGTAGTGTTGAGCTTGGAGCTGCCCAGAGCTTGATGGGTCCATTTTTTCACCTGGTCACAAAGCCAGAGCTTAACTTTGGTTGTGGTGTGACCAAACAAGACTTTTCTGAGCTTTACAGAGCTTCTTGTCCTAGCTTGGCTCTGCGCCTAGGAACCTCAGGGCCAACTGGGGCTTGTCCTATGGATGTCACAGCAATATCTGAGGTATGAAGCAGGGTTATAGGTCGTTCTCAGCATTGTTGCCCCGGGTTTGCTGTCTTGCTTCTTGTATGGCCAGGGGTCTTGGCACTCAGCAGTCCCCACTTTCTGACTGATCAAGGCTCAGTATTGCCTGACTTTCCCAGATTGCTTTAGGTGATGGCAAAAACTTTGCTTGAATCTTGGAAGTTGGGCTTGAGAAGATGAGCTAGAGCCTCACTGCCCAAGGAGGCATGGGTGACTCAAACCAGTGTGAAACAATACATATATCGCAGCCATACACATAGGGAGGGACCAAGGAGACTTTCATAGTCACAACACTTGCTTTGCACCTGGTGTGCTTATAGCCATCATTCTCAGCTATGAGAAGTGGCCTGTTTGTTACAGAGGGACTTGCAGGAGCTCTGCAGATATTGCATGTTCAGTGTCTGCTGCTGCTGGCCCTAGCTGAGACAGCAGCTTGCTCTCCTAAGCACTGCAGCATTGTACAGTTCTGCCTGTGTCTTATCTGTAATGCTGACAATATACAGCCAACATTGGATGCTCCTCCTGGAAAGACCTTCTGGTGGAGGCATGAATGAGGCAGGATCAATCAAGAGAACAGCTCTTTTTGTGCTTTTCTCAAAAGCCTACAGAAATGCTTGGCGGCAGGGGTCTTGATTTGACAAAGCACTTAATTGCCTACAATTGCTTCAGCTTGAGCATGTTCTAAAGCCCCTTCAGACTCAATGTAATTGAATGCACATGCTTCAGTGTTTTGCTCAGTGAAAGCCACGGTCCATTTAAGCCAGGGGTAGGCAAAATACGGCCCATAGGTTGGATCCAGCCCCCTGACAGATTTTGTCTGGCTCATGATGGGTTCCTCAGTCCTGCCCAGCCCAGGCACAGGGAGCAGCCAGGGCCATGGCAGAAGCTGGAGGGGAGCAGTATTTGGAAGCAGGATGGGTGGGAAAGGCCAGGATTGCAAGGCGGTGAGAGTGCCACAATCCATTGCCCACATGCCCCTTTGACAGATGCTGGTTCCACGGCAAGGGACATGCGGGAAGCAGATTACAGCTCTGTTTCAGGCCTCGACCCTGTGTTGTCACTGCCCCAAGATCCCAGGGTGTCCATGGAGACCACCCGGGACCTGGGTGGGCAAAGCACACAGCCAGGTGGACAGGATGGGGTCACTTAGGGAGTTTTGGTGAGCTGTGCAAGGGGCAAGAGGGGTATTGACCTGGCCCACGAGAGCTCACCAAAACTCCCTTTACGGCTCGTGGCCCAAATAATTGCCCACCCCTGGTTTAAGCCCTGTTCTCCAGAAATAGAACTGGGGCCCTTTTGTGCAGATTGATAGTGTCCAGAGTAGAGATGGTGTGCTGCATGGGGAGCTGTGGAGGGGCTGTTATGCAACGGACCAGAGTGCGGTTCTTTTTTACAGAAATTTGTACAGAAAAAATGTAAGAAAAATAAAGAAGTATCAAATCACACCAGAGCCTGTTGTGGGTTGGGAAGAAAACTTTCCTCTGTGTTATTCTCCGTCTCAGATAAGGAAAGGAGAAGCTTAGGGAAAGTCTGTTCCAACTATTTTTAGACTCTTCTCTGTTGGATTTTCCTTTCCTTGCTTACACAAGGAGAGTTGCACCATCTGGTAATGATAGAAATGGTTGCTTGTGGGGTGAAAGTAGGGCTACACCCATCATGTTGCTAGGCTCTTTTACTACGTTAGCATCCAGGCAGCTCATAACTGTGGGGAACTGGATTGTGATTGAGCTTGATTGCATGCCTGTATTGGAGCACCATTAGGACTGGGTATTTCTTTCTCTTGTCTTGCTTTGAAAAATGCATGCGGTCAATATAACACCAAAGTTTTTAGCCTATAAATCATGTATTTATATTTGATACACCCATTCATTTTGCTGATCAATCAATAAACTGAAAGGAAAGTATTTCAGAGGGCCCTTGGATGTTTTTGAATCAATCAGTGCCCCCCAGGAGGAAAGCTGGGGGAAGGTCTGTAATGCCAATTGAAAGGTGTTCAATAAATTACTAGCGTAATGTTTTATTATGACTAGCTCCACTAGGGAGGGGGGCTGGATCCAGCTTTGAACAGCATGGGAAAGGGGAAGGGGCTGCTGAAAGTTACTGGATGGGATTATCAGGTAACATGGTGTTAATTTAGATCCTAGTCCTCAGTGCTAATGTAAGTGCATGCATTGAACTATTGCATTTCTGCAGTCACTCAGCAGGAACACATCAGAAGTGACGGATCCTTTCCTGGGCAGGTTCTGGTGCTGAAGCTTTCCCTGGATCCACGCTGCATTGGACTCTGCACTCGGTTCAAACCCAGCCAGGCTTCTAAAAACAGCTTCTGTGGTGTATGGAAGGATGCTAATTATAGTAAACAAGAGATACTGTTATCTCCTGTTTTTGCTTTGTTTTCTCTCTGTGCAGGGAGGATATCATTAGTGGTCAAAAACCCACCCATGACAGTGGTCTGAAAAGCCTTGCAGATAGTGGAAAAAGCCTGGAAAGTATTTAAAAGAGACATAATTATAAGTCTGCCACAGAAAAACAGGCTAGCTCAGCCCCTTCTATTCTCAGCAGGCCGCCAGGCACAGTCTAATATTTCTGGTAGCTTTGGCAAAAGGAAATGTGGTTTCTAGAGATTTGCTGTTATATGAAACTCAGAAAAGCCCTTTCTTTTAAAAAGGTAGTAGTGGAGGGGATAAGGGAGAAGTCAAACATTTGCTAACACCTGTCTCACCAAAGCTTGGAGATGTGCATGAGCAGTATCAGGGAAATGCACCGTCCTGGCCCCTTAGGTTCAGGATGGCCCTACGTGGCCGTCCCAGCCCTTGGCCGGAAGATGAAGCAGAGATATCTGCTTAAAACCAGTGTTGAAAGACCTCTGGAACCGTGTCAGGCTGGCAGAGTCAGTGACTGCTTTACCTGCCAGCATTTCAACTTCTAACTGACTTTTTGCCGTTAACGCCAGGCTGTTGGGGCTTTTCAGGTTTCAGGTTTGCATTTCAGCTTGGGTGCTGGTACAAGGCCAGGCCTCAGGTTTGAAGAGGCTTAAACCCAATCTCCATTTTCCAGGTAGTAGGAGCAAAGGGGTAGGTAGCACGAGCGAAGCTACACACAGGAGTACTGCACTGCACTTCTCTTCCCTTTGCTCTAGCATGGTTTGCAGTGTGTTGCATTGAGGGGAAACTGGAAATAAAGCAACAGAATAAGACCCAATCTCCTTCTTTTTTGCTTTGTTTTTTTTTTTTTTTTTAACCCATGATTTTTCTGTTCACCTCGGTGATTATTAAAACCTTCTTAATGCCTCAGTTCAGCCAGCGTGTGAAGTTAAGCACATGAGCACTCCCGATGTAGTCAATGGGACAGTTCACATGCTTAAAATTAGGCACATCCTTAAGTGGTTTCCTGAATTAGAGCCTAAAACAACAAGATCCATGGTTGGGCCTAGAACTGCTTGACAGGGCATCTTTGCTTCTCTCTGCTTTTAAGAAGCCGGCAGCTCTTGTGTTCAGAGGCTCCTTTGTACTTTGTGCAGCAGCTGGAGTCAAATGCTAATGTTACTGTTAGCCTGTCAAATCTAAGGACTAGGAATCGCAGTAAACAGGACCACATGTTCCTGTCAAGTCTCTTATTCTCATGAATACTGATATTTTTTGAGCTTGAAAGCTTGTTTATTTTTTTGATCCATTAAGCTTCCTTCTCAGGAACCAAAAGGCCGGATCCCTGCAGTCCTTCCTCACACGAGTCATTTGTGTGATATTTAAATGGGAGCGCGTGCATAAGTAGAGCCTGAGTCTCTGGGTCCTTCTGTTGCTATGGATTTATTTCCCCTAATTGGTGCTATATTATTCCTTTTTGTATCGTGACCACGAAACAGGAGTACCAGATGCAGTTCTCTACTTGGAATGTTGTCTAAATTTTCCAACATGCTTGTAAAACTAAACTTGAGAATTATGTTCAGCATTGCAAGCAGGAGGCTTTTTTTAAGCAAGAGCCCTGTAAATAAATCAGGGTAAAGACTAGTCATATGGTCAAAGAAATTCCAGTGTTATGTTCTCAGTGTAACTTTAGGTCATATATCCTAAATGATATACAAACAATTCTGCATTTCAGCCTCGGAGGAAAAATGACCCTTAAAATCCACTTCATTTCCCCACATTGTTGCATCATTTTGTAACATTTCCGTAAGCACTGGAACTAAAATGGGAAGATTGAAGCAGCAGGTCATTCCTACTTTTGGCTTTTAAGGTCTTTAAAAAAATTCCAAATCCATCCCTGATAAACATCT
The DNA here is from genome assembly GCF_001723895.1 of Crocodylus porosus. Lineage (NCBI taxonomy): Eukaryota > Metazoa > Chordata > Crocodylia > Crocodylidae > Crocodylus > Crocodylus porosus. The sequence continues at coordinate 15,473,620 of NW_017728932.1, read as the reverse complement.
TTTAAAAAAAATCCAGTCTCTTGTACAAGCATATCTGCATCTCTGGAAAAATCCACTGTTTTGTATAATCAATTCGGTCCTTAAAACAGTCTCAATGCAATAAAAAGTAATGGAAGAATTCAAAGGCTACAAAGGGATTTAAATGCTTAACTCATTATTTTAGCACTCCCCAACATTTGTAGGCATTTCCTTTTCTCTAGAAGTTTAAATTATTCCCGGACAACTTGTATATCTGGAAATTAAAAGCGGTATTCCCTGTGCTAACTTCAAACAAAAGGAAGATTTTTCTCTTCATAGCCACAAAAGATGGAGCTAGTTAAACTTATCTGCCAACTTCGAGTCCTAGCTTTTTCACTCTCTTAAAGAAATAAAGGATTTATAATATGTCCCTGCAGCCAAACAGTGCACAAGTGGATGTGCTTAACAATAGGTCGGTTCACCTGGAGCTGTGAATAATGCACTTGTCAATGGGAGCTTGAAACTTATCTTGCATAAAAAAAGCTGTTTTGGGGGATACCAGTGGTTTCCACAAATTCAACTGGATTATCATATATTATCTGCTGGTGTCAACTGGTGTCCATAGCTCCATTGGAGTCTGACCGAGAATGACAACATTGGGCCAGACAGTCAGATGCGTGTTAGTGGATACTGTCCTAGTGCTAACATGCCACCTAAGGGTTCTTATTTATTGGATCCAGCGTGGGCCCTTTCCCTAATGTGGATGTTTTGCTTCATTGTCCTACTACCTAACCCTTTTCATGCATCTCCCCCAGACATTTAGATGGAAGAGCACTGTTCGGCAACATTATCAATATTATGACACAGGTAGCTGTCACATGGGCAGCCAAGTAATTACTTGATCTTTCTCTGGCAGGGTAAAGGCTGCCCAGAACGAACTAGGACAGCAAATCCTGGCAGATTTTGAAGAAGCTTTTCCTTCTCAGGGCACAAAGGTAAAGTTCAGACTTTTACCTCTTCTCTTCTCTCTAATGAGCAGTCTGGTGGCAAATGAACATCAAGCATGATTATTATTGGCTTTCATCTGATTTTTTTTTAATCTCTTGTTCTGCATGTGGCTTCTTTTGTTGCAAAAAAAATATTTTAGAAAGAGGGACCGGTCCTATGGGTTGTGATTCTTACTGGTTTCTATCAAGTGAGTGTGTGCAGGAGATAAGATATTGAGTCCATTACCCTTTGGCTTTAATTGAGCAGAGAAGTATCGCATGTGCAAAAGGGAAATACTAATCACTTTCTTCCAACAAGGGCAGCTGCAAGATCTGTTGCTAATACTCATCAAGTCTGTTACAGTATTGAAGGGATATGCAGGCAGAATGATTAACACATCTTACAGCGGCTGCTTGAGATTTAAACCTGCCCTAGACTCGTGCAAAGGCTGTCCCCAGTCAGCCCAGCTATAAATGGGCACCTGGTCACCTTTACTTTCCTTCCAAATGACCAGGTATGATGTCAGCTGCATCACTTTAGTACATGCTTACACTGCTCAAGCCTTTGGGTTGTCAGGTGTATGAGGACCTTTGGCCTTCCTGCACTGTGCTAGTCCCTGGAGCTGAGTAAAGATGAAGAGCTGTTCTGCTTCAATAAGCCTATGTGTTTGTGCCTGCAAGAAGGCAAAAGTCCAGTAGTAATTAGGTCAGTGAAGAATTCAGATTTTTTGTAAGGAGTGTATGTATTGGAAGGAGCGAGCTAACTCCCTCTTCCATACCAGCTCTGCTCCCTGACATGTGCTCAGTAAATCCTCTACTTTTCAAGCAAAGGGAACTAACAGAGAAGGAGAAGAGGGGCGGGGAGGCAGGGCTGCTGCTCATCCCCCAGGGCCACGACCCAAAAATACAACAGCCATATCAGCTTCATAGCGTGCTTTGAAAATCTTAACCAGGTGCCTGGAGGTGCAGATACTGCACTGGATGAGTGAGTGGGCAGTGGGGGGTAAGCTGCAGTTTGATTTGCTTTTGGAAGACTGGGATCAGTTCAACTTATTTTTCAGAAAGGAAACAAGTGTTGCTGTCTCTGGAATAGTCCACATCAAAGATCACAGTATCGCCAGGCATTGTAGTGCAGTCTCGTGTCGATAGGCCCTACCTAGAAGTGTGTTGCCGGTCAGGAGTGAACTGGGTCAAGGAAGCTCACACAGTGGTGTCCCCCTCTGTGCCTGGCTTTCCCCCAGTGCTTTAAATAGCCTTTTTTTTTTTTAATTTAAAAATTGGTTAGCAGGGCCAGATTCTCAGCATGTGTATACAGGCGTGGCTCCATGCTGTCTGGTGGCACCGCACTGTTCATCCTGCTTGAACATCTGGCCCACAGGCTTTAAAAGTGGTGACACAGTTACATGGAACACATCATTACACTTGGCTCTCTCCTTCTTGCTGGCTCCTGAAGAGCCTGGTGTTCTCTGGGAATGAATGCGTTGCCTTTCTAGAGTCTTTCTAGTGTGCCGATGGGAGCCTAGAGACTAGTGCAATGGAGAAGGATCCACTGGTGCAAAGGAGAAAGCTCTAAGTGAATATTTAACCAGCACTACACAATAACTGCCTCCCAGAAGCTCACTGACACTACTGACAAGGGATGCAGTCACTCTGTGTGCACTTGGAACTACATCAGAGGGTAGGGAACTTAAGGTTGTTCCAAGCGATGCTTGCTATATTCTACAGTAAAGCTGCAGCATACGCAAGATCAACAAATAATCACTTGACGTATGACATGCTGCTGCTTTGATCACCTGACTGGGTTTTTTTTGGGTCTTATGGTAGATGGAAAGGCTTTTGTGCTTGCCCTGTGATCACTCTCATGATCGTTGTCCTGAAGAGAATTATTCTTCAGAGAGGCCAAAGATAGTGGAGGGCATATTGAAGGCAATGTGCAGAGCCTGCTGCAGATAAAGCAGGTAGTGCTTTCCGTGCAGATAGGTGCCTATCTGTTGTTCCCCAAGAGAGCAACTTTGCAGAAGAAAGACACTTCATTGTTCATCCACCAGTAACAGAGTGCCTGAATGCCAGTACATGACATTAGTAGCATGAGGAAAAGAAGGATAACAGCAAAGGGACACAAGAAGATGAGTCTCTCAAGGCCAGTACAATTTACAACCAACCCTTACGTTATTTAGCTATTAAATCTTCTGTTCTCCTTTGTTTTGACAGAGACCAGGAGGGCCCAGCAATGTCCTACGTGATGCATGTCTAGTTGCCAATGTCCTGGATCCCAGAATCAAACAGGAAATCATCAAGAAATTTATTAAACAGCACCTCTCAGAATACCTGGTACTTTTCCAGGAAAACCAAGATGTAAGTGGGACACAGCAGTGACTTTTGGATGTTGTGTTTTTTTGGGAGGGGGAAGAATTTTCTCTGTTAGCATTCGTTGATTTTTGTATGTGCAGCTTGTTTTTGTAATATCTGCTTTTAAACAGCATGTGAGAGATGAGTAATGACTCGATGATTTGACACTGGCTGGATGATGAATTGGGCTGAGATGTGATCTAGTGTGCTACTTTCTTATTTGCTGGAGCCCAAATAATTTCAGCGGAAGATTTTCATCCTATGAAAAATGTCAAGATATTGAAGAATTCTTTTCTTGTGAATAAAATGAATATATCAAACTCTGAAATACTTGCAGACTGAATATCTAAAATCAGTCTGGGTCACCAAAGAAGCCCAAGCTCCAAAATATTGCATTAAAAACCAAACCAAAACATTTTGAGAGCTTTAGACCTCATTTTAGTTTTTTGCTTGTGAATCATAGCATTCATTCCAACCAACACCTTTCCCATGAAGGGTTTTGGTTTTGTTGAATTGGTTTTTTTCTACCAAATACATGGTGTTGAAAACTTCCCATCCAGCTCTCCTAGCATGCATCCTGGAGCCGCTAATGACCCAAACACCAGAGTCTGAAAACTAAGTGAACGTGAGGATTCTCATTCCAAAAACAGCCTCTTGGGTCCCAAATTTCTCATAGGTGAATTGGGAGCCTGTACCTCACAAGGGGTTGTGGAGTTAAATAATTGATGCGGTTGCGGGGGAGATTTCAAAAACATCTAAGTAACTTAACAAGTGCATCGCCTGTTGGCTTTCAACCAGACCTGCTCTCTAAGTCACTGAGGCTGGTCTGAAAATGCCAGCCTGCATCTTAAGCATTTTGAAGATGTGTTGTTCATGTGCCAAGTATTATTAACGTTGGCCAGTTCCATAGGACTGTAAGATGCTTAGCCCCATTCCTACCCTGAAGTCACTAGACTATGGTTAAGCAAGCTGTTTGCATGCGAGCAGCTGCAGGCTGTTAAGTTCTGTGCTTTCCACCCCTCTCAGGTGGCCTGGCTCGATAAAATTGACAGGCGCTATGCTTGGATAAAACGCCAGCTGGTGGACTACGAGGAGAAGTATGGCCGCATGTTTCCCCAGGAGTGGTACATGACGGAGCGCATTGCCGTGGAGTTCTGTCATGTCACAAGGTGAGTGCGCATGCAGGCAGCTTGCGATGCTTTCCAGCCTGGCAAAATCCCCCCAAAAATACTGTGGCAAGTGAGGTGCCTTTTGCCAAGCAGAGAGCAGGCCTGGTGGACTTGAAAATGCTGTCTTGAAGTGCCTTTGTGTTAGTATGCTTAGGGCCTGTGACCTAAAATGCAAACCCAGTTCAGGTGGCAGTCAAGAAAGAGACGCTCAGAGCTTATATTCACATGCAGATATCAAAATGATAGGGCAGGATAATGCTTACTGCAGGAGAAGTACAAATCAGTTGCGGTAAAGATGATGTGGGCGCTAGGAACTGACTGCAGCCTTGTGTCTCTCAGAGCTGGGTACGTGAAAGGCAAATCTCCCAGGAGAGCAGCAGATATGCGCTAGCCCAGACCTCAGAAGCACTCCTACCTGCTGCTCCTTTGACCCCAATTACAGGCCCAGCTCTTGCCAAAGCTTTGTTACTGTAGGTTTTCCTGCTTTAAGCATGGTGCATTGAGGGTTTAGTGCTAGGATCCAGTTACACGCAAACCTCAAACAACTGTAGTAATGGATTCTGAAACGTGAGCTAGATGGAGGTTTAGTAGTTCAAGGGAAGTGGTTTAGAAGTTAGCTTGCATTTTGTGAGGGGAGCTGGCTCTGCTGGGACGTGACTGGTTTCATCTTTAGGCTTTGAATGCTTTTTTTCCCTTCATATGAACATAAGTAATTAATATTTCCTTTCATTTGCAAAACCATATCCTTTCCTTGTTTCGTTCCCCGCTTCTAGGACAGAGCTGGCTAAGATCATGCGCACAAGAGCTAAGGAGATTGAGGTGAAGTTGCTTTTGTTCGCCATTCAGAGAACCACCAACTTTGAAGGGCTGCTGGCTAAGCGCTTCTCAGGTTGCACTCTAGCCGATGGAACGGTGGTAAGAACCTTGTGGAAGAACAACCCTACATTCCCAGATCTTAGGCGGGAGAAGCTTCAGCCCTCCCATGTCACTGTGACCCTAAAGGATTTCCTTTACAGCCTTCATCTGGAGAGATGTTAGCTGGCATTGGAGGGTGAGAGCATGCAGTGTGTTTGTGCGTGGGAGATTGGAATTGCACGTGAGGGATTCTTGTGTCTCTGTCTTGTACCTTGAGGGTGCAAAAAGGGAATAACATAGACTATGCTAGTTCAGTGCTCCTAGCCCACTTTCACTGACTGCTGAAGCCATTTTGCAATGGCGAACCACAAATGAATGGTGCCACAGTATATCCACCACAAAGCACCTTTGTCTGCATGTGGATATGACCCTGCAGCTAAGTGTCATCTCTTCTCTCTGCTCCTTTTGTATTGCTTCAGGGGAAAAGGCCATTCTCTTATACCATATGTTTCATTTGGTTCATTCTTACTTGGAATAGCAGCTTGGGGAAAGGGAGTGTGATGGTCTCCTGTCTAATGTGTCTCATCTGTCGCTGCTCAGAGCTGTGCTTGTTACTACTACATCTGTTTAGCTTAGGGGCTCTCCTTGTGGTCACCCTTCTCCGTTTTCTGCCTGAAATCCAAACCACGTGACCTGCTAGCTAAATGTCTACACAGGCCCAGAATTACAGTCTCACTGCTCCATGCTGGTTGTTGATGCCTGTTTTGTTAAAATGGCTCTGACCAGAGCTCATCCTGATAAGTGAAGGCGTTTGTGATTTGGGGCAAAACTGTGAATGCTGCTAACTAAAGGGACTTCTGTGACTGACTGATTTAGGAGCTCCTGAGAATCTGATTCACCCAGAATATTACAGATGACCCTTTTTAATGAAACTGGCTTAGTTGGGTCATTCTCAGTGTCCCTTTGGAGATGAAAGAATATAAGATGGCGATGAAATTATAAGAAAGAACAACAAGCACAGAAGAAGATTTGAAGTAAAGAAAACATGGAGATTTTTTGGCAGCTCTTCTTCCCCTTGTTCCCTGTGTGGTCCATGAAGCCCTAAGCTTCTGTCAGTTTTGCTCTTGAAAGAATTAATGTGGTATATAATTATACATGAGTATATGGACCATACGCAGTGGGGACAAGCAGCAGAGTGTGAGCAGTATTGCTGGATTTACGGCAGCAGTGTTCCTGTGACTGCAGTTAAGGGTTGTGTCAGCACTTCTTCAATAGAGTCCCTGTTGTCAGGGGCTTAAAACTGAGACAGATCAATGCAGTCGGAGCATGAACTGGCCAGGGAGAATATTTTCCCTTCCTTGAGTCTAGGACTATACAAAATAGAGACCTGTTTCGGTTTCAGGCAACTTTCACTGTCCGTGGAAGTTAGAAGGAGGCTGGGGGATTGCTGGGCTGTGGTGGGTACACAAAGGTTGAGGGCCCACCTCACTTTCTGCTGACCCCCTTATGGCCAGCTGGGACAGATGAATCTGCTCCCGAGCCACGGAGTTCCATACCCTTTCTTTGGGGCTTTCCGGTACTGACTTGAGAAGAAAGGAACAGAGGGTTGTGGTGCACTGTCCGCAGCACCTGGCAGTGCTCCTCAACAGTCAAACCTGTTCAGGATCCTTAACTTCACAAGCAGATGTCTGGACGTCCCTTTTACGTTTTCTGGGTTTCTCAGTGGTCTGTAGATTTATGGCTATGAGAGAGCCTGACAGTGAGAAGCCAAAAGGGTTTAGTCAGGCAAAGGAAGAAGGCAGCAGTGCAGTGACTATTACAGAAGAAAACTCACTTATGGGTATTCTTTCTTTCAGCAGAAGAAGCCAGAGCTGCCACCTCCCTCTACGAACCCGTTTCTGGATGATGAACCTGGGACGGAGACGGATGAAACCATGATGGAGAAAAGTGATATAGACAGAGTAAGTTTTCCAGTCTCCTCATCAGCAAGCCAGGGGAGTTCCAGCATCAGAATCCCTGCACATCCCTAAGGTTTTCCTTTCAGATTCATTGGAGGGATTTTTTTTCATTGTGATGCTCAGAGTGTGAGTTTGGTCCAGCTGAATTAAAACTGCAGAACCTGGACTGATAAAAGCCAGACAAGAATATGGTTGGTTGGATTCCTATATCCCAGACAGATCTTGCTGTATGGGCAGTCTGGGGAATCATATTTTGCTTTGTCTACTCTTGAAAATTAAATCTGTAGGCACTGAGTGAGAGTAAATACAGCAAGCTCATTATGCCTTTCTTTATAGCCTAATTTTTCTCACTCAAAACATATTATTGGATTAGTTCACATTAATATTATTTCATGGTGTTTTTCTCCTCTGTTACCTCTGTAATGACAGTGAAGCTAACCACTTTTGTAGTGCTTCACATCTCTAGGGCAGTGTAGGGTCATTAAAAGGAAGACCTGAGCACAGTAGTGTTGTAAGAGGCACCAGTATCAAAGTGCACAGGCCCCTTGTTTTGCTCTGCGGTGTTAGATTTCCTAGTGTTAATAGCACCTTTGTGTTCTGTGCAGATGTACAGCCCCTTGAACAATGGTGCCGTGGTCCAGGACCTCCTGGCACTTGCACAGTACAAGCACATAATAACAGAGATCCTGAAGGAGAATTTTTAAACCAGGGTGTCTTTCCATTACCGAACTCAGAGCAGTGGCTTATTGTCCTGGTGATGCTGGTGAGCAGGAGACTTGGTCCTGAGTCCTTCCCTCTACTTCCTTGGGCTTGTTGCAGCTGTGAGCAGTTGGGAGGCAGGAGGTTGAAGATCTGGTAAGAAGCAAGTGTTGTGTCTTGCTCAGGAGTGGCCTTTGTGGTTAGAGAGAGCTGTACGTGTTGACTTGATCCTGCGTAACCTACGGTGACTGAGGAGGCAGGTGAGCCATGGAGAGGCATCAGATAGCATGTGCAAACTGTGGCTTGGAAATCGGGGTGATTGTCTAGTGCTAGGAGACAGGCGAGGGAATGAGTGAGCTGCGGAGCACACCCTGTCTGTAATGAGCAGCTGAATGTACTTGTCGTCAGGAGGCAATTTGGGTATTTCTGAGAAGGGAACTGCCTTGCTCTCTGTTCATGAGGGTGTTTTCCTTTTTGGTGCCAAGGCTGGGCCGCTCCATTGCACCATTCCTCCAAATATTGCTTGTGGGAGGAGGAAACTCCATCTTGATACTCCTCTGATTATGCTGAGACCATGCAACACAAGCCCAGCACCAGCCAGTCTGGCCTACCAGAGGTACACTGGAAAGGAGACATAAAGGCATTTCAGTTCCTCCGCACCTCTCTATATAGCTAAAGCTAGTGGCAGATGCATCATGCCCTTTTCTCTGCTTTGCTGGCTGGAGAGAAAAAGGCAGGGTTGAAAGTGGAAGTGGGGTCAGGGAAAGAAAGCTTCTGAGATACTAGGGCTGATGATTGAGGACATGTGTAAGAGGGCTGCTGGGGGAGCAGAAGAGTGAGAGGAAAAGAATCAAAGAAAACCATGTTGAAAAGAAACCCTTTGAGTGATCCTAGCAGCTAGAGTTAATCTGTTTACTTTGGACAGTAATAAAAGGAAGCTGGGCCAGCTGCAGACCTCCTTACTGTGACAACAGTAACCTTTTATTATTCCATCGAGCTTGAGGAGGAAATAGCTTTAACATCTGCACTTCTTGGACAGGATCGTGCGCACAGAAATCCAGCTCTGCTGCTACTGTGAAAAAAAATGTAGTATTCTCCCTCTCTGCCTGGTTGGGGGCTGCGTGATGCAAAGCCTTGTGCACACGCACTCACAAGTGTCTCTGCACCTGGTTCTTCCGGCCTTGTGAATGGTGAGCACCACTAGCAGAATCAGTCGCTGACACTCTGCTGTACAGTGTGGCCCCGATGAAGCTCCTGGTCTAGGGGCCTCCAAGGATGGGCTGTTTTGGAAATCACCCATTGGTATCTTCCTGATGCCAAAGAACTCATGCATCAGGTTGACGTGACCAGCCACTGGCAAAGGCCCAGGGTCAGGGAACGATTGTGGGGTGGCACTCTCCCAGTGTCATAAAAACTCACTTTCCCTAATGTTTGAAAAGGTTAATGAAGCCAGGCTCACAGAGGTGGTCTGGCCTCCACAAATCATTAGCGCACTTTGGCTCGACAGCCATGCGTGATTACTCATTTTTGTGTGTTCTGGGCTTCGTTATTTCTGGGAAGCGCTTGCCTTTCCACTCTTCACAAATTCTGTTAGTGACCTAGTGCCCCTTCTCTGTTATTTAGGAAAGTACATCCTCTGAGCAAGAAGGCACTCTCCTGCTTGCTTGCTTGCTTGCTTACAGTGGAAAGGCTTCTTTGGAGTGGAAACTCTGCCCTTCACTGGCCAGGAACTGAACCCAGTTCTCTGGCAAAGCAGCCGAGAATGCTACTTTGGAACTGCCAGTGCTTTCTCTGCAGGCAGCGAG
>NW_017728932.1:15447437-15463741 GCF_001723895.1 Crocodylus porosus | reverse complement strand
GGTCCAAAAGCAGGGCATGTGCATTATTAGAGACACTCCTTTGTCAAACAAATGAACTGCCAAAGCGCAACTGGAAGTTTGCCAGTTTGTGACAAGTTGGATATTGCTGGTTATTAGTATTACCACAAGGTTCCTAAACACAGGTCCTTCTGTGCTGTTTTCTGTAAGTGTTTGATCTCGCATTTGAAATCATCGCTCTAAATGGTTTTTCTGCAGCCAAAGAAGCCAAAGGTCCCAGACAACCCATTTCACGGCATCATTTCCAAGTGCTTTGAACCTCACCTGTACGTCTATATTGAGTCCCAGGACAAGTAAGTAGTGCGCATGGCCTTTTTTTTTTTTTTTTTGACTGTGTATGATGGCAGGTTTTCTAATGCTGCTTTTCTTGCATTAGTCTTCAACAGTTATGTCACTCCATCTCTTAGAAAGTATACAGTATGCAGCAGTGGGCATCCAGAAGACCTTAGTGGGTTTAAGGGCAAAGTTTAGCTTCCCAATTCTGGAGCCTCTGCTTTTAATAAATGCTTCTTAGTGCATATATATAAAGAGTCGATTTAGGGAAGCTGGGCATCAAAGCCTATAATATAGGTTGCAATCTGGCAAAGGAATGTGGCCTGCAGATGCCATAAGTCCCATTCTGGATATACCTACCAAACACACTGCATGCGGAGTCCAGTCATTTCTTCAGTGTATGCTTCCTCGTTTGCATAGATGAACGGCTGCAATCTGTGCTGTCATTCATTTCGTGAACGGTGCGCAGGATTCTGCCAGGTTACCAGAGCAGCTGGTGGAGTCTGAATGCTCTGCTGTGGCTGGACTATGAAATCTGTGGTCACAAAGACTTGGAGGACTGATGCCTGCTGACTTCCTGGGCAAAGCCTTTTCCTCAGCAAAATGAGCAATGAAGACCCAGAGCACTAACAGCATAGAATTGCCTTGGCTGCATCCTTCATCTCTCATCCTGCACAAAGAGTATTGCTTCTTACTGTTCTGCAAGCCACTGACCCTCGCCATGTAGTGATTTATTCCTCTGTAAAGCATATGTTCTTACAGAGTGTTTTGAGATGTTAGGTATTATATAAAGTTCTTTGAGATCCTCATATGAAAGGGGCTGAATTAAAGTAGGTTTCCACTGCTCCTAGCTCATGCAATTGTTAGGTATGTGAGCATCCTCATATGCTTTTAAGCAGCCTCTTCTTTTCTGATTCATCACAAGATGTTCAGAGAAACTTTCAGTGAAAGATATGACACTGTCCTTGGATCTCTGAAACCTTTTCATAGAGTTGACACCATCATCAGGGGTGGTCTCATAGCCACCTCTCTCCCACAGATGATCCAGATGCGTTCGGGGGATCTGACAAAATGATAGAAAAGCATTTCAAATAGCTTATCTTCATTTAATACAACTTAATAGTGTGTAATGAGGAGGAGGGACTTGTATCATGTGATCAGCCAACAGTTTTAAGGCTTACTGGGCACCAGGGACACCACAGTATGAGATAGCACAATGAGTGGATTTGAACTCGGTGAAAGCTCTTGGCATCTCAGTTAGGCTGAGATGTTGGGTTGCCAGTCTCAGGGCAGGCTTTCTACGTCCTGTAAATCTTCTGTAGTTAACTGCCTCCCGCTTTCTCCCCAGATCTTTCCTTCAAGGAGCAGATTCTGCTGATACAGCAGAACAAAGAAAAATTGATATTTTTTATCTCCTTAGCAAACTTAACACCAAGACAGTTTAAGTGCCTTTCTCCTCCAGACCATGGGCCATTTTTGTCCCCGTTCTTGGTGATTCTACCCTGTCCTGCTCCTGTTTCTCTCAGTGTTACTCTTTTTCCTTTTTCTTCAGCAAAGCCCCAAGATGTTTTCCGTAAGCTTTATAGCCACGGGCACCAGTAGGAATTTCAAAGAAAAACGGCAACATTATCAAAAAAAAAAATTTCTTTTCTGTGCAACTTTTTCCGCTTTGACTGAACTTTTGTGGGATCTGTGATTGCTATCCGAGTATGGGATGTTACTTAGACAATTAGTTGTGTTTTTGGGCCACGAATAGAGAGGCTGGCATGACAGAAGTTTGTTTATTGCTGCCTCAGTTCACAGCAAAAAGCAGCTGGGCCCTTTTTCTGCTGGAAAATTGTTTCCATACCAATTTTAAAGAGATGCAGTGCCGAAATCTGTAGCAGTTTAATGGGAGACACCTGAAAGAAAGACTTAAAAGGTTCCTTTCTTTTTTCCAAACCTGGTTACAGCATGTATATCAAGTTTCTTAACAGTCAAGCAGCTTGCACGTCAGTCTCTCAGGGACGGAAGTGCCTGGTTCTTTTGCACCACGCGTCAATTTTGAACTGCACAAATCTGTACTGGAGCAGAGCAGCAGGTCTGATATAGTTAGAGTCAAGATTTAGTAGCTGTTTACAGCCGGCATTTCTTAATGCTCCGACATCCACTCACACACTTATATTGCCTTGAGAATTGCAGTGCATCATTAGTGATTTGAGTCTGGGGTCACTTGAGCTAGGGGTTTAAAGCTCACTTGCTGGTGTCCTTCTTAAAACAGACCAGGATACCTCTGTGCTTTTAGTCCTTTGTACCAAGATGATGCCAGCAATCCAGGTTATCGAACAGCCCGGTCAGTTTAGCAGTGTGTTCCTTTATTCAGGTTTCATCGTGGGTTGATAACCTAGTCCCCAGCCTCCTGATCCTCAGTGAAAAATGAAGCGCTAGCTATTTGTTCGGCCATTGTTCAGCTGAAGAGCATATCACAACAGTGCTATAAGGAGTTGTGTTAACAGTGTGCTGTCTGAGACCCAGAAGGAAGCACAAGAACTGCAAGAAATGGGAAGGGGAGCATAATGAGAAGGTTGAGCGTGGCAAAGAAGGGATTTGAGACATGCAGTAAAACTGCAGCCTGGGTGATTTCCTCTCATTTTCTCTCTCTGGCTCTGACACGTGCCATGGCTGGAGAGGCCTCTTGTTTGCATTCTGAAACAAAGATGTCCAGTCTGCTCTGCTTGGAATTTGCAGCAGTCTTATTTGCAGGATCTGAGAAAGAGAGCTTCCTTTTCCCTCTCTCCCATGCTTTCCTTGCAGTTCACTGTCCAATGGCAGAGAATAACCTTTCCTGTCTGCTGCATCGTGCTCCTGTGAGACCAGCCCCGTGCTTCAAGCAGGGTGCCCCCTTGTTCTCAGTCAGTTGCTATAACGTTGCTGAGTTCCAAGCTACAGCTGCTGCAAAGAATGGTCTCCACTGCCTGGCTCATTCAGACCCAGAGCCTGTCTGTCCCACTTTGGGCAGTCCTTCTGGGTTGCTTACCATCCACTGAAACAGAGCCACATACCTCTGCTTTCCTGCCATGCATTGGTTTACACTGGCTTGGCTCCAGTCTTCTCCTGGCCAGACAGGAGGGCCAGGGAAAGTATCTCCAGTGAAAAAAATCAACTAAACAAACTCCTGTGGGAGTGTGGCTAGTTGGAGAGCTGAACTAGCCTGGTTGAAGCTTGTAAAGTCCATCAGAAAAGCACCAGAATGTTTGGATGGGCATAAAAGCACATCCCATTGCTGTTGATGGTAGCACAGTGTTTGAACCTAGTGCTACTGAAGCCAATGTGAAAATATTGTTGGCATCAATGGAAGCAACCAGCTGCAGCTTCACTTGTCACCTATGGAGACCAATAAACCTATCCGCTCTCAAAGGACAGAGCCTATTACGTTAGTGTCAAACTTGGCAGTGGTGTCCCTGAAGGGACCAGCCACAGGGAACCTTTCATTAAGAGACTTGGGTTGATTCTGCTGTGATGGCCTTGGTCTTTTGCCAAGCTCATCAGCTGTTCCTCCAAAGGTGAGGCAGGTCGAGCGTGAACTCCTTCAATGTTGAAGCACCCACATTCTTGTCTAGTTATTGCAAGAAGCAAGTGTCAGGTTAACTGTAGTGCTCAACAAGCTGAAGGAGGCAGGAGAGAGCACTGTTCCTGCTTACAGGAGAGATTCAGGAGTTAAAAAGAGCTTGGGTAAGTTGGACACTCAGGGATTTATCTTCCTTGTTGCCTTTTAATAAAAGCTACTTTAAAGGGCATGTGAATGTTTGTGGTAACTGAATGGAGCCACCCAGACAGCAAATGGGGGGTGATCGTGAGCACGCCCTTTAAAAGGCCTGTTTCCGAGCTGCCTGATATGACTGGCTTCAGCCAGTGCCAGGAATGAAACTTGAGCATGGGCTTTATGCGCTTGCATTGAATGTGCTTGGACCTGGCAGGGTTTATAAGATTTTTATACGTGACTGGAGAACAGATTGATGCTGCCATTAAAATTCTGAGTACAAAAGGTCATAACTCATCGCCCCATTCTTCGTTATTTTACAGGCTTTGCTGCAAAGTCTGGGGCGTGGGGCTGCTTGGGATGTGAATTGGTTGTATTGGTTTCACAAGGCAGGGCAGCTGGTTTTAAGCATCTCTCTATCCTGTTTTTTTTTTCCACCGACATTAAAATATTTCTCTCCATTTTTCTTGCTGTAGAAATCTCAGTGAGCTGATTGACAGGTTTGTGGCTGACTTCAAGGCTCAGGGTCCTCCCAAGCCCAATGTGGATGAGGGGGGAGCTGTCCTGCCCAGCTGTGCTGACCTGTTTGTTTATTACAAGAAGTGCATGGTGCAGTGTTCGCAGCTCAGCACAGGCGAGCCTATGATTGCACTGACCACCATCTTTCAGAAGTACCTCCGGGAATACGCCTGGAAAATTCTCTCAGGAAATCTGCCCAAGTAAGTGTTAGCAGCCCAGAGGCTGGGCATGGTCTGCAGAGCCTGGAAATGGTGTTTAGAGAATTTGGCAAACACAAGAACTGCCGTTTTAGTTTGAAAGGAGCCCCAGAGCCATGGTGTAAGTTGGGAAGATCCCTCCTCTAGATGCAAGCACCATTCTGAGAAACAGCATGGCAGCAAGTTGAAAATAGGGGCTGCCATTTTCACAGGAGCCAGTTTCCGTTTCCTCTGCAGCAGGTCCTGCAGCTCTTTTGAAAATCCCAGGAAAGTATGCGCAATCTGATTTTTCGGGATTGCACGTGCACACCTATTGCAGGGACAGACTTAGGCCCCTGCTCTCCCCTGCCCTGCATGGTGTGAAGCAGGTAGAAGACCAAGCAGGTATTCAGGCGAGAAGGCAAAAGACTACCAAAGAGAGTGGATGATGTTCTCCACTGACTTTGTCTATGTTGACCCAAAATACAGGGCTGAGTGGTGGAAGAGGATCAGGCCACCCTCAAACTGGGTGTCTCAACACAGAAAGCCAAATACCACCCTCTGTTTTGGCTTCTGTGCAAAGCAGGAAGAGAATCGTGTACTTTCCATCCTGTAAATCAGGGCCAGGAAGCTGAGACAGTGACGTTCCTGTAACAACTGGTAGTGAAGGCAGTTTCTCTAGATTTCCAAAGTCTCTCGGCTAGAACTGCTTTAGCTGGGTGTGTGCATTTGTATATGAGATATGTGAAGTGTATTATTACCAGGGATCCTGGTTTTCTCCAATTTAATAAAATCCCCAATTTTCAGATTAAAAAATAGTAACCCCAAATTCACATTTTTCCATGAGTAAAATGAAACACTATATATACATCTATGTATTAGTGGTGGTTTATTTTAATCATGGAAAAATGTGGATTTGGAGTTATTTTTTGTCTGAAAATTTGGGATTTTTTTAAATTGGAGAAAACAAGGATCCGTGATTATTACACACATGTAAATCCACTGAAATCAGTATCTTTAGGGTATACACTAGTAAAAACACAAGTAAAATTTTCAATGGGAAGTCATCAGTGCTAGCTACAGGTAACTGATATTTGTGACTGGTATTTGGAGGTTCTTTGTAAATAAATCTGGGGATGGCAAAGTGATCATTTGCTGAAACCAGCACAGTCTTTCATGTGTGGTTGTGGGAGTTGCATTTAGAGCAGCAGAGAGATGAATTGAGTGCGCCTCCATCGGATCTCAGTCACATTCTTTGAACATATGATTTTTTTTGTGCTCTATTTCTGCTGTCCAAAATAAATATTGCTGCCCTATTTTTTAAAAGGATTTGGATGATAGAGGTTCGAAATAGTTGGGGAATTTCCTGTCTCTCGACTGTTCTGATTCTTTGATTAACTGCTGTTTGTCACCAAATGAATAGGAAGTACAGGAGATAATCCCCAGAAATCATTTTTGTTGTCCTTGTAATTATCATGGTATTTGAAATGAATTCTGCAGTCTCAGATATATGGCAAGTTTGTTTAGTTATCAGATACCAAATATAACTTAGTTGTGTAATGAATGGTTAACGAGAGCTTTCTGTAACTGTTCAAGCAGCTGACAATCAGGGTAAGTTAGCCTGGAAGCGAATGTTAGATCTGGTTGAGGTCTAATCAGCTGAAGCTTTGGGATGTCATGGGAAGATGTATGAAATGATCATAATGGTTCCTTCTGGGTTAAAATCTAAGAAAACCAGAGCTTTTGTCGATGTGTGTGTGTGTCCGTCTTTCCCCAGAACAACCAGCAGCAGTGGTGGGCTGACCATCACAAGTCTGCTGAAAGAGAAGGAGGGCTCGGAAGTAGCAAAGTTCACTTTGGAAGAGCTCTGCCTGATCTGCAGCATCCTGAGCACGGCAGAGTACTGTCTGGCCACAACCCAACAGGTGAGCTGCCCTCTGCCACCCTTCTAATACGGTGTCTCACCTACCCGGTGGCAAGGCACAGTCACAAAGGAGAGGAGGTGTGTTGCCCTTAGCAGCAGGACAAGCTAATTGAGTCTCACATTAAAGGTTGCTATGGATTGAAAAAAGTGCTGAAATGTACATAGCAGTACCCTGCTCTGCATAATGCTGCATTAATTAGAGACTGTAAGTTAGTTAAAGGAAAGTTCTCGCTTTTGTTATCCTAGCGGGTCAGAACAGCGTTGTACGTTGAACCCTAATTGCTGCCTCACTTCCAAAGAGCATCCTTTTGTGCTCTCTATGTAGTTTGCTTTAGTCCAAGAGGGAGGAAGATAATCAGTCTCTTTCCATTATCTCTCCAGGCTTATTAACCAAATTTTTTCAAGTAGGGGGAAAAAAGGGTTAAAAATAAGTTAGTGTAGATCTAGGAGTTGGTTTAATGGCAGAGTTTCAAGGCAAGGTGGATGCAAGGTCTCTTAAAATGCTCCCCATTGGGCTTGTGCCTTTACTGTGATTTCTACGGTAACAGTGCTCTGAGAAGTCCCTAGGTCAGTAGATGCATCTTTGACAGTCATTATCTAGCTAGTGCTGGGGGGGTGAACTAGGGATCTCTAAGTCACAGCATGCACTGCAATACAGAGTGAAAGAGCCCATGTACTCTTGCAAAGGCTCATAACGTGCATGTTTTCTGCAGGTCAGATGCAGACAGGGGCCTGTAATGCACCTTCATTGGTGTGGCAGGGATCTGTCTTAAGTTGTTAGATTCTTGCTACGTTGTCATGATAGATTTGTGTCCTGAGCCTGAAACGCTGGCATGTGCAACCTTGGAGGTTAACTGCTTTGAGGACACATGCCATCAGTTGTTATCCCAGGAAACCGTGGTGTCTAGAGCATGCGGCAGAGAGGAGATTTCCATTCCTGATGCCACTTCCCACTAAACAGATCTTGGACAAGTTGCAGTGTGAGAAGAAATAGTGTAGGTGCACTTCCTGATGTCAGAAGCTGACTTTCCCCAGCGCTTAAGGTTGGGGTTATGAATTGAAGTAGAAATCTGATCTCTGCTTGTTACTTCTTTTGCTCTTTGACAGCTTGAAGAAAAGCTCAAAGAAAAGGTGGATGCAAGTCTCATGGAAAGGATCAACCTGACGGGAGAGATGGACACCTTCAGCATGTACGTCTTGCACACACATCTTTCCATAGTGCTATCTAACACCAGGGCCAGTGAGTTCAGCGACGTTGCTCCAGGCCAGGTCTGTCAGGTGAACTGGTTGACTAGGAATGCCAGGTTGCCCAGGGCTAGGCTAGTGAAGCAGGGTGCTGCCATCGCTATGAGTGCTCCCAGTCATTCTAGTCAAAGGATCGAGAACCCTGGAGAGAGGAGAGGAAAGAGTGGGCTTGTATCACTGTATCATTTGCATCTTGGCAGCTCTCTGAGGTTGCGGTTTCCTTTCAGGAGAGCTGTTTTAGTACATTGCCTTTCCTGCTGTCATTTCCCAGTGTTAACCAGCAGAGTTGTTAATACACTCAAGGCCTCTTTTGCATAGCATGGAAAGATGGTTTACCTTTGAATGTAACTGGGCAAATGGCAATTGTGCATTAGGATGACTTTCCTTACCTCCAGTATTACCTTTCATTGGATGATCTACAAGTTTTCTCTAACCACTGAAGAATTTAGCCTGTCAGTACAGTGTTCTCCCCATTTTTGAGATGAGGGAACATAAGCACATGATGATTTCTTGCCTTGTCCAATGTCAGAAAAAGTTCTTGGCAAAGGCAGGAACAGAGCCCAGCTCTCCTGACACTCTCGCTTTGGTCTCTTGACTGCCCTTCCTCTGAATGCACACTTTTTAATTAAAGAGTGCACTGTTCCTGTCTTCCTGGCTCTCTTCCCCACTCCTAGGAGCTGGGTTTTAGTAGTGATAGCCAGTGTGTGCCAGGTTTCTGGAAGGCTTTCCCTTCTGCAGCTCCTCTCTTGCCCTGATGGCAGGGTGCCAGCCAAATCCTAATCCAGGTCTTTTAAGTCCAGTTCCTTCAGACATGAACCAGCCCCCTTCCCCTGCACTGCTGCTTTCTGAGCAGAGTGAGTCCCTGGGGCTATATGTGCTGTTCTGTTGCATGGTAAAATTGTCCTGAGCTGGAGGAGTGGAGGGCGAGTTCTGCGTTCTCTCATGACCTTTCAGTTATAAACCTACCATTTTATACATCATCATGCAGCTTCCACTGTGGCTTCCTCACAAGGCAGCTCATTCTATTCAGCTAATGAGATGAGGTTTGGGAAGCTGCTTTTATGTACAGTTTGCACATTTGCCACTTAGGATGACTTTAAAACTAGACCTTGGAGGCTAATTTGCCTGGTAATAAGGATACATTTTTAATTGCCTCCCGTTGGGTTCCAAAGTAGCACTTTACCCAAAATCCTGTCAGTGGATGTTGTGACTTTTCGTTTCACAGAACCTGAGAAATCCTGCATACCGCTAGCAGAGGTGGGAAGCTCTCATTACAGGATAACTATAAAGCTCTTTTTTGCTGTTTTGGCGCTTTCCATTTATATGACGAATGTGTTTCTTCTGTTGGAATTTGACGTCTAGCTGTGCAGAGCAGCAAAAAAAAAAGGAGTTGCTGCTAACATACAAGTGTAATTGGGTAGAGAAGCTTTTTTTTTTTAACCCTTCCCTTTGAAGTTGCACAAGGAAATAAAAAAAAACCAACAGAAAGAAAACATTGCAGAGACCTGAGAGAGGTTTTCATCCCCACTCATGAGTGGTGCTGTCACTAGAATGGCCGTGCACGACAGTCAGGGAATAGCAGCAAGGGGACAGTCCCTTCTGGAGCAGACTTGGAAGAAACATTACAGTGTAGTTTGAATGTGTGCTTCTGCTGCCAGTCAGCTGTGTGACCGAGGGCAGGTCCTCTGGGGACTTCTCGAGAAGCCTGAAGGACTTTCATAGATTTGCAGATGTTAGGGTCGGAAGGGACCTCAATAGGTCATTGAGTCCGACCCCCTGCCCTCCATCGAGTCCGACTTGTCCCGGGGTGAGCGGGTGTTCTGTGTCAAACGTCTCTGGTTCCTTTGGAAAGCCTAGTCGTCTTGTCCTGGGCATCAGCTTCCTCATCTGTCCAATTGAGAGGCTATTTGCCTTTCTCCCTGGGGTTTGTTTGCAGTTGATAAAGCAGTGTTGCAGGCTCTTTGGGGCAGAGATCAGCTGTCTGCTTGTGTATTTGTACAGCACCTAGTACCGCAAGGTCCTGTTCTGACTGGGGCTTTTGTGTGCACCTGTCACACAACACTAGTGCCCTGATATCAGTGACACTGTGATTGCCTGCGATCCTGCTGTCTCTGGAAACAGGTCCCCACTCAGTTTAGAAAGTGAGATGAGTGTACCAGTTGCCATCTCGCACTGTCTCGCTGCTGGCCAGGCTCCACACAAGGTGACAGAGCTCTACGCGTACGTATCCCTAATGTGTAGGAGCTCGTCTTGGAGCTGCTCACCTTCTAGTCAGCTTGTCCTGTGTCAGTTTGGTGCTAAACCACAGCACTTTCCTACTTCTTGCTAATGGGTAGGTACTTGACAGCGCTCCAGCAGGGCGAGGTCAGCCGTGTTATCTCTGCTTAGCTCTCTTGGCACTGCTTCAGTGTGCGGAGTTCCCTGAGGGAGCAAAGCCTGCTGTGCTGGCTCCTTGGCAGAGAGACATGCCAGCCAAATGATTACAGTCACAAGCGTTTAAATTTCAGTGCAAACGCTGCATCATTTATGTAAAGGCAGCCACAGCCTCCTCTCTGGTAGTATAAATTTTCTGTATGTTTCTGGCAGGCTTGGCTGTCAAGGTGACTTGTGAAAAACAAATGCCGTGTTGGGCAGGAGCAAGGCTTCTTGTTAGGGCACCGCTTCTGCCCACCTGTGTGCAGAGCTCTACGTCAGAGACTTGACAGCCTGCCAGGGCATTGGTGGGAGGAGTGAATTGGTGGCTGGGCAAGGGCTCCCTTGTCCTTGTCGAGGATGGCTGTGCCAGAGCTGTTAGAAGGACTCGCAGCAAGATACAATCGGAGGGAACTAAGCATCGCAGGCCTCTAACCCTGGTGTTCTTGGAAGACATAAGGCTAGTTCTGAAGTGGAAACCTACCTTTATTTTGTTGAATGTCAAGTTGCCTGTGTGCTCTTCGAAAGCAGTCTCTAGGGTCGTGTTGGGCCCTGTGCCCTTGAAGTTGAGCTGCAATCCAGAAAACAAACATCCGGTGTTCTTTTACTATTGTTTTAGGGGTAGGAGCATTGGTTTTATGTGGTGGGATCTAACAGGGTTCTCAGTAACATGAGTTTTTTTGCATGTGCAAGGTTGCGGGGAGGAATCACAGTTTAGTAATATTCTGTAACTTGGGAGGTGTCTGGAGGGACTAGAGCAAGGGAGGGATGCAGTTCTAGATGTGAAATAAATAAGCCGCCTGCCTTTGCCCCGCTTAATGGAAGACAGACTGTAATATCTGAGATATTAAAACTTCTGCAAATGAAGGGATGCAGCATTTTAAAAGCCTTCCTGTAGGCTTCTGTGGTTAGTGCACGAAAAACACAGCAGGGGAGGGTACAGGCCCAGGAAAGGGCACTGCTTAGAGCTGTGCCTCGGAAAGGAAATTGGAATTTCCAAGAGCCTTAATTAACTTTGAGACAAAAGCACAAACAGCCTTCACGATTCAGGGGCTCATCCTCTTGCTCAGTGCAGAGTGGCTTAGTTGCTGTGGTTACTGATATAACTTGCACAGCACATGACTGATCCCTGCCATCGCTTTTGCTGGTGTCAGGCAGGAGGTTGTGGCTGCCATGAAGCAAACGTTCTAGCTGGGCCTCTCTTCCTAGCCCTGTGCAAACGTAGCTTCTCCTCTTCTCATAGTCAAGAAACTGGTTTTGGCACAGATTTGCTGAGTTCTCTGGTAATGCCTGTGCTTGATTTATTTTTGCAGTGTGATCTCAAACAGCATACAGCTGTTGGTGCAAGACTTGGATGCAGCCTGCGACCCGGCGCTTACTGCTATGAGCAAGGTAGGTTTTGTAGAAGAGGGAGCAGTGACCCATGGTTTGTGGTTCTTTCTCACTTTTAATGGCTTGAGTTCATTCCTGATTTTCCTTCACCTCTTCTGGAGAGTGCGCTTTGGTTCTTCAAGCAGCATCCTCTGTAGCATTAAAGACAGCCAGGTTAGAGAGTCCTACCAAACCTTTTCTGATCCCAGTTGCTAGCGGGTGGCCAATTAATTGTTCACAAGGGCACTCTGGGGTTGAGCCCTCTCATTTCTCCGATGCTCTTGGAGAGACACAGTCATGAAGAGAAAGGCAGAAGGTAAAGTTCCCTCCCATTCAACAGTCCTTTAGGATGTGGCTGTTGCATTGTTATCTTTTGTACATCTGGGGAAATGTGTGCCTCTACCCACCGTAGCGTGAAAACCCAGATTGCTTTAGACAGAGGTAAGGGCAACAGAATAAGATTGAACTTTTTTTTTTAAATTAGAAATATTAACATATGCCTTCATTTTGTAGGATAAACACATTTCCTAGCTGCCATGAGTTTTAATAGCATTCTGGTTTATGATGTATTCCAGCTGCAACTAGCCTCCACTCCCAGCTAATACTTGAGTTGGACTCCAGCTGGTAATAGAATTTGTCCGTTTCCCAAATGGAAAGAGGATTTTTCCAGTAAAATAACACCAGGGGAGGGGCGTAGCACTTCAGGTGTTGCTTATATTCCCTGTCAGTTCCTTAGATTCTTCTTTCTCCCCAGCCAGTCTGTTCAGCTCTCTCTGGTCTGGCTCTTTATACCGTAGCATAACAATAGGGCTCAAAACAGCAGCTGGTAGGCCATTTATTTTTGTCGTGGAGCACCAGCAAAATGAAATCCATGTGAATGGGAACCAGCAGATATAAACAAGCTAAGTGCTCTGAAATTAGCTAAATAAATACTTTTCATTTGCCCTAGCCTTCCACCTTTGCCACCAGACTTAGTTGCTGTGACTCAACTTTTACTGGAGTTCTGAAAAGCCTGGATTTTGGTGGAAGGTGGGTTTTTTTGTTGGTTTTGTTTTTTTTTTTACTTTGCCAAGACCTCTGTATTGCTCCTCCAGCCAAAAATCAAATGGCCAACATTTTTTCATGTTGGAATGTTTGGAAAAGTCGCATTTCAGTCTCCCTTGTCAGGGTGAAGAACATGCATGTGTACCCAGTCTAATTTTCCTGTTGTATGAGTATGTCTCATAAGGACACTGCTTTATCTGAGGTTGCCTTTTGTTCAGATCTTTCACATTTCCTTCACTCCTCAGCGTTTTGCAGGATTGAATGCTCTGCGGTTGTGTTAAGTTTGAAATGTAACTTTGCTCTCATGGGAAAGATTTTGGTAGATACGGAGATCAGTTGTGAAGTCTCACTCATTTGCTTTATGGCACAAATTGATTTTTGCACAGAAAATAATGTGAAGGGAAGTTTCAGGTGGAAATGGTGGCCAGGTTTGCTAACTTTGTACTATTCTTATTTGTGGCCTGTGTTAAATAAAGACTGGACTCCACCTTACAAAATGTGGAGCTTGGTATTGTGTGGACGCCCACCTTGCTGCGGTTATTCGACCCCAGCAGTTTTTCCTGCTCAGAGCAGAGGGGTTGGACCTGAAGATCTCACAAGGTCCCTTCCAGCCCAGAACATCTGTGAATCTGTCTTTGCTTGCCTCTAAACAGTTACCACACATAGGTGCTTGGCTGTCGTGGGGCACTGCTTCTGTTTTAGGTTGTCCTTTGCCTGGCCCTACAGTCTTAAACAGAATTATAAGTAGAGCACTGTACATACAGCCTGCAAGCTTGAGGCAGGAGAACTGCCTTTCCCTGTCCACATTGTTCCCTAGTGTGTGCCAGGCTCTGCGTCCACATTGTGTTTGCTGGTACTTATGTGGGGTGCTAGGATGCATGGGAGCATATCCAAAGGGTCCTAGCACTCTGCAGACTGCCTCATCTTTCATGACCCCCAGAGTGGAAACTATTTTACCTGATCCATTGCTTGTGGCTGTGTCAGTTCTCCACACTGCTTAGGGGCAGGAAATGTATGTGTTCGGTATGACCGCAGGTCCACGGGAGGAACACCCCCTGGCTGTGGCCTGACTCGTCAGTGCGGTTGTTCAGAGAGATGCTGGAGGGCCTTTGAGATGTATGCACTCTCGGAAGGAGGGTCCCATGGCAGGTTTGGAAGATGCAATGCATGCCACTTCTGCAGCACTCCTAGAGCAGAGCTGGCGTGGCATGGAGGGATCAGATCGTCTGGCAGACCTGTACTGGCCAGTAGTGGCTCTGGGACTTCTGCAGGAGGAAGCAGCCCTTGGTGGGACTGTGAAGCGCCTGCCCCACGTCATGCAAATGGTGGCCGTGCGGTTGTCATGTTGGTTCTCCTACCTCTGCAGCTGTTTGGGCACCAGGCAAATGCTCTCTGGAGACGTCCCACAACAAACGCAAAGGGGAGTGGGGGAAACCATCTGATTCCTGACAAGTACATTTAAAATGACAGGAACCAAGATTTTCCAGGAGAGTTAGGTTCATGTTTCTTGGATAGCTTTTCAGTCTGTGTACACTACAGCTTTGCTCGCAGCTACTGTTTGTTTTGTTGGAGCACGCCCATAGACAGGAAGGGCTATTTTTAATATACATATTTGTAAGATTGGCTGTAAGAAATAGGCATAAGGGTTTCTCTGTCCACTGAGTTGCACCCGCCTGCTGATTCTGGTTGCACTCTGAACTTCCCCACAGCTTATTCATGTCAAATTCCCATTGGGAGAGGAGGCATGGTTGGGAATATGTGAAAGTGTGCTTGGCAAGCAAGGGACTAGGGATATTTGTCTGGGTGCACTGATTGCTGTGAGTAGTTGCTCAGAACAATCCAGTTACTCTTCAGTTGGTCCAGTGCAAGGTTGGTAAAGTAAGAGGTAAACGGGTACGTAGAAGAACGTCCTGCCTGCCTGCCCTGCTATGTTTCTCTTCGATTTGACACCTCAGCTTGCTATGGGCAATGTGCAGACTGCTGTTAGACTCTGGGGACTTACAGACTTTGGCTTTATTCGCCCATTAAGTCATCTGTGCTGCACATCACTTGGATGGAGCTGAATCTGGAAAGCTGCTTGGACCAAAGCGCCTTTAGTAAGATTAAAAGTAGAAGCATTACAGAATTAAGCAGATTTGTAGGTAAGAATTGGGTAAACACTGCACAGTTATTGTCTCAAATGACAACTCTGTGATCAGGACTTTTGGGGAGGCTTCCTCTGAGGCAACCTGGAGCTGCCAACAAGAAATTTTCCAGCAGGGTTCTCTACACCCTTCGTGCATGCTGGAAGCTGTTTAGTCCTTATACTCTACATGTGTGCCTCCACCCACGGCTCACACGACCACCTCAACTCTGTATTGGGATACAGTGGGGTCAGTCTAGGGGCTCTGTTGCTTCACACCTTCTCATTCCAGGGAGTCTGTGCTTTTGAGATAAAGCAGATGTGCAGTTTTGTGAGGAAAAGCTGGACTGCTTTGAGGGTTTCATTATGGGCTGACAAAGAAGGCAGCCTTGCTTGGAGAGCAATTCTTGGTGGACTCTATAGATCTCCAAAGGGTGGGTGTGCAAGTGTGGGCACTTACTGCAGTGTGCTTTGTGTTTCCTTATGGTTTAAAGCCTGGTGAGTTCAAGCACCCTTTGGTTTGTCCTCCTCCTGCAGATGCAGTGGCAGAACGTGGAACATGTTGGTGACCAGAGTCCCTACGTCACTTCAGTTATTCTTCACATTAAGCAGAATGTCCCCATCATCCGTGACAACCTGGCATCCACAAGAAAATACTTCACCCAGTTCTGTATTAAATTTGCAAAGTAAGTCCCTGTCCTACCTTGGCATTCTCTAGGCGTTCCAGGTCCCATTAACCGGCTCGTATGTCGTGACATACTTGCCTTCTAGCACTTCACATCAGTGGCCCTTGGCTTCCTGAGTCAAGCCCTCCACGAGTCTGGGAGGAGTGTGAGGGAGTTGTCATGAGATTGAAAGATGCTTCCCTTCCTCATCTTGAGTTTCCTACTGAAACACATATGCCTTAGTCATTTGCTTTCATAGGTTCCTTCTCACATGCCTTGACCACCCTATAAACCTTTTTGATGAACACTGGAGAACCACTTGCTAAGTAATGAAGGTTCTTGTTTTGGCATTCATAGGAAAATCAGTCCTATGTGGGTGAATGGGGAGTCCTGATATAGGAGAGACTGACAGACTGCATTTAAGCATTTAAGAAAATAACTCAGCATAGTTATAGTTTCATAGTTTCTAGGGTCGGAAGGGACCTGAGTAGATCACCTAGTCCGACCCCCTGCCATGGCAGGGAAGAGTACTGGGGTCAAATGACCCCAGCAAGGTGTTCATCTAATCTCCTCTTAAAAAACCCCAAGGTAGGAGCCTGCACCACTTCTCTTGGAAGGTGGTTCCAGATCCTAGCCGCCCTGACCGTGAAGTCGCACCTCCTGATATCTAGCCTGAACCTACCCTCCGCCAGCTTGTGACCGTTATTCCTGGTCACTCCTGGCGGTGCTCAGGGGAACAGGGACTCCCCTGATGCCTGCTGATCCCCCTGACTAGTTTATAACAGGCCACAAGATC
>NW_017728932.1:15424137-15445278 GCF_001723895.1 Crocodylus porosus | reverse complement strand
GTCTGGTGTGACAACCAAATTTCCAAACGCGTCCTGCAGGGGCCCCACATTACCCGGGACCTTCTTTCTACCCCCTGTGTATTTAAAGAAGGACTTCTTATTATCCTTAATCTGGGAAGCTAGTCCTAATTCCATCTCTACCTTGGCCTTCCTGACTGCCCCCCTACATCCCCAAGCGACTGCAGTATAGTTATCCCTGGTGATGACCCCTTCTTTCCATTGGGTGTTCGCCTCCCTTTTAGCAAGGAGACATTCCCGGATGCCTTTTGTGAGCCATGGAGGCTTGTGTGCCCTCCTGGTCCCTTTGATCCTCGTTGGGATTACCTTATGGGAAACATCTTACCCTGGTTATGAAGTTATGTATGAAACCTCATTACCATCATTCATCTTATAGCAACACACCTTTGGAATGATCAGTGCACTGAGAGGGGGTGCATGTAACAAGAAACAGACCTAGAAGGGCAAAGACAGAGCGGTTGGTTGTGCAAAAAGAGCCATTAAGAATGGAAACGAACATTAAAGTTGTTGTGGAGTGGGCACACTGACCCACGTCTTAGTGTGTCACTTAGTGCTTGACAGGGCAGGAGTGACTGGGTAGCTGAGAGGGCCCGGCGGAGATGCTGGAATTAAGTGCCCACGTTCCATTGCCTACCAGCTGGAGTTGAGCGCTCGGCTCTTGGGTCCCTTGGAAAACTCAGCTTTAAAGGCTTATTGCATGGTTCTTTTAGAGTCCTGATTCCTAAAGCAACATCTGATTTGATGGAGAGGTGTATAGTTTCTTTTAAGCTCCCTTTTCATTTGCCTATATCTCTCTGAATCCTAGTTAGAGCTGCCACCCTCAGAGCTCTGCGCAGCCAGCCCAGCAGACAGTTTGGTGAGAAACCCTGCACTCCTAACACTACTTCCTGGTTCTGTTGTTCATAATAAGCATATCCCTGTGAAGCACATTGTATGGCATTGCCATTATTGTGTGGGTTTTCCATGCGAGGCTTCAGGTTCTATGAGTACTTTAGCAGGAAAGGAGGTAGTGAGATCTCTGGAGAGCTATTAGCTTCAGCAGCAGGGCGGATGGCCTGGGAATTATGTTCCCTCTTCTATCTCTGGGCACTTATTAGTTTGCATTAAGGAGCAGTTACTGATAAATCACGCTATGAAACCCTCTATAATCACTGTTTGAAATGCTGTCTCAGGGCAGATTTATTGTGTTTAAGCCTTCTGTATGGGTACACTTGAATATTATATCGTTAACGTGGTGATAAATAAAAACCTATTTACTCAGCTGTTCACAGCGCAGTCCTAATACCTCAGCTTAGTTGACTCCCTTTTAACTTTATTGCTAAGCGCATACCAGGTTGACTGTGGAGAAAAGCCCCCAGCTCTCCCATCTAGGACAAGCCAAAGTCTGCAGTGAAATGAGGCACTGGATCAAAGATTGTTGTGGGGTGGACCATAGAAACCTGCAGAAAGTGAGATCCACTTTAAAGACTTCTTAACACAACTGTGAGTGAGATCCAAGGCCCACAGAAGTACAGAGAGTCCTTTAGAAATGAGTGGCTGATGGATCTGTGAGAGGGGAAATTCAGTTCCTGGAGTACCCGGGATGTAGAGGTTTTGCCAGTCTGTATTTGAAATCTTTTTGCAAAGCCTGGATATAAAGAGGTGTATAAATAAGTGGCACCCTGCATGACATCTCAATGTGTGCCTGGGGCCTGTGTCCAGAGAGTACTGGTGTCACAGGCTGGTCTCTCTTTACTTTTCTTGAGCTCCGCAGCACTAAGACCCGTGGACCTGTACATGGCACAGTTATGTCACATGTTGGTGTCTGTATCTTTGTGCCACCACCTTCCTCTTCCATCTCATCAACTTGCACCAAGGCCTGGTGTTGAGTTACGGGACCACAAGGAGGGAAGACTTCTCATGTCACAAAACTTAAAACCCAGGGATGTGAGCTGAATGTGGAGGAAGAGAATTCGCCCTCAGAAATGAGATCACTTCTTAATTTATGTGCTTTTTGACCAAGATGTAACCTTGCCTGCCTTCCCCCTTCTCCCCCACCCACAAGGAGTGGGGAGTAGAAATACACTTGAATTGTAGCCTGCAAGAAGGGCAGCACTAAAGTGTCTGGTCTTATAGTTGTATTGTCTCACTTTTTCCCTTTTTAGATCCAAAATACAACAGGGAGCCAGGGTGGGTGTTGCATAACCTACCATCCTGAGATCATGGGGGGATTAGGACTGAAGAACAAAGTAAAAGAAGCTGTGGTGCACTGTAGGGCTTTAAAAATAGTCTTCCCTCTCTCTTACCCTCAGAAACTCCAGGTTACCTGTCCAGAGTAGAGCAGGGGTAGTTGGAGTGGGAGCCTTTCCAGTGACTTGGGTAGGCTGTGGGGCAGGCTCTTAGCAGAACTGTTTCAAAGGACACTGAGACTCGGAGTGAAGACCTGATCTGAACTTCGCAGGGGTTGGGGAAAGTAAGTGATTCTGTATTGCCAGTGACTCGGGATGCTTTGAACAGTGATCTGTAGTTCATCTCCCTTAAGACAGACCTACTCTGGTTACATCTCTGTCCTGCTTAGTGAGGTATTGTGTTTAATGCAACATCAGTGTAAAGGATTAGTAAGGCACAGGCTTGGCAAAGCCAGCTCCTTTTGGATAGGTGCCTTTCAAGTACTGCAGTTTCCGTCTTTTAGGCTCCTAATCTGTTTTGCTCTGCTTCATTAATGCCCATGGGACTAGTCTGCTTGTGTGGAGGGTCTGGATGGGATTTTACAGCTAAGACTACAAAGGGGCTGGGCTGAAACTTCAGTGCGCATAAACCATGCAGAGAACAGGCAGTCTTCAGTGAAGGATGAGAGTCGTGTGCTAGAGGAGATCCAGGAGTTGGGGCTGACCTTAGGACTTGGGCTGTATAGACCCAAGTCTTTGGAGAGCTGGGACCCCGTTTGGCTCACGCAGCTCATCTCGTTCTCTCTGCTGGGAATGGGAAGCTGTTTCCAATAAGAAAGGGCATAAAACAAGCTGTGTCCTGGGGTGCAAAGGTCACTCCCTTTGCCCTCCTGCCTTGATTGTGTGTGGCCGTCCTGTGAGGCCTTGACTTTTGTTTCATGTAAAACCACCCCCCACTATTAATGGCTGAAAGGGGGATCTCTTCAGTCCCTTCTGAGCCCCAGCCTCTCTCTGAAACCCTGCAGAAGGAAACGTCACTGCTGTCTCCCACCCACAATGTGGCAGCATTAATCCCAGGAAGCAAGGGCTGGACCTCCATGGAAGATCAAAAGTACAGTTAATCTCTCGCACTCTTCCATTTGCAGAGAGCTGCCACATCCAGAGCTGCTACTGATTGTCTGTTTTATACGATCACGTCAACTCCAGCTGGTCTTGGTGCTCTCTCTGATTGCCCTCTGGGACTTATTTATACACCTGAAAAATGGTCTTCTCAGCCCAGTAGCTTTCATTTCAGCTTTAATGCTTCCCTGAGGCGGGAGACAGCATTTGCTTTCCTCCCATGATTTACTCTTTGTTGCTGAGGATAGTTTTCTCATGTGGCCAAATTGAAAACCATTTGAGGGCAGTCCGGTTGCTTGCTTTTGGTAATGGTTTTAAATTGTTCCCCAACGAGGCTCCTCACTAGGTAAAAGATTGTTTGCTGTGGGAGCCCATAGCCCAGAGCTGGGAAGACAGAGGGAAGGGAGAAGCCTTCACGTGAAGAATCCTTCCTTTGAGCCCTCTTTCACAGAGCCCTCTTTCATTCAAAGCAGCTTTGTGTGCATGAGCTACAAATGCTGTGTGTCATTCTTATGCAAGTTGGGGCAAAAATGAACGGCCTGGCTGAAATAACAGGTGGCAGAACAAGCCAGATGGTGCCCTGGCTTATTGTTTTGCAGGAAGGAAACTACCAGCTTGACATATGCAAAGGGGAAACCAAACTGAATTCAAATCACTGCTGTAAGTAGAGCCTTATGTGGGGGACAGAAAACAGACTAATTAAAAAAAAAAAAATCCAGGGCTGAGCCATTACAACCTAAGTTTGCCACACAGTCACGGATGTGGGACTGGACACTGAGCTGTGCAGACATTCAGCTAAACAGAGGCCACATGAAGGAAGCAACATAAGTTAGAAATGAACCAACAAGAGGAAAACCAGGGTATTGTTGATATGGTCCTGACCAGCAGCCTCTTTAAGTTCTTGATAGATACGTTCACAAAGCATGAGCTGGCCAGTCACCGCATGTTGCACTTCTGAATGCATCTGGTGCTGGGGTTTAGTATTGCAGGTGGGTGGGAGGAATCTGAAGTTACCTGAGTGCTTGGGCCCCTTTCCATTTGTCTGGCAGGGTAATAGGGTCTTCGTGGTGGTGGTGGTGCCAGAATGGCACAAAGAGAGTGCGGCTGATTCTTCACACCCA
The DNA here is from genome assembly GCF_001723895.1 of Crocodylus porosus. Taxonomy (NCBI): domain Eukaryota; kingdom Metazoa; phylum Chordata; order Crocodylia; family Crocodylidae; genus Crocodylus; species Crocodylus porosus. The sequence goes on along the minus strand of NW_017728932.1, from coordinate 15,440,873 downwards.
AGTCTTTTGTTTTCAGCGCGTGAAACTGCAAGATGCATACACCTCTGAAACATGTGCTCGGGGTGTCTTTTGAGTGTGTTTTTATTTTTGGTACACCAAGGTCTCGCATGGCTTCCTGGGTGCCATTTGTGGGACATCATATGTAAATGAATGTAAGGCTTTTCTCCATGGGGTGGGGGCATCTCTTTCCATGTTAAAATGAAATCAGTAATCAAAGCCTAAAATCAAAGTGAAAATGATTCTTGAAACCAGTATTCACTATTCTGTGTTGTATAGAGCAGTGGTCTCCAAAGTGGGGTGCACAAGACGATTCATTGGGGTGTGGGAAGAAAATATTAGAGCTTCTATTTATATTTATATAAATATACATATATCGGGGGGGTGTGCTCAAAATTTTTTTACTGATAGGGGTGTGTGATCAAAAAAGTTTGGAGACCACTGTATTAGAGGAGGGTGGTCTCATGTCCAGGCAGTGCCCAAGGGCTCAGTTTTTAGTGTGGCATCTCACTTAACCTCTCTGGATTCAGACTCTTGGTTGTGAGAGAGAGGCAATGACACTTGTTCACCCTAGCCCTTCTTCTTACCTGTTCCGACTGTAAACTCCTTAGGATAAGGACTTTCCAACTTCATGAACATACAGGATCTTGCACGATAAGGACCTGGACTCAGTTAGGACCTCAAACTCATGCCACAGGGTCTTAATATCTAAATGTCCTTTATAGAATAGGTTCCTGTTGCCATGAAGATACTGAATTTCCCTTCTGTGAACAGGTATAACCCTGATGTGTTGCTGCCTGTTGGTTTTTGATAACTTGTGTGCTTGAATTCACAGTATAATATCTAACTTCATTTATGTACATGATTCCCCATTACCTTTCAGATCAGCACAGTTAAGGGAAAAGAACTCTGCTTGACCCGTTTCTCTATTTCTGGTTTGTTTAACCTGCACAATGGGCCTGTGGTCCATCAGAGAACTGCATACCTTTGCACTTAGGGAAGACCAAGCCGATTCCATTTGCACGGTGTTAGCGTACGCTGTCGTGCGACTTGTGAGTACTGAAATCAAAATATGTAACTTTGCATCTCTTCTTCTTTGCAGCTCCTTCATTCCCAAGTTCATCAACCACCTATTCAAGTGCAAACCAATTAGCATGGTGGGAGCAGAACAGGTGAGAGAAACTCATTGCATCCTGTTGTAGAGATCTCCGGGCTAAGAAGGGTATTCTACAGAGGTCACGAGGTTGCTGAGGAGAGTTAGGGGTTGTTCTGTTTTACCTGAATTGCATTGTAAGTTCCAGGTAGCAGTTAGATGATGGGAGCATCCCAGGCTCTTGCCTTTGTTCCCATCTTTGCTGCAACTTGTTGTATGGCCTGGAGCACTTTCCTGTACCTTCTGCATGAGGACCCCAGGAGGCCTGAATTCCTCTTCTGAGCTCTCCCAGTCGGTTCCTCCTGTAGGCGCCTCATTAGATCAGTGCAGGTAATAAAGCACGTGGTCCCTATCCCAGAGGGTAGAACGAGATGAAAGTGCTCATACAGCCCCCAGAACTTCTCGGGTGTGAAGCGTTCCTGACAAGCCTTTGCTGTTTGTGGCAAAGGCTCTTGTGGAAAGAGTGCCTGAAAACTGAAATCACCCTCCTGGCTGGGATCTGGCCCTGACCCATGTCGCTGCTTCCTGCACCACTCCTTACTGTGGTGCAGACGCATGCCAGTGCCCTCTCTGCTGACTCAGAGGCCTTGCTGTGTGACAGTATCGTACGCGTGCTTCCCCCACTCCCCTCAAAGTCCAGCCCAGTGTGCGAGGGGTGCAGAGGGTCCTGGGCAACAGGGAGGTTCATCCACAGTTCATATAAATATCTGTTCCTGAAGGAGGGGCGGCTGCCGAATGCGCTGTCTGCAAGGCAGCGATTCCACCATAAATATCAGTTGACTGCTGTGGCTTTTGCAAACTCCAGTCATTAAAAACCCCAGCACAGCGTAAGAGCAGCCACAATAGGAAGGAGAATCCATTTGCATATTAAATAGTCTAGAGAGGAGCCAGTGTACGTTGGTTTGTCAACCTGGAAATTGAAGTTTGGCTGTAGTCGTTGCTGTCTTAACGGCAGAAGCTCTGATCGGGGACTGAAATTTCCTCCTTCACAAAGCTCACCTCTCAGTTCTGATTGATTTCCCCTGCTTCCCCGCGCGCAGTAATCAGTCAATATCCATAGTGTTCTTAGCAGTTAATATTGTTCCCAATCCCCAGGCATGTTCATGGCCATCCAGCCGTGAAGCTGGTTGGTTAGGAATGTTGCATTTTCATGCGGCTGCTGCTTTGCAACAGTGCTAGGAGCTTTATAACCATGTGAACATTTGCTAGTGACCAGCTGTCTGAATTTCTTCTGTTACTAAATGGCAGGACTCTTACAGGTTTCTAAACTGGTGTCCTGTAGAAAAAGGAGGAATCTTTTGTAACATGGTTGGGCACATAACTGGGAAAACAAAGTGTGACCTTGTAAGAGAGGAAGTAGAATCAGCTTTTGGAAATCAGGTTTGTTTTTAACCTCTTTTCAGAGCTACAGGTATGTTGGTGGTACCAAGTACAGTTCTTGACAGCTTTGCTCGTGTTCGAGGAAAGGAGGCTGCTCTTCTAACAGCCTTTCCAGCATCTCCATAATCTTCCAGGGAGCTGCTTTTGGAACACGCGTGCTGCCGGAGGACCTCTCACTTTTGAAACTTGTCAGGGACGGAGCCAACGTCCTGCGTGTGAGACATGGTAGAGTTTCAGTGCTGCCAGACAGCACTGCATGCCCTCCAAATGACGCTCAGCTAATGTAGAGCTTTAACTTCCAAATTATAGCCAAAAACATACCCCTTTGCGCCTGGGCACTCCAGAGGCGTGAGATCAGTTGCTGATGGACATGTTGCAGTGGTGAGGTGTAATTACCAGGGAATGCTTAATGAAGAGTGGAAGCATAAGAGACAGCTGACATTTTTGCCTTTACTAATTTGTTTCCCGGCTCATGGTTTGTTTGAACAGCTTTGCAGAAGGTAGGTTATGGAAACCTTGTGTGTGTGTTTGTCTGTGGAAAGTTTAGGGAAGAAAGTGTTGTGCAGAAGTGTAGGTTGCTGTAGGAGACCTTAGCTGGCTAGGGAGCGGTGCAGGGCCTATGATGCATGCATTTTGAACAGAATAGGTTGGCACCCTTCCTAGAGCCTTGGGGCTAAGTTATGTAGTTCCCCAGGGCTCCATTTGTGGTTTTCTAGAGCACTGTCTTGGGGGATTTCTGTAGGCGTTTGGCAGCAAAGCTGAGCCCACCAGGCTTGTATACACTCTGCTCTGGATGGGTCTCAGCTTTTTGATCTGGTGTAGTGAGTGGCCTGAGGGAGACTAACGCAGCCAGGAGTGGACAAGGAGGACTGATTTGGGAGAGGAATGAAACGTGTTGGGGATTGAGACTTAGAGAAAAAGTCTGGAGTAATGAGGAAAGTCAAGAAATCAAGCATGGGAAGAAGAATGCAAGAGAAAAATAGTGAAGTTCAGCTTTTCAGAAAGAAGTGATTCTTGGATGTCCTCGTTTTCAGACAGTGCTGGACACCCTCTCTCAAAACTTGGCCCAGTTACAGTGCGTCAGTTTGGACACCCAAGACAGAGGTGATCCAGCTCAGTCATCCTTCCTTTTATTTTTTTAATACTTAGCATTAGGTTCAATCCACCTGCTTTGAAAACTAGTTAAGTGTCTGGGTCGGTTTTCTCCTTTTAAAAACATGTAAAAAATCAACATTGCTCTAAGGCTGAGATTTTTGTGCTAAGCTACAGCCGAGAGCAAATCGCTTTGAGTTCTTAACCCTGCCCCGTGCCAGTGTTATAATGACAAATGCTTAGCCTCAGATGTGTGAGCTGGGATGTGACTGATCTCACACTAAGCAGAGTCAGGTTTCTGCTAGGATGTGCCAGGGCATCCCAGATCCGGCAGGAGGTGCTGCATTTTGGAAGAGGTCTCATCAAAGATCTCCTTGTAGCTTTGCCAAGAGTTTGGGCCTGGAGCACTGCCAGCCACGGGGCCTTCTTTCTTCTCTCCCATCAAGCAGCAGACAGCAAGACATGACCTGAAGGAAGCAAGAAGTGGTGTCATACGCCCTGGGCCTCGACTGATGCGTTTCCATTGAAAGAGTGACCTTTTGACGGATACCCTCATGTCAGGGGATGCACATGCCTGGGCAGAGCAGCGGGCTCTCATTACCTTTACGTTCTGGGGGCAGCTGTCAGGTCTGTCACTCTCCATTCACCTGTCTCATGGACTCTTTGTTTGAAGATGTGGCTGGGGGAGATGTGCCTTCAGCTGTCTGCTGTGGACACAGCTGTTTCGCTGCAGGCTGCCTCTGGTGGAAAGGCAGGATCATCCTGAGCAGGAGAACAGTAAACTTCTGACTGGTGCCTTAGAAGGTGCCTGTTGCCAAGGAAGGGGAGGATAAGTCTCTGAGCAGCAGGCTGCCATGAAAGGAAACAGGGTCTTAGAAACAAAAAAACACTCCTGCACTTGTCTAAAATTCTCCCGCTGTTTCCTAATAGAAAGCAAACGGCCCTAGTTGTACAATAAGCCTTATCAGAGACTGAAGGCAGTTCCTAGATCTTGTCAGAAGAACCAGGAGACTAAAGCGATTAACCCACTGCCAGCAGTGAATTTGTGCTTTTTAGTAAAGGGCTTGATTGTTGGTGTGTTGAAATAATGTGCAACCTTTCAGCCCTCTGGTAGCAGGCATTCGAAGCAAACAGCAGCATGAGGCAGTACAGGTTTTTGTTCATCTTCAATCCCCTTTGAATCTGTTTCATTTTAAGTGAGGCTTGCTCTCTTGGCCAGGTTGATTGGGTATTTAGATGCAGTGAAATGGCCCCGTGGGATTTGCAAAGGCACCTGAATAAATTAGGTTCCTGACACCCACCTTGGGTTTTCTGAAAAGCCCACTCATTTCCTGTCTGCGTCCTCTGGTGACAAAATACTTTTGTAAGTCTGACCCTGTGTGCAATGGTTAGTGCAGCCGCATTGCTTTTCAGTGCCCTGCTGCTTTTGGAAACTGCTTTTCTCACCTGCTATTTAATAAAAGCTATGCTAGAATCCAGGCGCTGGCACAGGGTTTGTGTTAGAAATCCTGTCTGCAGGCGACTGACCTGATATCATCAGTTCATCTGGCGCAAGCCTCGAAACAGCCATCGTGGAGTCCTGATAGTCTGTCGCTGTTAACCCCGTCCAGATTTGAACTTCCGTGCACTGCACTGCCCTGGCCCTCATTTTTTGCTCAAGAGCTGTGTTCCTTCATATATTAGAAAAGTCCATGTGGTCCTTGTTCTGTAGCACAAATGTTAATGCCATTTGGTCTGGCGGTTGTAGGGGTTTTTACAGTACTAGTAATGTTATGCAGCCCATGGGAAGAGCAGGCATCCACCTGGCTCCAGGAGAGCCCCTCTGCAGGAAACGTGCTATGGGTCTGGATAGCCTAACAGTTCTTCCTGCCCAGCGTTGTAAAAGCAGATCATACTCTGCTTTGGTGGAAGCACCATGCAGCCTGGATTATTCATACTTCAGCCTAGATGGCCTCTCTCCTGTGTTTTACATTGAACTGGTGTGGTCCCGAAAGCTATGGCGTTTGTGGCAGTAAAGCACTTACCAAGGCTTCCTCTCCCCAGCTGCCAAGCATTTGGAGGTGCTGGTTTAGAGAAAGTCAATATGCACTGGATCCTTTATCCTAATGGTTTGTAAATGCAATGCAGCGGGAGCAGGGAGCTGTCAGCGCATCTACTGTGCCGTAGATTTATTAGTTATGTGAAGAAGACAGTCAGCAAGTGGGTGAATAAATGCAGAACGCTTGGTAGAACGGCAGGTCGGCAGGCAAAGGAAGCGAGGTGTTGAAGTGACTGTAGGAACTCATTAGCATTGCAGCTTCATATCCCCTTATCCTACAAACAGCAGATGATGTTCCTGCATGTGCGCTGAGGGAATGGGGTCATCCAGGTAACATGAGCCCAATACCCAGGTGGGGTAAATTGCAGTCAGTGGAGCTATGCTGATATTCACCCGTGGTGGGGATCTGGTCTTTTAAGTCTCCATGGCGTTAATTCATTCTTCCCATGCCATCAGTGATATCAGTGCCCCAATTGTCAGGGGTCATAAAGAGTTAAACTTCCACATCCAGGAGCTGAGGGACCTTTGTGTATGAGAACTGTGTGTAACGGAACGGTCAACTGTTACAGCTCCTGCTGGATACTCACTCTCTGAAGATGGTCCTCTTGGATCTGCCTTCCATCGGGTCCCAAGTGGTGAGGAAAGCACCTGCCAGCTACACCAAGATCGTCGTGAAGGGCATGACTCGGGCAGAGATGATCCTGAAGGTAACTGCTCAAGATTCCTGACCTAGACATGCGGGGCTGGCATTGCAAGGGGCCCTGTCTTTGGAAACCAACCTTGCAGAGAGCCCAGGGCACACAGCAGGCTGGGACTTCTCAAGGGATTGGGCACTGCATGTGCTGCCAGGGTGCTGTGCCCGCTGGGTTGCAGCGTGCTGGATTAATGCTTGTCTCCTTCCTGTGTCTTGTGCCCCTCTTTCTGCAGGTGGTCATGGCTCCCCATGAGCCCCCGGTCGTGTTTGTTGACAATTACATCAAGCTCCTCGCCGACTGCAGCACAGACACGTTCCAGAAGATACTGGACATGAAGGTCAGAACCCCTCCAGCTAATTCCGAGCGCCTGGGCAGCCCCTTCGGTTGAAGGCTGCAGGCTTCGAAAGAGGCTTGAGGGGGAAGCAATTTTCAGAGGAAGTGCATCCTCCCACCTCTGGAAGTTAACGCTTCTCCCCCCACACCCCTTACAGAGCTGCAGTTCAGCCTGGGGTTCCAGGTGGCTGCATCCTGCCTGTGTGAGAGACAGAGACAAGGAGCTGGATTCCCAGTAGCTCCACCCAGGCACCTGCTCTCCAGGCTTGGTAAGGCTTTGGGCACATCTTAATTGTGCTTTCCTTTTCTGCTTTTCCATAGGGCCTAAAGAGAAGCGAGCAGAGCAGCATGCTGGAGCTGTTCCGCCAGAGGCTCCCTGCCCCTCCCTCGGGGATGGAAAACCCTGGCTCCATCTCTCTGACAGCACCGACGCCCGAGCAGGAGTCCTCCCGCATACGGAAGCTGGAGAAGCTCATCAAGAAGAGACTGTAGGCCAGTGGAGGAAGCATCTGTCCGCCCTGCGGCTGCCTTCTGTCCCATGCACAGCGCCTCAGACCTCCCCTTGTCCTACACTACATTGGCGAAACATAGATGTTCGATCAGTTGGCTCCATGCAGCTGGGGTTGGAAAGGCGACGTGAAGCAAGGTGGAGTGAGTGACACTGGGGACAGTGGGCAGATTCACTTGCTCAACCTGGGGCATTCATAGCTCATGATCAGAGACCGTGGCAGAGCCTGGAAGGTAGGACACGGTTAGAGTGGATCATTTGCCCTAACCCCCAGGGTTTGGCCACTCCTCCAGCATCAAGCTGCAGTTCCCACTTAGACCTCCCCCCACGGCCAGTTTGACTCTATCCTGAAAATGTCAGGACGCCTCTTGCTCCCCATCATGCAGCTGCTTGTTTGTTGAAAAGCAAGATGCAGAGATACCCCTAACAGCTGGGATTCTGGCACCTGCAACTCAGCTGAACCTGGAGCGAGACGCCCACGTGCCCCTCTTGTGATCTGAGGGCTGGCACAGCCATAAACTAGCGAGGAGGATCCTCCTCCCTGGAGAGCAAGGCCGGGGCCAGTTTACAGTGAACTTGCCAGCAGTCTCTGCTGCAGCTTTGAGGCCAAGTTCTCCGTCTGCAGCTTCTTGTTGTCTCCTGCAGGCAGGGCTCCCCCGCTCTCCCTTCTGGGAATTCCCACGCCGTACCTGTCTCCTTCCCCCACTAAGGGCTGGAACAAGCCAGCCATCCGGCAGAACCGTCTCCCCGTGCTCTTGGCCACCTGTTTCATTCCAGGCTGTGGGTGTACTCCCTTGGTGCCGGCGCTGCCCTGCAGGGAGAGCTACTAGAAATGGGAGTTGTAATTAGCAGCCTGCTGCTGCCAGGGTTTGTTGGCAGGGTGGAGCTCACTCTTCAGATTTAAACCGGAAGGGCCCCACTCCTAATGTTAGCCCTGCTGTAACTGGACAGAGCAGGCTGTTGGATTGGGGCCAGCCTAAGGGAGAGGAGGATTAGACTCTAAATATCCAAGCCCAGGCTGTTTTACAGCAACTTTTGGAGTCAGAGCACTAGCTGATCTCGGAGGGAGCAGGCAGGTGGGTGGAGCACAAGGCCAAAACATTAGCAGGGAAGAACTGCTCTACTTTTCAGGGGATCCGTAAGCGAGAGACCCAGTCACGTTGTTACTGCCTCTGGATCTCTCCCTAACCTCCCCTGTGCCTTTTCCTTGTCACCCTAAAAGCGTTTCCCGGCTGAGCTGATGTGACAAGACCACATGGATTTCCATGGCCAAAGAATCTTTGTGCACCTTCCTGGCTGTAATCCCAGCTTTCCCTCTGTCCCGTGGGATGGGTGTTTGCTGCAGCTGGCTGGCGGCTGCCTTGGGAGAGTCGCACTCCATGGCACACTTGGGTTTCTCTTTGTGGCAGCACTGCTGTGGGGGCTGCTGTACAGACAGGCTTTCAGTGTTCACAGCCACAGTTCAGGGGCATAGAGCTCACCTGAGGCAGGGCCATGAGGGGCGTGCACTCCAGATCAAGCATGGGTTCATTTTAACTGAACTCTGCTCATACAAACCCACAAAGTCTCAGTGAAACTCACATTCCCCCTTGTACCGCCACACTTCATCCCTCTTCCCCTTCTGAGAAGTTTTGCTTTTTAGGCTGAAAATCTGGCCTAATGCCAGGTTTCCTGGTCATCTTTTTGTTCTGTCCCACCCCTCCCTCACCTCCCCGTTTCTGCCTTGTGCACAGAGGTGGGGGATCCGTGGCTGGCCCAGGGATGGATCTGGTGTCTGTGCCAGCTGCTGAGGGCTTGCTGATATAGGCTGAGAGAGCAAAAGCAGTTTGGGGTGGGGTAGGTGTCTGGGTTCTGCACTAAGTAACCAAGTGATCTGCTAAAAGAGCCAGCCAGTGACCTAAAGCTGAGCTGGACTTTGGCTTACAGCTGCACCCGCTTCTAGCCATCTGCTCTGACCATTGTTAGCCACTGTCTGCACTTCTGGGTTTCTCTTCTCCAGACCTGTTTGCTGCGCCCCTACCCTGAAGCCAGCCGTTCTCATCACCGAGCACTAGCACTCCTCATCTCCTCGCTGAAACCTTTCCCTAACGCTCAAGCACTGAACAGATGTGACATATTTGCTCTGGACCTGCTGTGCTTCCTTTGCCCTGTGCACTTGCACCCTACAGGGGAGCAAACTCCCGGCGTTCCTTTGGTCTCAGCAGCTGGTACACACGGGTGCACTGTGCTGGAGGGACTTCTTCCTCTTGTAGGCTTTGCAAGGTCTTCTGAAGCATGGTTCTCAGTTTGATGCAGAGGACTTGGGAAAGGTTCCATAATTGTCCTTCATTTCCTTTTGGACGTGGGAAGTGTTGCTCCCCTTTGATTGCACGCCAGCTTGGAATAGCTCTGTCGGAAAAGGAACTTTGGCGGCTTCATTTAATTAGCAGATAAAATCTCAATCCCTGCTTCAAAGGAAAGAAAACTGACATTTTTGGGTCCTCTGCTTGGGGGACAACATGGACCTGGCTTCAGAGGATGGCTGCTCAGTAGCTTCAGAAAGCTCAGGCACCTGGGATGATTCAGGTTGCAAATCAGAAACAGAAGCACGCAATCCCTTCCCCAGGTACCTGTACCTCCACTTATCCCCCAGACTTCCCTGACCAACAAGGCAGGGGTGGGAGAGTCCATTTTGTGCCCAGGTTGGTGGTGATTTTGCAAGATGAATACATCAGTCTTTGTTCTGCTTGTAGACGAGCTGACAGAAGATAGAGTTAGTCAGCTAGTGGTTACGTACCCTTGCTGATCACTACCGTTAACCTAAGATCTGACGCTTGCATGATGTGCGTGGCACTGGGATGCATGCGTGAAGCTTGCTGACACTAGGAAACCTCTAGAATTGGCCCACCCGGATAGCCTCTGGGTCCGGGGTGCTGGGTGAGGTGCTGGGAGCCCTGGCATAGACAAGTGGCTGTCTACAGTAGGGCTCCCACACTGCTGTACTAATTTTTGGCAAAGAGGGGTGACAACAGGCCCTGGTTACACGAACGTCTGAACTGCCTCGGGCAGCATTGCTGATTCGCAGCACTGCCCCAAGGTGCCTTTTCTTGTGTTCTAGCTCATCGTCCAGGGAGCTGTGCGTTCGCTTGGAACAGAGCAGTTGGCAAAAAGCAGCCCGAGAGAGGAGGATGTGAACGTGCCTCCCGTTTATAGCCAGCCCTTCCTGAAGAACAGATAAACCCCAGGGGGCGTTTGCAGGGCAAGGTATTAATTTATGAGAGACCGCCAAATGCAGTGACCATTACAGATGAAACGTAAGGGACGTGCATCGGGGCAGTTCCTACTTGCTGGACTAAAAGCACGTTTCAGATTATTCATTCCCTCGCAGTGACCATTAGCAGTAGTTGTGGCCAGGTCCGTGAATCTCTTGTGAATGGTTGGGGACCAACTCCAAATGGTTTTCGCATTTCTTTCCCTGGAAGACTCCATGGAGAGAATTATCTCTGCATGTCAGAGTTGTAAAGATAACGGGAGAGAAAGAAAGGTTAAAATGAAAAAACAATCTTAAAAAAACAAAAATAAAATGTTCTGATTGTGGGTGGGTTGAACTGTACCTTGTAAAAGATGTACTTGCATTTTTCTACTTTGAGAAATGTTCTTCCTTTGTTCTTGTGTATTTATCGTTCTGGGTGCTTTGGGAAATAGAAACGCGAGATGCTTGAGTTGCACATGTTCTGAAGATAACGGAAACCTGTTTCTGTACAAAAGGCTTTCTGCCCAGGAAATAATTTGTGTGTGTATGTCGGAACGTGACACTACAGCTAATTAAAACATTACTCGTAGCTGTGTTTTGCATGTAGTTTTTAACAGCTGATGGGGGCAAATTGGGTTGAGGTGGCTCTGCGGCAGGAAGCTGAAACCCTCTGTGCTCTCGTGCACACACATTGCAGCTTTTGTCCTGAGGGTTTTTGACCATGAAGGAATTGTATCACTGTCTTAGGGGATGTGTTCCCCATGGACTGTTGTCTGATGCATTTATTCCTCTTGTCATGGCTCAGATGATATAGTAAGACACCTGTGGCCTTGTAAGCTTGCATAATAAACCTTGCTTTTCTCCTTTATTCCCTTGCTCAGCAGGCAGTGTTTCCTTCCTGTCATCTTTCCCACCTCCCAGATTTCTGTGGCCCCAGAGAAGTGACCTTTTGCTGACGGCACTCCTGCTCCTAGGAGCAAAGCCAGTGGGATTCTTCCATCACCGGCCATAGGGAGGCAGTCCAGGAAAGTAACTTTGTGTTCTTTGGTAATTGGATGATGAATTGTAATGACCCAGCTGTAACTTCTGGAAAAATTTCTCTGGAGCCTAAGTCTCCTTTGATGATAATGAAGAGCTGGTGACTTTCAGAATACAACAGAGAGCATTTTCATATTGAGCTGTTTATTTTGCACTGACAATTAGTGACTCATTTATTTTTCCAATATAACCTTCCCTTGGCCCTGCCTTCGTCCATCCGTTAGGCAGAAGAAAATCAGGGGGAGGCAATAAATGTGCGTGCTGATCTAGTTCTTTCACTGAGCTTAGAGGTGAACAGGACCAGCAGGGTTATAATATATGAATCATCGGGTAGGTGGGAAGGGGGCCGCAGAAACCAGGTTGCTATCAGCTGGCTATATAAGATGGTTGGCACTTGAATCTGTACTTAGAAAATGAGCTGAAATGTTTTAACTTGGGTTGTGTCAAAAACTGTGTGTGTGTTGCTTTAGGTGGAGCTAGCTATACCACCTACTGTTAAGGGTGTCCAATAAAACCCTCTTTCCATTTGCTGATAACTTTGCCAAACTTGTAAGCATTTGGGCTGATTTTTTTTCCATGCTGGGCCTCAGGCCCCCCCCCTTTTTTTTCTTTCTTTCTTTCATTCATTCATTTATTTATTTGAAAAATCAGCCAAAACCATCCAGTCATTTCCAAGAGGCAGGTGAGGGAAAAACAAGATGGTTTTGCTCATTTTAAATATTCTGGTAGCCTTTTATTTGAAATGCTGTTGTGCTCTCCTGTTTTGGAATGGGCCAGATCACTGGCCAGCCGGTGGCCTCTAGGTCAGGGCTATTCCTTTGCTGGCCCCAGGAAAATTCACTCGCATGATAAACCTCTGCGCATGCTCAAAAGAGACTTCTTGGATTTTAGCAGCTAAATTCCCTGAACAATCTGCATGATGGCACAATCCAACCCAGAGCTGATCAGGGCTCTCCTTCCAAAGGCTGCTGCACAGACTTCTGCTCCCTGTGCGTCTGGGTTTGAACACCTGCACGGAGAGCAGACAGAGGCTGTCTTCTCTGAAGTCTTGTCCTCCACCTTTTACCTGGGCAGGGCCAAAAACACAGGGGAGTAGCTGCTGGACAGAGGCTGCCGATCTATTGCTGCTGATAGTCACCTCCTTAGTGCCAGGAGCAGAGGCCTTGTGTGCTGGACCCGTTGATGACCCGTGGGGTGTCAGGGTGATGTCGCATGATGCAATTCCTGTTTATTCAGCTTCCTTTTCGGAAGAGAGGTGGGAAGTGCCTCGCCAAAAAACTAGCATTGCAGACGAGCACCTTTCAGATGGCAAGCTCAAGTGCTCAGATGCAACATGGTTTCCTCTCTCTGTGCATTATGAGAGTGGCTTTAATGACATGATCAGATGCTCTTTTTTTCCACAGGCAGCCTTGATGCTAGCATTTCCTAACTCTGCCAGGGCTCACCTTTGCGACCTCAATGATGTTTTTCAAATGAGAGGGCCGTGATGGATACAATGGCTGTTGAAGCCGTTTGGCTCTTATTCATCAAAGCACACATTGTAAAACATTATCAGTAATCATAATCACCACCATTTTCTACCTTTGCCTGCTTTCTCATAGCAAGCCAAGTTATCCCTAACTGGGGTAGGAACCTAAGATTGTGTCTTCGCTGTTCTAGTGCTCGGTTTGTTAGCTGACAGCAGTGATCTAGAGAAGACCTGTTGTTACTGCTGTGTCTGATTTGGCCACAGCTAGGGAATCTCGCTTGTGCTGATTACGGTCTGCCCAAATCAACGCGAGACCCATTTTTGACCTTTCCCAGTGTGGTTCTGTCTCTTCCTGTCCTGAGATGTCCCTTGCTGGTGGGCTCTGATACATAGGAGTCCTCAGAATGAGGGAGCTAATGAGAGGAGCAGTAAATACTGCTCAGAGTAGAAACACGTGAAGGGGACGCTACAGCAAACGGCTGCATGCGTCGCACCGAGTACTCCTAGGACAGCCACTGCTTGAACACAGCGGCTCCTGGGCCCGGCTCTGTGCTCAGCTCAGGTCTCAGCGCTCTGAAGGAAGAGGCCAGCTTTGGCAGCAAACAGAACAAAGGCCACTGGGTTTCTGTGGGGAATGAGATCCTACTGCAGGGGGAAAGTGTGCTTCCCTCCAGAGTCCCTGATGCTGCCTGGTGCCAGAGGAGCGCAGCTGTCTTAAGGCAGTGGCTTTAAATCTTCGGAAAGGCAGCCTGCAACAGCAGGCGAACATAAGGCTTCTGCGGTTTGCAAAGGCTGCAGCAGAAGGTTCATGGAAACAGATTAGGGCTTCTAGTAACCAAAGCAACGTTCGGGGATGCTCGTAGAGGTGCAGTCTAACCGCAAGGCAACAAAAATGCTTATGGAGCTCGTGCTCGGTTCAGCTGCTTTGAAGTGCAACTGCGAGTGTGATTCAAGTGCCGTATGGTTTCGCAGACTCTGCCGGGGCAGGGAGCCTGGAATTTCCCATTGTTTGGAAATGATTTTCCGTTGTTATCAAATAACACAGATTGTTTCTGATTCTTTTTCTCCTTCATTGATTTCTCCTCAGTACTGACATGAATGTGCCTATTGTGTGATTACTGATTAAGCTCAGAAAACTCGTCCTGGGTGGAAACTTTCCCAGCAGAACAAGGGGCTTGATTAGATGGGCTCACACTCATAGCAGAGGAGGTAGATGATAGACACAAACGAGCTGGCACTTACACACAATGGCAAAGATTTTCCTAGGTGACTGAGTACTTTTGAGTCCCTGAAAAGGAGCCTGGTGTCCAGAGAGCCTGACCACCTGCCCTGCGAGGGCTCAAGCAAGATGTCTTAACACCTTTCCCTGTAACAGAGCCACAGGACAGCTTGTGATGGGCCATTTTGAGCATCTGCCTATTTACAGAAGATGAACCGGGGTCCGTCCAGACTGTGAATGCTGCTGCATCATGGAATGGCTCTGCGCACGCATGATGCGCTCACCGACAAGGCTGCACGCATCTCCCAGCTGGCTGCAAGGAGAGCTGCTGAACTTGACTTTGCTCAGCGTTACACGAACTGGGACTGCTCAAGAAGTAGGTTGGAGCTGGGAGATGCTTCCTTCTCCAGCTTACTGCAGCAGAATAGAAACCCCGGGGTGCTGGTGGGGGTGCTGCCTGAACTCCAGAGGCTGAGAGGATGCGGCTGCGGGCAGGAGGATCCTGACGAGATCTAGCAGCAGCATCCCGGCTTTGGGATGGTGCGGACTCCTGGAGCAGAAGAGGAGCCCCATGCACCGCGAGAGGAGGGGCCCGGACCGGACCTGGCCAGCCCAGGAGCGCCCAGTGGTGAGTGCCCGGCAGGGGCTAGCGCGGGTCTGGCTCGGTGCCCAGGGGCTTTCGGACGCTGCCGAGCCCAGACACGTGCAGTGCGCTGTGCTGTGGGTACCCTGGGAACCAGAAGGCTCAGCCCTTCAGGGGAGACTTGGTGATGGCACTGCTGACCGGATGGGGCAGGGGCTGGTATGAGACTCACAACCACGGCCCAGACGTGGCCGCCTCCTACCGCACGCTGGAGGCCAAGCACGCCTGCACCACTTAGCTTAACCTGCTGGCCTTCCTGCCCAGCCTGGGGCCTGGGCGAGTGCCCCTAAAACCGGCACTGGTCACTGCTAAGGGGGGTGTCCAACCCAGTGCCTGGCTGTACGGTCTGTGCCGTTCTTGAGGCCCGCAGCCAGGAGCAAGGCCTAAGCCCAGCCCCAGCAGACTTGGGTCCATGGGCTCAGTGTTGGGATCCCCCCCCGCTGCCTCGTGTGTGCCCCCAAATAGGGTTTGGGGGGAAGAGGGGGCTCCGCCAGAGCGGACAGAGCATCTGTTACTTCTCGCTGACCCTGAGGTCTCTGCCGTGGAGCGGCTAGCCGTTCTCGTGAACTAATTTGGGCTGTTGCCATGTACCTGGTTAAACGGGTGCCCTGTGAATTGTGCGAGGGTGGTAATCGGACTAGGCGTTGCGTTTGATTGACATGGTTTCCAGAAGAAAAGCCAGGGGAGTCTGCCCTGCTCCATGTCCTGAAATTGCTCCTGGTGCTTTCAGTTCCTGCCTAACGAGCGATGTACAGAGAGGAGCAGACCAGCGAGTTCCTGTCTCCTCTCAGGTTAGCTCTTCACAGGAGCATTGGCCTTTAACCAGCTCTGCTGCATTTATTCTAGTTCGAAGTGAAATGAATCAGTCCTCTCTGCAGTCTCTCCAGCCGGCCGTCAGCGGAGACTCAACTTCTTGCTGGTGGGAATTGACCTTTTCCCCCCCTCCCAACCCAGCAAATTTCACTAACTAAATTATCGGCAGAAATTCTCCTGATCCCAGGACCTCAGCAGCAGCTCTGAAATAATAATTGCGTTAGTCTGGAAACTGCTCCAGGAGCCTTTTAGGTCTTCTGATTTCAGCAGGGGCGTTTTCAAGAAGGTATCAAAGTTAAAGGTGATCAGCTTTCCCATTGTTCAGAAACCATAATCTCCTTTGGGCATATTTTAAGCAACAGTGAAACACCTGCCTGGGGCTATTTTTTTTTTTTTTTGTATTTTGTTTTGCCCAAACCATGAGGGTTTCCATCAGGGTTTTAATGTCTTTTTTTTTTTTTTCATGTACATTTTTTGCTGTGAAGATAAACAACCTAGCAGTAGTTCTTCAAAGGAATGTAAATTCCTCAAGGAAGTATCCGGAGTTCCCAGCCGAGCATAGCTGCAAACCACAGACGCCTATGGCTGAAGGCTTGGTTCTGCTTTTAATTTGGGGGTAGCAGAGAAATTCTTTGTCAGGGCTTGGGTTCACTTGTGCTGCACCCATCAGGCCAGACTGTGTCTTACTGTACAGCAAAGTGTTTGCTTTGGCTGCCAGCAAAGGTTGTCTTTCCCCATTGAATCTGATGATGCGGCGTGATTATTTAATTAGAATTTTCCTTCAACTGTTCCATTAGCCTCCCTAGCAATACAGGAGTTGGAGCCCGTTCCCTCTGCGTCCTTGTTCTCCTCCACCCCTTCATCTCTGCCTCGGTTGCGGCAGCCACTCAAAAATGCAATTAGATGGGCAGAGTGCTGGCGATGTGGGGCCGGTTCTTCCAGGGAAGGTTTTCCGTGACATCTGTACATCGAGATGCACTGGGTTAATGACAGCAGCTCAGTTCAAGCAGTTAAGCTTCGAGCTGTGGGCGCCGCACTTCAGGGGGGACGTGGACAGCATGGAGACGGTCCCGAGGAGGCCACTCGCATGGTCGGGGGCAGCAGGGCAGGCCCTACGAGGAGAGGCT
>NW_017728932.1:15359298-15424037 GCF_001723895.1 Crocodylus porosus | reverse complement strand
CCCCGGGGCCCGCCAGAGGCCTTGCGGGCGGGGGGCTCTCCAGGCTGCCCCGCGGGTCCCCGCTAGCCGGGCGCGGGGAGTCGTAGCGGGGGGCGAGGGCTTCAGCGGCCTCGCGGGAGTCGGCAGCGCTGCGGCGGGCGCGGTGTGCCCCTTGGCGGGGCCGCGTTAAAGGGCGTCTCTTTGCACTTCTGCAGAGTCCCGTGTTCTCCCCCAGCCCCCTGCTCTCCAGCGGCCCCCCGCGGCTCTGGCCGCTGTCCTTCGGAGAAGGCGTCGAGCTCGACCCGGTACCGCCGAAGGAAGTCAGGTAAACGTGGGGCTGCCGTCGCTTGGCGCTGGCGCAGCGCGGTCGCCTGCGGGGGTCGGCACCTGAGAGGAGAGCTGCGTTTTGTAGCGCTGGTTCTCCTCTGCCCCTGCAGCCGCGCTGAGTCCCTGTCACCCATGTGAAAGGTTTTTCCGGGGATGGCTCTGCTCATCTCACCTTAGGATGCTTTCTAGTTCGTTTGTAGGGCTGCTAAATTCTGCTTAATCTCTGGGCCGGTAATCACAAGGGAAGATCTTCAGAAGGGGTAACGACCTGAGAGATTGTTTTATTAGGGGGCAGGAGCGCCACGTTCCCAAGCCGGTGGTTTTGCAGCAGATGTTTTTTCTCTTACCAACCCGCGGTGATCTTGCGAACCGGAGGGAAAGGCACCTAGTTGGAGGGGTGGAGTTTTATTTTTACTTTTTTTGACCGCAGCGTGCCAGTTTCGAGCACGTGAGTCGTTCTTTGGATCAAAACTGGAAAGGGACAAAGGTCCCAAGTCTCTGCCTGTTCCAGCCCACGTCGAACAGGCAGAGCGATCGGGGACTCTGATACTGGGACAGGGGCAAACTGCTGCCTTTTGTTTGGAGCTGAGCACACCCAGCTCTGAGTATGCTGGCGTGGGAAAGAGTGCTTTCCCTGTGCCGTGCGCGCAGGCCATCGCTCCTGTCTCGCGTGACAGAACCAGGCATTTCTTCATATTGGAAATACTCAACTTACTACTGTAATGTTTTTCTGCCTATGGGAGGTTTTTCTTATGGCTACAAAGGAGCTTATCTTGGATGATGCTCCCATGTCGAGAGGGGGGAACTCTCCTGCTGGGCTCGGGAGGGGTAGGAGTGCAGGAGATGGTGTCTGCTTCGTTAGCATTTACCAAAGTCCGCTTGTCCAGTCTCAGTGGGAGCCCTGGCACCTGGCAACAGGCACCTGCACTCCAAAATTGTTGTCTCAGCCCCCCCGGACTCAGCTGGCTGAACTGCGGGAGCCCGGAAAGTCCAGTGGGAAAGGAGATGGGACGTAGCCCGGTGCCTGGATGGGGTGGGTGCAGTCCAAATGTAAGGTGGGGTGGAGGAGATGGAGGGGCTGCTTTTTTCTTTTTCCCCTGAATGAGAGGGTAAAGAGTCGGTGGAAGGATGGTTTCTTTTCTTTTTTGACCAGGGGAGCAGATCCTCATAGCTCGTTTTGTCTGTAGATTTTGAAACACTTGCCATTTCCAAGTTGGGGACACTGGTCCCAGAGGCAAGCAGCTCTTGAGGTGACCCAGGGGCTGGGCCCCAGGCCTGTGCCCTCCCCACGTTGCTTCCTGAAGGGGCCTGCCAAGAGCGCGACTCCCAGCGAGCACTAAGTGGCGCTGACGCGGGTGTCTCTCGTGCTTTCTAGGTACACCTCCTCCGTCACGTACGACTCGGAGAAGCACTTCATCGACGATATCTACATGCCCATGGGGCTAGGCCTGTCCGCCTGCAGCCAGACCGTCATCTGCATCCCGGATTGCACGTGGCGCAGCTACAAGTCCGAGGTGCGCTTTGAGCCGCGGAACAAGCCCCTCCGTTTCAGCAGCACCACCATTGTGTACCCCAAGCACACCAAGACTGTGTTCACCACCACGCTGGATTACAACTGCCGGAAGGCCATGCGCCGGTTCTTGTCCAGCGTAGAGCTGGAGTCGTCTGAATGCGCTGGGAGCGATTGCCTCCTGGATGGTTGCTGAGCAGCCTCTGTCTCGCTCGCTGCGATCCGTCCCGGTCTCTATCCTGTACTGTACTAGCTCTCCGATAGCTAAAATGGGTAAAAGCTCTCGCTGCCCAGTCCGTCCAAGGGAACCTTATCTGTCGCTACCTCTGTCCTGGCTCATAAGCACAGCTTTAAGTATCAAAATGGCCTGCACTTATTTTTCTATGGGAATTTAGCTTTCTAAGGTATCGGCTTTTCTGCCTTTACAGCTGCAGATTCCCCTCTTGCCGCAGTGCGGTAGTCAGGGAAAAATAAGGGAAATGTGTCGCTAGAGGAAAAATTATTCTCTCTCTCATGGAACAGTGGCTACCACCTGGAAAAGTATACCTGACTCTTCACGGCGAGGTGTAAAAACAGCAGCCGTTCACTTTTGCTGCAAAAATATAGCTCTCGCCTGAAAACAACAATCCATCACCTACTTCACTTTTGATCACAGGACTTGGTCTTTCATAATAAAAACAGCAAATCCTGAAATTCTCTAGAATATTTTAATAGATGGAAAAATCCAGAGTTTTATATTTAAGCAATTCCCCCCCCCCAAAATTTTCTAGATGAACCGACGCCTGGTTTTTAATTTAAATAGAGGAGGAGCGAAGGAGTTTTAGTCAGAGCAAGAGTTAAGCTGCTTGTGCAGCACGGGGCAGCCGGCACGTAAAGGGCACCAGGCTATATATTTTCCAGGCTCCCCATCTGCACAACCTTACAAAACTTCTCCGTTAGTTCACAGAGCTGCAGGATTGTGCAACCCTGTACTTCTCGGTGCCACGCACTAGAGTTTGCTGGTATCCCCTGAAATGCGCAGTGGTGAATGCCAAGCAGAAAATCATCCCCGGGTAGCTTTGAAGTTTGTGAAGTGAGGCCTGGAGAAAGTAGAAGCCAAAGAAACCAGTCCCTGCTTGTTGTGAGCCCTCGTGGAGCAGCCACAAGGAGAATTTCAGAAAATCCACTCTGCCAGCAAGGGCTGACAGAGGAGGCAGAAATTTGGTGATCCACAACCCAAGAAGCTAATAATTGCTTTGGGGGGAGCTGTGAGTCACGTGCAAGGAAGATGGTTGCAACAGAAGAAATGCTGGACTTTCCACTAGCTAGATCCACTGCTAAGCCTCTGCTTTCCGTTGGCCTTTTCCGTGCAACTCTGTGCTTTCCATCAACCAGGACAGTGGGATGGGATAGCCACCCTGCTGGACCAAACCAGAGTGCCTTTCAGCAAGAAAGCAGTTAATCCCGGGAGGAGAAAAGGGAAGAAGCGACCCATATATGCTGAGACTGCTCCGCCACTATCTGTGTTAGCCTTTTACACACACGCACATTTCTAAATCTACAAAATCGTCATTTCTGTGTTGAAAGAAAGGAGAGGAGTGTGGAAAGCAGCTGCTGTGGAAAGCGTGGCTGCTGTTTTTTGCTGTAGTGCAGCAGCCTGGGACAAACTCCGTAGGGACCTGTTCTTGCCTTCTTCGTGTGTCCTGAAAGGCCCCCAAGGGAGGTCAGTCGCTCTTCAGTAGAGTGCCAGCCAGCCTGAAGTCTGCCTCCAAGAAGGGGAGTGGTGTGGAGAACAAACGTAAGGGTGAATGGATTTCATCTGCACTAGCAAGGAGGGCAGAATTTGTCTTGGCTGGAGACGGCTGCAGTAAACTTGTTCGTGCAAGTGTTAGGAAAGGCAAGGGGAGGGGGGGTATCCTGTATTGCAGTAGTGGTGTGAGCTGAAAGGAATCATGGGACTGAAAGCACAACAGGGGGAGGAGGACTTGGGTTGGTTTGGGGGTTCTGTTTTGTTTTTTACTTATTTATTCATTGGAATCAGTTGTTTCTTTCATCTGTGTTACCTGCTTCACAAACCAGACTTCCTAAAATGCTTCCAGGGGAGGTGTGGGAGGCTGAGGTTGACCAGCCGGGTCCATAAGAGACTGTGGGTGGGACGAATCCGATTGTGACATGATTCACCCCGGTGAATTGGGGAACAAGTCGCTCAAGAACGACTGTAGTGAGCAGCGAGAGCTTAGCACCAGAGGTATTGATCCTGTTCTGCACGAAACAGGTTTACTCTGAGATCATTCCTGAAATCTTTCTTAAAAGCGCTGTCGATCAGGGGAAGCGTGTGCTCTAGGCTCCGAGTGTGAGGAAGAGTTCAGGACAAAGCTTTCCCATGGGCAGGGGTATTTGATAACTGCTTGCTTTGTGGTTTCTGGCACCTTCCTCTTGAAACGACCATTGTGGAGATAGGATGATGAAACGGATCGGGTCCCCGGTTTGCTTTGGTATCGCTACCCCGTGAGCTGGAGAGAGGTGTTCTTCAGACTTGGAACCATTCCTTGTTTCTAGGTAAATCAGAAATCAAAAGGACCTCACATTGTGTCACGTGTTCAAACACCTGTTTTTAAAACAAACGATTTCTCTGTGTACTTTTGAAAGGTTTTAATTGGTGGAGGATGGATGACTTTTCAAAATCGCTCATGTTACTTGGTTTGCAAAGCCCCAGCGATCACTGTGCCAGATGTCTTCTGACGTCTGCGACATTTCTCGCCCCTCGTTTTCAGCTTGCTTTTTTTTTTTTCATTTCACTAATAATAAATTATCTGAAAACTGTAATTCAAGGGGAGTCTGTCTCTCAATCAGAGCCTGATCAGCTAGCGATTGGTTTTGAATGCAAAATGGTGTCACAAATGGCTGGTTCATCTGTGCAGCGCTTGCTGGCTGAGAGCTGTTACTGAGGCCAGTGGTGGGTACTTGGAAGTTTAAGGTATAATTTATTATACTATTTACCTAGAAATAAAGATCTATTATATCCAACAGACCTTAGCTCCCCCGTTGTCTCCCTTCTATCAAACCTTTCTGTTGTTAAACTTTCTAGTAAGCCATTGCAAGTATAAAATGGCCCATAAAAATGTAATACAAATGTGATGGCTTTATCAGTTTATTAAAACACTTGAAAACATGCCCTTAAGACAACTGAAAATCCTTTCCAGCAGGCATTTGACTCTCGCATCTGGTACGGTTTTATTCTTAAAGAGATGGTTTCTGAGGGGTACTTGGGCACGTTCCTCACATGAAGCCCATGTCCTTTTCAAAAGCACCGAGTACTTGGATAAAACTCTTTTTTTTTTACTAATGATTTTAAAAGTGGACTGTTCAGGTGCTTAGATGTGAAGGTGGCGGCTGTGGTATACAATCGTGGTTAGATTTTGTTACGTGCTGAACTTTAAAAATAATAGAGTGTGACAGGCTAGTCTTTTGGGAGAAAAATGATCTTATCTGCCTCGATGCGTAATGTCTTGTTAAATACTTATGAATTTCCAGGCCTGTGGATTTTGTTTGTCATATTGCTGGAAGCGTGGGAACGACGCACTGGGGCACCAGTTCATCAATTCATAACAGGCTTTTTGTTTACTTTTTCGCTCATTTGCCTATTCATTTGCAAAAGCCCTTGACTCGTGTGTAACGACGTTATTGGAATCTAGGGAGCCTTGAAACAGTTACAGAGCACCCCCCGCCATCGCGAAAGCGCCTGTGGCACTATGCTGCCAATCGGAGGCAATGGCACTAGGGTATCGTACAGAGTGACAATACTAAGTGAAGCAGCAGAGCCTTATTCGAAAGAGCCCTTCTGAACGACAAACAGGGATTGAGTAATATTTTAAAGTCAAAGGGATACGTTTCTGAATGCCTGAGGGAAGTGACATAAATGTCCTGTGTCTTCAGACACTCAAATCCGCTATCTAGCGTCTTGCCTTCAGTCTGCCCTTGGCTGGTGGTGGGGTTTTTTTTAATTTTATTTGAATGGGTAAAAAATGGTTGCTGAATGTCTGTATGGGAGATGGTACTGGATGTGGGGAAAGGTGGGTGTCAGTGGCATGGCACAGGAATGAGGTTTTCTCCATTCCTGTTGGCCAAGTGGACCTGTAGCTGGATGCTCCAGAGCCACTTCCCCAGTGCAATCAGCATCCTGACCAGAACAACCCTGCTGCCCGGGAGAAACTCAGTTTGGGCGTGTTCTTGTTTCTCACCTAAATTTCTGGCTCTAGGCCCCATACAATGAGCTTTCATAACTACAAGCTAGTACCATCTCGCACTGAGAGAGCAAGCCAAGTGTTGAGGACCTCACTTGTCATTCTGCAGCTGGCCCTATGGGAAATGTCGCTGTGCATCATATCAAGTCCGGGAGGTTCTCTCAGCTTCAATTTTCCCATCTGCAATATGGTCATATTTCCTAATACTTGCCTATTTCCTGAGTCGTTGTGAGGATTCATGCTTTTTGGTCTGGAGAACACTGAGATAATCCAATGGCTATTGCTTACAGACACCCTATGAGCAGTTAAAGCTGGGGTGGGCAATTATTTTGGGTGGAGGGCCACTCACTGAGTTTTGGCAAGCCATCGAGGGCCACATGACAGGCAGCTGGGGCAGGCAGATAAATATTACTTTTCTAAATTGTTTAGGGGCCCTGCGGGCTGGATAGAATGGCCTGGTGGGCTGCATCCAGCCCGTGGGCCACATTCTGCCTACCCCCGAGTTAAAGGGAGTATGTTAGGATACGGTGTTATGGAAAGTAGCACTTTTAATAAAGCCATTGAAAGAATGGTTTGCTGGCCACCTTTCAAGTAACTTTTATTAAAAGGTTAATTTGAACATGGCACATGTACATCAAGAAAAACAAGCAATCTGCAGGCATGGGAAATTAATCAAACGGTGCCTTGAACAAAGGTCCCTTGTATAGCGCTCACAAAAACACACCGTGATGATTTACAGTTTCCTGAGAAATACTGGGCTGGCTGCAGATTACAGCTCAGATACTGGTAACTTGCTCAGTTATCAGGAATGTGTCACCTTTGCCTCCCTGAATATAGGAGCTGGAGGAATCCTCCACCCTTCCTGTTTGCTCATCTGCATTTGGAGCTGCGCACTGCGGTGAAGAGGAATGCTCGGGAGTTGGATGAGATTCTTTGGGCAGGTGCTGTTGGATATACAGCTCGTAACGTTTCCTTCTGTTCAGCTTATAGATGCGCAGCCTTTCTTCCTCGGCAGCAGGATCCTCCAAAACTCCATCCCATCGCAGGCTGTCATTGACCTGGTCAGAGAGGTCCTGGTCTGCTTGGTTAGAGCTTGAAATGGTGGAAGTTGGTAATACAAACGTGTTCATTTCTGCAGCAGGCTGAATCCCCTTTGAAGGGTCTGGGGTCAGGCCAGTATTCTTGCTGAGACGTGAAACTTCAAGCAGTTGGGTTTGCTGCTGCTGCTTCCTGCTTTTCCCATGATGTTTATGTGCTGCAACGAGAAATACCATCAACAGAAACCTTCCACACATCGCTGCCACTGCCGCTCACAACTTTACTGCTCTTCTGGAACGTGACCGATACAGACCCAAGCCCATGATACCCAGCACAGGTGCATCATCCAGGAACCAGATTTTTAACACCACATGAACAGCATAAAAACTCCTGCTTGAGGAGAAAGAGGTGTCTAGCACTTAAGCACATTGTAGAACAGTACAGCTATGCAGGATTTCAGCATATTAATAGCATATCTCCACCAGCATCCTGCTCATTGGATCAAAAGGACCATTAAGATTTTTTTTTTTTAAATAGTTTTGTGCACTTGGGGTTTTTTTCAGTGCAAATGTCATATGTCATAAACAGTTTGAGGAAAGAGGAAGTTGGTTTTTTTTTTTTTTAAAAAAAAAGCCTGGTAGAAACTAAAATGAGAAACCTTTGTCCTATCATCATTTGAATGCCATTCAGGGGTTTCTGTGTTTTAATGCCCATATGTAAAAGAGAGGGTCTTTGTGTGAAGGAGCTAGCAGCCCCAAATTGGGAGTGGGGGGGAAGTTTGTTACCCAATGTAAGTAAGTGGAATTCCCATTTTAACGTGTGCCCCCAGTTAAACAGCTAGCGAAAAGCTCACACCACCTCTCTTGTAATCTATGCTGGCACTATTGTTTTAAACACTTGTTCCATTTAGGCTTCAGCTTCCAGCCATATTTACCCAAACTCTTGTAAAATCAGTGCTCTTTTTAAAAAAAATGGAAATTGCATGTTTTATTCTGAGGTTTTTTATTTTATTTTTTTAAGCTCTGATCCTTTCATAGTACAAGTGGCGTGCTTCACCTCCAAAGAAGTCTCATACAACCAGTTAACAGCCCTTGTACAAGCAGAGCAGACCAGAGAGATCTGTGCCTGGTGGAAGCGACTCCTCCCCCATGAGCAAGTTTGGAGAGGAATCAGTGCCCTGGTTGATAAAACAGCAGCGTCAAACTCTGACCAGTTTGACTCATGCCAATAAAATCTTAAATGCATTTACCCAAAGCTTCCTGTGCTTTGTACCCGAAAACTTGCAAAACACCCCAATTTTCCCAACTGTTTAGCTGGTCTAATAAAAAATATCACATTTACCCAAAGAAACTCGTCAGTGCAGGGAAAGAAAGTCTCCTCATACTTGCAACCTCCCCAAATCTAGCAGTCTATCTGTGAAACAGCCTAGTCCTTGACAGGTGTCTTATGCCTCCTACTGCCTATGGGAGGTAGTGACATGCCCTCCTAGTGTGTGTGTGTGTGTATTTTCCCCCACAAAAAGGTAGGTATGTTTCTAAAAAGTGACTGTCAGTAAAAGAGGCCTGGGCCACCAGGCTGTTCTTTCAACGTTTGGGTGCTTGTCTTACGGGACGATCTGGCCTTGGACAGGGGGCGGGATCTGATGACCGTGCGAGGTCCCTTCCAGCCCTCATGGCCATGACATCTATGAACTGAACCAGCGTCTCTATCTCCAATTCTTCCCTGGGATAATGGCACCTGCTCTCCCGTCTCTCCGCTGCCCTGGCTGAAGGATGCCTCCTCGTCCCAGTGCCCCATTTGGGCTTATTCCACTTAAACTCCAGCTTAGGGCCCCACAATACAAGGGGCCTCCAAATAAAAAACCTGGACATTTTCACTGTGACGTGACAAAAAACCAGACCTGCGTATGGCTCCGCAGCTGTTATTCACACTGAGTCCATATCTTTGTGCAGAAATAACAGTAATTCATCTTAAAATTTCATGAAAATCCATTCTCGTGGATTACTTTTCTCATATGGGGCCTCTTATAGCCGGATGTCACTTAAGGCCTCATCCGGCAGTGCTGCCTTGTCCCATTTTCTCTTGCCGGGCGGGTAAGGCGAGTCCGGGCGGACCTACTGATGTTGGGGGGTAACCAGCATGGGTTCGTGCCAGGCCGATCCTGCCTGACCAACCTGGTCCAGTTAACAAAGAGCTGAGATGGGAAGGAGGAAGTCAATGTCGTCTTCTTGGACTTCCAGAAGGCCTTCGACACAGCGTCCCCCCCAGTTCTGGTGGGCAAGCGGAGGGGCTGCGGCATGGGCGAACGCACGGTCACACGGGTGGCAGACTGGCTCCAGGGGCGTCCCCAGAGGGGGGTGGTGGATGGTTCGATGTCGACCTGGGGGGTGTGGGCAGTGGAGTCCCCCAGGGCTCGGTCCCTGGGCCGGTGCTGTTCAACATCTTCATTAGCGACCTGGATGATGACACCAAGCTGTGGGGAAAGTGACTGCACCGGCAGGCAGGGACCGCATCCAGGCAGACCTGGAGAGGTTGGCGAAGCGGGCGGATCTGAACAGGACGCGGTTCAACAAGGACAAGGGCAGGGTGCTGCACCTGGGCAGAGGGAGCCAGCATTACGGTTACAGGTTCGGGGCTGCCCCTCTCGGCAGCACAGGGGCAGAGAGGGATCTTGGAGCCAGGATTGGCTCCAGGATGAATACGAGTCGTCAATGCGACGAAGCAACAGGCAGAGCCAACCGCAGCCTGTCCTGCATCAACAGGGGCATCACTAGCCTGTCCAGAGAGGTCTCGCATCGCCGGTCGGGCCGCGGCTGGAGTCCTGCATCCAGCTCTGGGCGCCGCACGTCGGGAGGGACGCGGGGAGCCTGGAGAGGGTCCAGAGGAGGCCACGCGTGTGGCTGAGGGCCTCCGTGGCCAGCCCTGTGAGGAGAGGCGGAGGGACCTGAATCTCTTCAGTCTCCGCAAGAGGAGACTGAGGGGGATCTTGTGGCTGCTACAGCCTTATCAGGGGCCAGCAGCAGGGACTCGGGGGAAGTCTGTTCCCCAGGGCCCCCTTGGAGGCGCCCGGGACAATGGCCACAAGCTGAGGGAGGAGAGGTTTAGGGTAGATATTAGGAAGAACTACTTCACGGTAAGGGTGGCCAGAGCCTGGAACAGGCCCCCCAGAGAGGGGGTGCTCTCACCCTCCCTGGGGTCTTCACGAGGAGACTGGACAGGCACCGGCTGGGGTCTCATGACCCCTGCACCCCCAGTGCGCCTTCCTGCCCGTGGCGGGGGTCGGACTCGATGACCCGTCCGGGTCCCTTCCCACTCAGTGAGTCTCTGAGTCTGATTGTACCGATCCCCCGCGCGTGGAGCGGGGGCCGAGCCGGGGCTGGCACGCCCACGCCATGTCGTGCACGCGGAGGGGCAAGGCCCCGGCGTGTCCTGCACCCGCGCCCAGCCGAGCGGGGCATGCGGCCCAGCTCACCCGTCTCCCCTGAGGCGGGGGGGCAGTCGCCCCCCTGCCCTGCCGCAGGCAGCCGCGTCTTCTGCTGCTGCTTCCTCCGCCGCCGCCCGCCAGCGCCCCGCGGGCCGCCGGCCTGGCCCCGTGCCGCTTGCATGGCCCGCTCCTCCAGCCCGGGACGCGTCTCTATGGCGGCAACGACGGCAGCCAGGAGTCCCCTCCCGAGGGGCCGGGCCTGCCCGGCCTCTCCCGCCCGCCCGGCCTGGCTCGGAGTCTTCTGCCCCGAGCACCCGCCCTGCTCCCCCAGCGCCACGGCTCTGACTGCCGACGGGCCGCAGCTGCCCGGGCGTGCCCAGGGCCCGGCCCTCCTGAGGGACCGTGATGCGGGAGCGCTGGGGCTCGGAGGGGCCGCGGGCCGCCGAGTCCCCGGGAGCGAGGGCAGCGCGTCTGAGGGGACGCGGGGGGCTCTGCCGAGGCTTCCGGAAGCTTCCGCCCGGGCCTGCCCCGCTGCCTTCCGTGAGGCGCCGTCGCGCGGTGCAGGCCCCGCCCCGACACCGCCGGCCCAGCCGAGCCTGCTCTCTCTTCAGCACCTCCGAGGACGGGGAGTCCCCCCTCTCTGGGTGACCTGTTGCCTGGCCTGACTATCTTCGCAGTGAGCAACTTCTTCCTAATATCCAGCCTCGACTTGCCTTGCTGCAGCTGGAGCCCACTGCTCCGTGTGCTGCGTGCGGTTGGTCACCACTAAAGCGGTCCGGCTCCGTCCTCTTTCGACCCCCGCTGGATCCTGAGGACAGGAAGGAGGGCGGGCAGCGGAGCAAGGGCCCCGGCCGTCACAAAAGCAGCTTTCGGCTCGCCCGGGGAACAGACGGACGGGGTGCCCTGGGGGCGGGCTAGACGTGAGGCCCCATCCAAGCCTCGCTGCCTCTGACCAGACGTGCCCGAGGGTGAAGAAAACATGGGGAAGGAGCCAGGCTGGCCCCGCTGGGAGTGCGCCCGCTTCCCGACGAGAGATGTCAAGGAGGAACCCGTGTCAAGGGTAAAGCCCTTCTGCCGCCTCCCCGAGCTCTTCGCAACACAACGGTTGCTCTAAGGGTTTCCTGTAGGGAAAAAACAAACAACCCCAGGTGGAAAGAAACCCCGAATGAGAGTGAAGAGGGGCACGGTCTGCAGGGCGCCTGGGCCCGGGGGTGCTGGAGGAGGGGAGGGGGCACTTGCAGCAGCCTCCCTCCGCCCTGCCCTGCCCTGCCCTGCCCTGCCCCAGGTCCAGCCCGTCCCCACGCTTCCCCGCGCCTGTCGCTAGAGGGCACCGCGGGTGCGTGGCCCGGGAGCCCCGGGCAGGTGAGCCAGATGCCGGGCCTCGCTGCGACCTGCTGCCCCCCACCCCGCAGCGCCGCATTAGAGAGCCTGCAAACGCACCTGATGCTCAGCAGCCCCCTGTGCATGCTGGGACCTGGGTCTCTGCAGCACTGGCAGCGCAGAGTCCCGTCCCGGTAAGGGTGGAGGGGGCATTTGCAGGGCCCGTTGCAATCTTGTTGCTGAAGGAAATGCTCCCCTTGCAATGAAGAAGTGTTGGGGACGGTGGTGGTGGTTTCCCCCTCCCCCTTTCCAGCTGCTCAGAGGTAGAGTTTGGCCAGCACCCTGGTGCTGGGGCAGCTTGTCCAGCTCCCCTGGGGTTGATGGACCTGGACTCTCCAAGCAAGGTTGGATCCTGTGCTGTGCATAGCAAACGAAACACATCTTTCTTTCAGGCTTGAGAGCAAGGTAGGAACAAGCCGACAGATGGTTTGTTCAGTGCCCCTGTCTCTCTCACCCCATCAGCTTGAATTGCAGTTGTGCATCTCCAAATGGTGGTGGGGTAACAAATGCCTAGAGCAGTTTAAATCATCTGCTGTCTTAGTTCAAGCCGGGGGGGGAAGCATTCAGACTTATTGGTCCGGTGTAGTTCTGGCTCTGGGGAAACTCTTGTCAGCCAGGTGCAGAATAGACTTGTTAACTAGACACACCTGGAGAGTCTCTGCCTGGGGTCTCTTCAGTTTCTTAACAGGCGTGAATGCCTTCAGATTGTCACTCTGGGGAAGGGCCCAGATTTTGGTGCTCGGGTCTGGGGTATATTTCCTGGGTGCCTTTCTTCCCTATTAATGGGAATGCCATACCTCAGTTCCCCTATTCTTTGTTCAGTCTGCTTACCTACTGCCCAAGGGGTGTAAGTTTTCAGAATCGGGGTCTTACTTTGTACTCAAGAGAGGTAGGCTCCCCCAGCTCTGCCACTGCACTCCTGGAAGACCTCGGGCACATCCCTTTCCCTCCTTCGGGAGGGGGAAGCATGTTCTGTATCCTAGGTATGTACAAGGACAATATGGTAAGTAGCCTATAATGCAGACTGACCGGCTAAACACACTGTTTCCCATTCGTATTTTGAATGCTAGGATGCTTAATTAATGTCTAGACTCCAGAATTAAGATGGATGCAGATAGACTTTTAAAGATAAACAAGCTTGTTCTAAAGTTTACAAAGTTTAAACAAGCGCATCTGATACGGGAGGTTAAAACTTAAGCAGTGGTTATGAGCAAATATCAATAAATCAAAGTTTTATGCAAAGTGGTAAACTCATTCTAGTCTGTATGGAATTACGGACGATTTGTACTGGCCTTTATCGGTTTCAGGTTAATTTTAGTGCCTTGTTCCATAACATTTGCAATGTGTTTGTCAGTCTATGTGATAAATAATGGATCTCTTCCAGTAATGTATATTTCACATGGAAGCATAAAAACGTCTTAAAAAATTAAAGATCTGAAACTACCAGGGAGAGTAAAATAAAGGCTTCATCCTGAATTCCTTTCCCCACAAATACACTCAAAACTGTCGTGAGTGAGGACTACTAGATTGGGCCCCATATTTGGTTTCCACTGCCCTCCTGAATCTTAGCTGCTTGTAATCTGAATGT
The DNA here is from genome assembly GCF_001723895.1 of Crocodylus porosus. Lineage (NCBI taxonomy): Eukaryota > Metazoa > Chordata > Crocodylia > Crocodylidae > Crocodylus > Crocodylus porosus. Next base: position 15,410,568 of record NW_017728932.1, on the reverse strand, counting down.
GAGGTGAAACAGAGGTAGCCATGTCAGTGTTTCCTCTTGTGAACCAAGGTTGTTATGACAGCCAGAAGTTTGGCATGAAATCTGTGGGTGCAACAGGCCAGCACCTGTTAGGGGAGGTTTGTGAATAATTCCTGTGCTCTGACTGCTTATAAAATTACTAACTTTTTCAGCCATGGAATTGGTGGTTTTGCAAATTGCAAGCCCTAGATCCACGGCACAGTGGAAGTATAACCGAGTTTTGGAAAGTAACTCCAAAATCTTAAGCGAGCTTCAGGCGGTGTTTGCAGAATGGTTACTGAAACCTTGTGTGCAGAGGGTGATTGATGGTGCTGTAGTCATTTTTAGTTATAGGGATTGCATTCTGTGCCTTCTGCTCTGAAAGTACAAGTTTGTAGCAAAGAGCTACAGAAAAATCCCAGCTAGCACCAGAGGACAATAGGGCATAACTTGGGCAGTTCTGGACACAATTGGTAGGGCAGTGATTCACAGCCTTGCACAGCTGGGCGCTGCGTAAAAGGTGTCCTAGTTTAAATGGCATGATGTCCCAGTATGGCATTATGCTGGTGGTACAACATCACTGCAATCTATCTGATTTTGCATTGACTCAGTGTTGTGATGCTTTGGGTCCAAATATGTGTCCAAAAGGCACTTTTGACCTTTAGACTTAATACATGGAGTCCGAGTGTTTCTTAGCTTCAGATGCAACTGTGCTGAGATCTTGGGTATTTTTCTTGGACTTCCTTATGAGTCCCATTCAGTGCAAAGTATGGCTTTTGTGCTTAGAAGCTTGACTCAGTCTGGTCAGACAGGGTCTATAAGGAGGTTGCAAGATTAAATATTTTAAATACCACTTAAGCCTGATCTAGAATGTGGAGGGGTGGGTGTGGAGGCAAGAAAGGTAAAGGAAACAGTTGATGAGAATGAGTCGTCAGTTGTTAAAGGAGATATTTTGCTTAAGAAATTATATGGCATTCTCAGCTGGGTGGCGTTTCCTTGAATGCGTGCAGTTCGTGTGCTCATGTCATGCTTTTTTTGTCAGACTAGCGACTGAGTCATGTGGCTCGGTCTGTAAAATATATACACGTATCTACAAAAACCTGATGGTGGGAAAAGGGAGTGCTGCACTCTGAGCGTTAGCTCTGAAAAAGGTCAGGCCTGTTTCCTTTGTTGCAAGTTGTTGTGAGTGGCAAAACAGTTGGACCAAAATGGATGGGTCATGCCACAAAGGGAAATGGGAACTCGGAAGGACTCTCTTGGCAGCCGCTCACTAGCTCCGACCCCAGGAAAAGGCTCTTTGAATGGAAAGTTTCCAGTTTGACCTTTGGCTGACGCTCATTTTCAATTAATGAGAATTAACTTTCTCCCTTTATATTTGTATTGCTGTACCCATTAAGACGGGGGTGCGGCTCAGTGTGTACTTACGGTTTACAAGTTTCTGCCCTAAGAGCTGATGCTCTAACCAGCCAAAGGATGGGAGGAGGAAGAGATGGCGTGACTTACTTGAAGGGCAGAGGTGAGATTACAGGCCTGGCCTGCTGCATGCCAGACCCTTGTGTTTACTGTACTAGAATAATCGCAGTTCTGACTATCTGTCACCTCTTTCCTCTACCTTGGTTGATACAGACCTGTTTCACTATGTTGTCAAGCTGGTCCTGAGCATCTATATGTCTCTATATGACCCAGGGTTGTGTACAGGGTAGCTGACAGCATCCCATATTGCAAGCTTCTCATACAGGCCTATCTGTGGCAGATCTTGTCATTTGTACTGTTAAGTCACTGGCAGCTGCAATCTGGTGAATAATTCAGTGGTACCCTTTAGTTGCGAAAAAGGACATTTGAAGAGTTTATTGTCTGGCCAGAATTGGAAGTGTCTGTTGGTTGGGTTTTTTTTGAGAAACAAGCCTATGAAAAATAGACTTCATACTATCCAGTTAAAACAAATATTTAGCCTTTTAAAATTTTTAATTTAACGTCATTTTTTAATTGATGTGACTCCTATCTAGCAAAGCCCTGCTTTTAGACTCCTTTGAGTATGCAAGTTCCTTTGAGATCTCTACATGCGGAGCCCACCACTGAGATATGGGCCTCTTGCTAAGCTTAGCCGTGATGCCCAGCACCAGAGATGCTGTTTGCTGCAGCATTTCTTTCAAATCCAACAGTAAAAAGAGACTCATGACTTTCTTTCTTATTTATCATTACTTTTGCATTTTCCACTTCCCAGGCTAGAGCAGTCCTTTGCTTTTGGTTTTGTCGTGTTGCAGATGAATGTTTGCAAGAGAAAAGGGAAAAAAGGTGGTGTATGCACAATCATATATAGAATCTTTTAAAGGAATTTCACCCTTGTATTCAGTGTAGAAACTAGACCTTGGTTAGAAAAATGTCAATGATTATGCTGTGAGAAATGTTGGTGTGCACATGTGCAGGAGTGTGAGGGGCACCTCTGCCCCATCCCCAAATTTCCTGCAGAAATGTTTGCGTAACAACAGGAGATAGAAGCCTAAAGCTGAAAATATTTGGGATTTCTAAATTGTCTTGGGTTAAAAACAAACAAACAACCCAACACCAAACAAATGTTGTTGTGTTGAAAACCAGCAATTTTTACAGAAAACACTTTTCTTCTCTGTTTATCATTTTCATTAAATAAAGCCAGGCAAACAGAGTCCTGACTGAAATGAAGATTTTAAGTTTGAGCCTAAAGTGATTTTTTTTTTTTTTTTTGTCTGTGGGCTATGGGGAAAAAAATTCCACCCGTTCTCAAACTCACGGGTGTCAGCACAGAGAAATCTGTTGCCACGGACTTCTTTTGTAGACTTGGAGAAATTACTTTTTTCTGTGTGCATCAGGCACCATCCCTCTAAAATGGGGATAATAATACCTCCTCCTGAAGGCACCAGTAATGGATGAGTGCAGTGTGTCGTGTTGCTACAAAGTATTACTATAGATGTAATAATGTACCATGTAAAGATATCATTTTGATCCATTATAACCTACGCACTCCATGGTTAGATGAGTATAACCATTGAGGAATATGCAGTTTCATTACCTAAGGCCCTTGCAAACTGAGCTGACACAGTAAAATAGAATGGGGCAGAGGGCTGGAAAGTTTTGATTTATTTTATTTACTCAATTTATGGAAGAGAAATTTAAGAGGCGACTTGATCATTGGCTTATGTACAGAGAACGTGTTTGAGTGGCGGGGGGAAGCTTTCAGCCTTTCTCACTAGAACTTACTGAATTGGCAGAAAGGGCATGACAGGTTGCTGAGCTGGCAAAGTTAGACAAACTGAGCCTTGAAATTGGATGTGATTTCTTAGCTGTCAACCCAAATGTTGGAGTGACTTGCCAGGAGAAACGGCAGTCTCACCACCTCATGGAGTCTTTGCAGTGAGCCTGGTTATCTTTGCTTGCATCCAGCTTTTGGGGGAGACTCTTTGGCCTGTGTGCAGGGGAGAGGGGTTGTAGTCTCTGAGCGGGGGCAGAGAACGCTCAGGTGCCTGGCTGCCGTGCTGTACTTGTGTACTGCAGGTCATGCTGAGCGCCAGGTTCGAGACCAGATTGGCAGACGTCTTTCTGATTTTTCACGTTATTCTGCAGTACAGGGCATGTCATCAGTTGCGGCATTTGTGACACCTGGGTCTCTCCTGCCCACGGCCCTCTTCACTCTTCCGAGGACTGAAATGCTGTAGTCGAACTAGAGTCTTTGGACTTGATATCAAGGTGTAAAGCGGACTACCTGAGCTTATCTTGGCCTGCGGTTTGGGTATGACTTCCATTTGCTTTGCAATTGTTTTCACAGGCAGAGCTCAGAGGTTTTTAATGTAGGCAGTGGGGTTTTATTTTCCTGTCATTGTTATGGCGAGGGGCTGATCCTTTTTTTTGGCAAGGGGCCCGATCCTTTTTCTCTGCGGAGCCTGCCCACCTCTCCCGCAGTTGCGGGGAGTGAGCTGACTGGTAGCTGCAACACTTCATTGCAAACTAAACTACATTGGGATGTACTTTAGTTTACAATGATGCAAACTCATTTAAAACCCCCCAAACTCTTGCACATGTACAGTGTGACACCATTATGCCACCCAAAGTGACATTTTTATCATGTGTACATGGTAATGGCATCACATGTACAAGCACCCTTACCGCTGTGGAAGGTCTCTGACAACCAGGCCTTTTACAGCCTCTGCTAGAGGGAAATATCTGTTTTTCCTAAAACAAAGCTGCATGCTGCTGCCCACAATTTGGGGTTGGAAGCAAATTTCCCTGGTCCTTTCAACTGGCCCATGAAAAATCAAACTGTTTCCTGCGATGATTTTTTTGAGTTACAGGGCCCTCTGTTGTTCACTGGATATTTTGCTGATTGAAATAATACCTCTGTGGTTATTCAGACATCTCCAGACACTTCAGGAGCCTTATTCAGTTCTTGCCACCTCCCAGTGGCTGTTTTAGAGAGGTATGAAACGACCCATGCAGTCACGCACACAGTGGTGGCCAGATCCATCATCTCTTCGCTTTTAAAATCAACCTCTGCCCTCCCCGCCCAGTGGAGGAGTCCTGTCTTCTTAGTTCTTGCCCTGAGTGGCTGCTAGATCTGGAATACATCCCCTATCATCTTTCCCCTGCTACACCCTGTCCTCACCTCTCACCACAGCTGTACGGCTCATATCTTGGTTAGATTAGTTTCTGTGCAGGTGGCTTGTTTGTGAAAGTGGAGCTGAACCTCTTCTGACGTGGGAGCCTGTTTCGGGAGACATCTCATCCTGTGCCATCCTGGCTGCTCCTTGCATACGTTCAGTGCATTCCTGGTTCAGAGTAGCTTACAGGCAGGCTCTGTGCTCCTCCACCAGCAGCTGCACCAGGCAATAAAGCCCATGTCAGCAGAGCTGCTGAGCAGGGGATAAAATGGAGCCTATGCTGTGTCCCAGCTGCTTTCTTTTGAGTAATGCTCATCTCAAGAAGCAGCAAGAAAGAGCGGCCAGGTCAGTACACACTGAAAAGGTGTCCAATGAACATCCTCCCCTCTGACGCTGATACCAAGTCCGGCTTATAAGGGTGGAGGGTGAGGTCTGGTGAGATGGGAGGGAACACGTGTTCCCTCCCAAGACCTCCTGCAGGTCCAAATGTGATCCATATTCTATCTGATGGGATACTCTGATGTCTGGTAGGGCCTTTCCTACCTAGGATCCAGAGGCCTTGTCCAAATGTAACCGCAGCTGCAGGAGGGATCTTTCATCCACCAAGGGCAGCCCCTCTGGGGTGGAGCATGAAAGCCGGGTATCAGTGGCACAGCAATGCTCTACTAATGAGAGAGAAAAATCCCAGTGCCTCTGACTAAGCACAGGCCAACAGCATGTAGTTTTTGAGTTGAGGCATTAGCAGGTGCTGGGGGTGGCTTCATACACACATCAGCTGGGATATACCTTGATCTCTGGAAATTCAACTGCAGGACTGTCAGGAATTGTGCCTGTAGTTTTCCAGTGGAGACCAAGCTGTAGAGGGCACGTGGCCTCCCAGTGCAGAGCTCCATACTGCGTGGCTAGTCATGATCTCTGGTATGATGCCCTTTAGAAGATGAGAGATGCGCCCTGTGCCTTTGCCCAGGTGCAAGGACCAAGACAGGCTGTGGCTCAAGGTCTAAAGGGCAGTTATAGTTTGCAGCTGGTTAGGTCCCAATCTTGTCATCAGAATCCCAAGGGCAGATTAGGTGCTGGATCAGGCAATAATGACTCCGCTCTGAGCAGCCGAGACCAATTCTGGGAGGCTGGCAGCAAGTTGGTGCCTGAAGCCATTAAACCCCTGGTGGTGTCCCCTTGTCTCCTGTCACCAAGAGCACTGGACTGGTATCTTTTCTGTCGCAGCTCTGTCTGCACTGGAAGGCACTTTGCAGTCACTCAGGGATTATTTGAGTGTCAAATATGAAAAATGCTGGAAATGAAGAGAGCTGGATGTTTGCGCTGACAGTGTGTGATGGGCAAACCAGAGAGGGGAACAGCAGGCAGCGGGACCTGCTAGTCTGTCAGTCAGTTGATGCTGGCTACAGTGAGCTGTCATGTCCTAGCATGGGGGGAGTAACTTGGGTCAGATCAGTAGTCTGTCATTACCCAAGACATGAGTCCCAGCTTGCAGGAACTGCAAGGCAGGCCTCTTCCCTCTAGCTGACAGCAAATAGAAACACCCCTCTGTTCTTGCAGGCCTGGTCTGTGCAGTTTTTGGGACCAGGGTAGGTATCTATGTGGTTGAGGATTGTCAGTCCTTATGCCTTTTATTTGACCAGTCTAGTTACACTGGCGTTATCTGAGTTCACGCTCGGGCTATGCTGGTGCCTGATACCAGTAAAGCTTTTCCTTTTGATTTATGAGAATGCAGACACTAGTGCTTTTGTATGGGTCTACCTGTCCCTGCTGTGGAGGGTGAGGGTTATACTGCTTTAACTCTACTGCCACAGTTCGAGGGGTAGAGGCCTTGCGTGCAGATAAGACCTCGGTGTGTCCTGATCCACAGCCACAGTCCAGTTCCACTGACTGAGAATCCAGGCCTTTGTTTGGCTCCCGCTGCACAGTTCACTGATTGCTGCCACATATTTATTTAAGGGCTGAGTAATGCAAGTTGTCTAGAGTGCACCTCATGTTGCCCAGGACTACACAAAAGCTGCTTGCCTGAGTGCTGAGGCCCTGGGCCCTGCATGTGGAAGTGGACTGCTAAGGCACGGTGTGATCATCCAGGTGGAGGTGGTGAGTCTGACTGCCCGTCTTCTCTGATTTGACTCTTCCTTCCTCAGTTAGAAATCCAAGTTGTCCCCTTTGCTCCTCAACTGGTTTCCCTCATGGGAAGTTTGCTGCTGGCTCCTGATACAAGTCGGGGTGTCTGAGGGGGAGTGTGACACTGGGCACTTTCACCCAGCTCGGGACACCTTCCAGCCCCTACCGAAGCTGGCATGCGAGTGCTCTCAAGTAACTGTACCTCCTGGTGGATTTTAGTCCCTCGGCAGTGCCTCCCATGTGAGCATAAGAGTTTGTAGCTGAGCAAAACAAGTGGAGATGATTCTCCTGTGTGCTGTGGCTGGACTTGCCAGCTGCCTGCCACATCGCAGGTTCTCCCAGGTGATCTGTTCTTGCTTGCTACGTAGCTATTGTGGAGTTTCAGCCTTCTTGCTAAAAGGGTACAATCCAAAGCTTGGTGCTGCCCTGATCCAGCAAAGTACTATTACATGTGCTTAGCTTGAAGCATGCCATAACCCTGCTGACTCCAGGTGGACCCCAGGTGCTCCAGTCTCTTTGTCCAACCCGTGGCAGAGCAGAGCATCCCACAAGCCGAGGCAGAAGGAAGAATCGAGCACAGGATAACCTGGAGTGTTTTGTTTTCAAAATAGCTCTCTGCATTCCCCTAGCTTCGGGCTTAGCCCGGCTCCCGTGCATGCTTGAGCAGCTCTAATCTAGTTGCTTGTCCCAGCAAGAAACTTTTCCCAGGAGTCAGGCTTGCAGCGGTGGGTCCATAATGGGTTGCTCTATCCAGGTTTCATTTGTCAGCATCTCTGTAGATTAGCAGTAGAATTTCTAAAGCATTAGAGGTAGCCAGTAATTTGGGCATCAGCTGCTTCTGTTCCTTACAACCAGTTAGCTGGTGTTGGGATCTCCTCTGCCCTCAGCATGCAGGCTGCTGCGTACAGCTCCCAGTCACCATAATGGAAAGTATTGAGGCAGTGTTTCAGTAGGAGTGCCAGGGGAAATCCCAGAGAACAGTGTCCAGTATCACCTCGGCTCTGATCAAAACAGGCGACCAAAAGGAGTATTACCTACTGGTGATGTTTTGCAAGCCCAGAGAGCAGCTTGATCATTTTTACCTATGAATACAAGGTGCAGATTAAGCTTGCAGTAGCATGCATGTGTTTGACCTCTCCCCCAGGTGCCTGGAGTTAAATGTTTAGGCACAGATGGTGCCCATTTCTGGTGCTCTAGGCTCAAGAGTTGCAAATCACTTAAAGGCAAGCAAATTGAATTGGGTTTTTTACCTAGTCCAAATCTTTCACTCGGTGAACTGGACAGCTTGGCTGTAGGCATCTCCAAGAGTGGAACCTGGCTGATAGAGATATCCCCAGGGCCTTTTGTTGCTGAGAAAAACAACAGTTCCAGAAGGAAGAGCTGGAACTTCCCAAAAGATAATTTGCCAAAACAATGAGAAAAAGCAAAAAAATGCTGCAAAAAAGATTTAATAGCTCTGCAAAAGGAGACTGGACACACACCTTGCTGATGCTGAGGTTATTTGCCCCCAGCAGGCTTTCCTGCCCAGTGATAGCACAAGGTCCCTTCCAGCCCTAAACTTCTGTGAAAGTTGTGATCAACCTGGCTCAGATCAGTGTTTTATTCTGTCTCCACTTTCATCCCCACCATATTCAGAATTAATTCTGCAGAGACTACGTGCGATGCTTGCTCCCCATGATGTGATTTAGTAAGTTTGAAGTTCCATGCTTTGGCCCCCTCGGGGTGAGTTCTCACTGCCACCAGCCTCCCTGGGAGCTCTTGGTGTCCCTGGGAGAGGCAGATTTCCATGTTCAGCACGTTCCTCCTACAGAAATCTGAGGCAAGCAATCGTGGGTTTTGGACCATACTTCAATGAGGAGCCTCTGCAGGGAGAGACCCCTGCCATTGAGCAGAATCGTGGGAAGTTTCTGCTGCAGGCTGAAAGGCTTTGATGTGAAGCATGAGTCAGAAAGCTTAACCTTTTGGAGAAGCCCTGGGAAACGGGCAAAGTGGGGATTGTTTGGAAACAGAGAGGAGCATGAACCACAGCCCACATGCGGCTTCACATCTTTGCATTGAAACCACAGCAAGTCTTTAGTTTGGGGCAGAGTTTAAAACCGGCAGTCTGATTCACAGGGAGTTTATGCCCACAGGGTCAGCGGGCCAGGGCCAGGGCAGCTGAGGATGAAAATGGAATGAGCCTGTGAACAGGTGATGCAGCTGGCATCCTCGGGCGGATGGGAGTTTAGATCTGGACATGCCCCTGGCAGACTGTGTGGTGGATGGCACCTCTTTGCCCTCCTGCCATTGCAGAAGAGTCTGGGGAACCTAATTCAGGCCTTGGCTTTGGTGCCAGCTTGGTGCCCTGCCAGCCTTTCAGCCCGGTGACACTCACCTGTCTTTGTTACCCAGAGAAACAGTCAAACATACAGTGACTCTTGGCTCGGGCTCTGACCACCTGTGTCCACTTTTGGATCTGAGATCAGGCCACCCCAGTGCTTTCTGCCAAGCTCTGATTACAGCTGTGGGGCTCCTCTGGGGAGTGGGACCAGCCGTGGGGCTCCACCCCACCCCCACATTGACCCTTCTGGACTTTGCATTTCTTTGATACGATGCCTGGTCAGCATCTCTGCAGTGGAGTGTATCCCCCCATCCCCCGATCCAGATTTCTCTGGTTAAGGAGCTTCGGGTCTCATTGTCTAGAGTCTGGGCCCAGCTCGGCTTTGAGCTAAAAGTTGAAATTGGCCCTTGTGATCCTGAGCTCATGGGCCGGGCACTTCTCTTGGGTGCAGCCTTGCCTAAACAGATCCTGTAACTGAAGCCAGTTGTAAAGGTCCTGTGACCAAAGATCTCTCAGACCAAGAATGGCCATCCCCATGGGCCCTGTTTATATAAATGCACCACTTCTCCCAATACAGTGGGTCTTGGAGAAGTCAGGCACGCTGTAGTCTGCTGGCACTGTGGTGTGTTTTCACAAACTGGCCTTGAGCTCGCCCAGCTGCTGTCTTCTTTTCTGTAAGCCTTGGGGGATAAATGGTGGCAGAGACCTGCTTTTATCAGGCTGTGTCAGGTTCACTTGGCATCACCCCGTGTTCTGCTGAAGCTAGTTGTACAGACACCTCTGAGCATTTAGTTCACCACGGTGGCTGAGAGCCGAAGTAACTGGGGGCTGACTTCAAACTCTATTTTGTTGTTGGAGGAGTTGTAAAACTGCATGTAAAAAACCCTAACATTGTTCATCCTCCACAGCTTCCACCCCTCAGGTGGGAGAGCAGGACAGGTGCAAACTCTTCAGCATACTTCATGGATTTATAGATTCATATGAAGGGACCTCAACAGATCTATGAAGTATGCTGATCATTTCCTGCTCACCATCCTTAGCTCTTGCTCACCTTCATCTGTGAAGTGCTGTGGCAGCCTCCCATTTCACTGACTGTGAAACCGAGGCACAGGGAGGGAAAATGATGTGACCGAGGTCAAACAGCTAGTCAGAAGCAGACTGGGAATAGCATTGTGCCTCCCAGTACAGGTGTCTGTTTGCTGGGCAATGCTGTCTCCAGCTGTTTTGCTGTTAAAACTGAGACCTTGTTGTCTTTTCAGACTGGATATAAGGAAAAACTTCACAGTTCATGTGAGCAGACTCTAGAATAGACTCCCCGTGGGGGTGGTGCAGGCACCTACCCTGGAGATCTTCAAAAGGAGACTGGACATGCACCTTGCTGGGGTTATTTGACCCCAGCTGTCTTCCCTGCCCAGAGCAGGGGGGACTGGACCTGATGATCTCGCAAAGTCCCTTCCATCCCTAAACTTCTGTGACTCTGTCTTTGGCAGCTGGGGAACCATGCCCCTTAGAGTTATGTCTGTCACATTAATTAGGTGGGTGCTTGGTTTATGCTCTCCTTTGCTGCGGCATGTACCTAGGGTTTTACAGACATGTACTTGTTTATTGGCGATTCCAGTTCCCATGGCACCATCACTATGGTCTCTTCATCGCTTTCCGAGCTGTAGGGACTACGGCTACAAATGAGCTATTAGATGCAAGCAAGTAACGTGTCCTCAGAGACAGGGTAGCCTAGGTGTTGACACGTGCTAGAAGGCTGTAGCTTACCACTAGGCTTTAGGTTATGTTATAGTGCCCAAGCAGTGGTGCCCACAGGCACTTAGCTGTTCTGCATTCACATCCCCAAAGCAATTCCTTCTGTCTGGTCTGGTGGCTCATGAGACAGCTGCTAGGTGAATGTCTTTATAATCCAGCTTCTGGCCCAGCAGGGTAGCAAGAGAGAAGGCTTGCTGTATGTGGTGGGGGCATGAGGACTGCCCTTTCCAGTACCATGGATGTCTTGTAGCAGGCAAAGCATGGAAGAATCATTGTAAAGTCCAGCAGAGTGATAATGGGAAGCAGCCCAGTGCTGCGATTGCTACAGCTGATGCTAGCACACATGGCCTGGTGGTCTCAGTCCACCTGGATGACAGGTGGCATGTGGTTATTGCCTAATGAAGGCTCAGCACCGTGTAGGTGCCCCTGTGGGAGTGTGTGGGGGTGGACTGTCATCTCTGTGGTCCTGGGGGTGGTGGACAGAGGCTCAAACTGGCAGAGGCGGTTTGCAGGTTAACGAAAGGGACCTCTTGGGTTAATCCGTTCGGCTTGCATCATGCGTTGGGGTGGGATGGCCTGTGAGAAGGGTTTGTCTTTGACAGGGTCCTTCTACAGGCAGCACTTCCTAGTCTTTTCCATGGCAGCGTCACTTCCCAGCACTTGTGACCCCATTTAGGGTCTGAGCCTGACCGCTGTGACTTCTTTCTTATGGGGGCTCGTGACCCCGCTCTTCAAGGGTCATGATACTGGGCTGGGGAATTGCTGTTGTGAAGGGACTGACTCAGACTTGCTGGGCAATGGGGTCCACCACCTTCCACCTCTGCTGCCCAAAGCCTGGAGGGTGCGAATGTGTCAGAGCCCCGGGGTGATGTCAGGGTGACCCTTGATCTGGTTGCCAGCCCCTGTGCTAACTTTGGGGGTCTGCATGGGTAGGTATGTGGCCAAGTTGAAGAGGCAAGGGATCACCCCTCTGATGCACTCCAGCCACTCTCCACCAGCCCACAGGCACCAAAGGGGGAGTGATGTTTTGCTGCTTAACTGGCTGAATAGTCCTGGCTCAGGGGACTCTCCTCCGCCTCTTGTGTGGCCAGGGATAAGTTTCTTAGTGCAAAATATAGATGCTCCCACTTGCTTGTCTCTGGGCCCCTATTTGTGTATAAAGTGCTGAGAGGTCCTTGCCCTGGCTCAGCCTGTACCCATTGCCAAGCCCTGGTAGGCACTGGGTTATAGCGTGTCAGCACCTCCCCGAGGTGCAGTGTCACTCGTGTCACGAGTCTGGTTCTGAGAGCCTGCTTGTTCAGAAAGGGCCTGGATTTGGAAATGCAGCTGTCAGGCTAGGGCATTGGAAACTGAAGGGGAAGACCCACATCTGGAATGAAGGCCCAGCCCTTGTGGCTTGGTTTTTTCCTGTCTTCTCACATCTGACCCCTTGCTGAACCGCTAGCCTGGTGTGGACTTGCTAGTGGTGTGGGAGGAGGTGGGTGGTAGGGACTGGGGCTTAACCTTATCACTCTTTGCTTCTCATTTATCCTCTGTCATAGCAACAAGAGCAAACATCCACTTAGTTGCTAAGGTTTCCTCAGGATAATGGGGTCTGGTGTGTGGAACAGGGAGCAATTACATTGCCTCTTTGAGTGAGTAATAGCTGAAGGAAAACCAGGGCAAAACTGTACCTGGTCTGAGCCGGGAAAGTGTTGGAGAGCCAGGCTCCCAGAGCAGGTAGCTTTGTAAGGAGGCTGCAAGTTAATTGCATTAGCTCAGCTTGGACTGGGGGATAGGAACTTTGCTTGGGCCAGCTGCCTGTTTATTTTAAATAAGAGAAACTAAAAAAAAAATTAATTGGCTAATTAATTTCCGTATAAATGAGTGATCTAGATGTGAGACCAGTTAGCTAAATGGATTAGGCAGATGAAAGCTGATGGGAGAGCTCCTGCAGTTTGCTTGCATGTCTGCATAGGGCATTCTAATATGAGCCAGCCTCCGAGGATTTCATGCTTTATTGGCGTGCTTAATCAGCCAGCTTGCATGTGAATTAGTGCTCTGGGACGGCCTACTCATGCTCAGGCTGCATCTTCAGTGCCAAAAAGGTGTATGTGGCCATTGAGAGCAAGAGATTTGTGCATGGAAGTAGCTGCTGAAGCTATATCTCTGCCTCTGTGTAGCTAGCTGGGGTTAACTACAAGGGCTACATCCAGGTAAAACTACATTCCGTTTGGGTAGCTCTCTTGAGGGAAAATCATGCCTTTTCTTTGTGGTAAAACCAAATCCTTAGCCTGTTCCCTGAAGGGCCTGGACTCTGAGATCGTGGTTTATTGCCTACAGCTGCTGCAGCTCATGGAGGTGATGCTTGCCCCCAGTTGTAATCAGTAAGTAACACATTGAATCATCAGGATGCAACCTGGCAGCTGTTTCCATATGCATAATCCGCTCAGTGATCCCAAATCCAAGGCACAGGCTCTCCACACATGAGATGCCAAAAAGGGAGGAGAAAACAGTGCTTTAAGCAAGCCTCGGCTAATTGCAAGCTTTAAGGAAGAAAGAGCTATAACCTGTCACCTCAGGAATGATGACATACTAAGCTGACTCCCATTGGTGACTGGAAGCCAGTTACATTTAAAGGGATTACTATCCATTTTAAGTAAGGGGCCTTGCTTTTTCTTTGGGTTGCCGTTAATGAAGAACCGTTCTTTCCCCCCCTTCCTACTGGACTCTCCTTTTGCAACTGGTCTGTAGTACCTGGTCTGAGTGCCCCCACCCAAGCGGCACTCTGTCACTCCTGGGTAATTCAATTCCCTGTGTGATGCAGGTACGCCAGACTGGAGGGCACTGGGTCCTGTAACCCAAGGTTAACTGGTGGAGCTTCTTGGAGCGGAAGGAATCTGTGTCCCCTAATCCTGTCCCTCAGCAATAGGATTGTGTCCTAATAGATGCTGCAGTGGCAGTGAAGATTACCAGATGAAAGGGAACCAGGCAGCTTCAAAGGCAATTCCTTTGAGTAAAGCATCATCATCTTCCCTTTCTTGAGCTCTCTCTAGGAGCATTGCCATGTCCATCTTGGCTCAGACCCCTGGACTGTCTGGTTTAATACCCTGCCCCTTGTGCTAACCAGCAGGAGAGGCCCCCGGGGGAGTGTAAGGACCCAACAATAGGCAGAGAAGAGCCCTATAGCAGTAAAACTAGTGACATGCCAGGCCTTTACCTGTCCCAGGTGGATCCCCACAGAGCTCTTGCTTCTGGAGCAGGTTCTGGACTTCAGATCCCAGTGTGTGGCCTGTGTGTAGCCAGCACAGGTCTGACTGGGTCTGGGTACCTGTGGTCTTTCTTTGACACTGTGGGATTGGAAGTAAATGCAGTGAGCAGGCTGCCCTCTCAGCACCAAAGGGTTGTTTGTTCAAACAGTGGGAAGAAACTTTTATCAGAAGACAGGGCCTGAATGCTGAAGCAGCCTGCCGGCATGCCTGTCTCTTACCTGAAAGCTCTGCAGCATCTGCTGGTGACCTAGGCATGTGTTGTGTGCACAGAGGTCTGCTACCCTCATATAGGACAAGTGGGTATTTAAGAGCAGCTATTCAGTGTAATGTTGGACATTTCACTCACAGCATCTTACTATTATTTGAATGCTGGTAGCCCCTAGACACCCTCTCTAGCACTGGAGCCAGGTTGTGCTGGTCCTTGGCGCAGAAGAGGCAGTCCCTGTCCCGAAGAGCTTCTGGTCTGAATTGGTGAAGGGTTAGGGAAGGAGGTGATGCCTCTGCTACTCTTCTGCTGAAGTGCTGCCTTGATCACTGCCTTCGCACGCATGCAACGTCCCGGCATGCTTTCCCCGTTGCTTCTTACTTCCTGCCAAGTCTCCTGTTTTTAGTTTTAGCCTTGTGTCTCTGAAGTCAGCTGGAGGGTCTGCGCGTTGCTGAGCTTCCTTTAATGCTCTTCCCCTGTTCTCTGCCAAGGCTGCTGTGACTCATCTTTGGAGAGCCGCACCTGGGTTTATGTAACAGGCACTTCTAAACCAGGCTGGGTTGGTTGAACTGTTGCACTTTGTCATTGGGATGGCTCTTCCCATGCGTCCTTGGTTTGGACTTTCCTCAAGAGAGGCTTTGGCTTCTGATGAGCTCTGTCTGCAGGGAGCCTAGGTGAAAAATGGTGACTCAGCTGGTGTGACCCTGGTGCCATCCCTTTCACAGGTCCGTGTGACTCATCTGGAACATTTCTTCCCTCGGCTAGCCTGAGTCATGCTCTCCAGGGACCTTGTCCTGCATCTGTTGCTGGCTGCGTGGCCCAGTTCCACTCATAAAGCAGCTGCATCGCGCTAATGGTTCTGTAGGCAAAGATGTTTTTGGACCACGCATCCTCCCGAGCATCCCTGGCTTCTGAGGGAGCTGTTTCCTGCGGAGCTCTCTGCAGCAGTCCCCACGGGGAGTAAAGATGAACTAGCCTTGGCCCAGAGTGAAAAGATTCTGCCTTCGCAACGTGAATGGGAATAAGGGAAGAAAACCATCTGTGAACAGGTAGGACTCGTAGATAGTGGAGTGGTGATGGAGGAGTTAGTCTGCTCACTCTTGGAGAAGCTGCAGCGTCTCCAAGAGCCATGGGTTCCTCTTGATCTCTTCCGCCATGGGAGAAGGACTGCTTATTTTCTGCTCTGTCTTGCTTAGAGCAGAAGACTGGAAAGGGATGGGCCTACTGAGAACCGTAGGTGGAGCCAGTGGCGTGACTGTTCACTGTTGGTAGACTGAAACTTCACCATGTTGTGGGGGAGGCCATCTCACAAGTTCGCTGTTGTTGTCAGCATATTGACACCGTGTCTCAGTCCCTGAGGAGCAGGTTCTGGTGTATGCCTGCACAACTGTACTGGAACGGGACTGAGCTGCAATGCAGCACAGTCTCCATGAGTAAAGACCAGCTTTCTGGTTGTGCCAAGCCTAGAGGACATGCAAGATAGCAGCCACGAGGCGAGTCCATGCTCCCTTGTTGTAGCAGCAAATGTTACTCCTGCAATGCAGTCGGTGAATCCTGGCCCGCAAGCTGGGATCCTCCTCACTCCGTCTGCCATCCCAGCAGCTCTGGTTGAAGTTAGTGGGATATGTGATTCTGCTGAAAAGGGGGAAAAATTGAGGCTTCTCTTGCCAACACCATATGACTAGTCCATTTAAAAACCAGTTCTGGTTTGGGGCCGTCCCCTGAGCCCTGCTGTCTGCACCTCCGTTCTGCAGCTGCAGGAGCAGGGACAACACTGAGCACGGAGAAGCAGGGAAGCCCAGTGCTGCTAGTTTTGAGCTGTCACACTGGGAGACGGTTCCTTATTTACTCGTGTGTGATGTAGCAAGCTCCGCTGTGTCCTGATGAAAGCGTTCACCAAAGGCTGCCCTAGTCTGCCCCGTCTGCAGTGATGCCAAGGGAACTAATGCTCCACAGGTAAGGGACAGAAGTGCCCTGCTACCTGGCGAATGGAGCTGCTGGCAAAGCACACTTCTGCCTCCCCACTAAGAGCTGACATCTGGCTCTGGGTACTGTTCTCTGGCTGTCACACCTATGGTGGCTAGGAACCGGTCATTGCATCTTGGCACTGCTTGAATCAGTGGAATTACATCAGGGATAAAAATGTCTCTATGGGTCTAATGCTAATGAAATGTGTCACCTTAGATCTTCCCTTTTGAGACTGCATAAAAGATGTGGGAAGTGAGATCTGACAGACTTTGGGCTACATCCTTAGCATGCCTCTTCCCTGCTCACCCACCAGCTGGCATCGGGGAGGCCTGGCATGAATCCACTTGTCTACCAAAATCCAACCTTGTGCCTTTAAAATAAGATAAGGCCCCGGAGTCTGCTCTAAAGCAAGGTGTTTGTGCTGAGAACAGTGGGTCACATGAGCTACAAGAGGACGTGGCCAGGCTGACAGAAGCAAGCGAACAATTCCTAGCTGTGTACTGCTCTTAAGTTCAGCAGGTTACAGCGACAGTGACGTGGTGTCCTGGTCTCCGGAGCTGGCCAGGGTGCCTGCCAGCGGGGAAAGGGAAGTACCTCGGATTGCAAATGGTAGGGGGAAAGGCTTGAGGTGGTTTTCCCCTTTTCCTTGCAGCGCAAATGCTTGAGATTTCCCCAGGACTGCACAAATCCAGACCGTGGGAGTCGATTTGGTTTTAAAATTCCCCTAACTGTGGATAGCCATGGAAGCATTAAGGAATGAGTCTGATGCAACTGAGCTCATCAGGCATTTAAGCCTAGTCTGAAACCAGTTGGCTTGCACGGGGTAGAAGAACAGATCTTAGATTTGCTGCCAAGTTCTTTTCCCTTCATTTCTGTCCTATTCAGCTAGGATCCTGTAGCTGTTTGTTTTCACACTAGGCAGTTTCTCACCTGAGCAGAGGAGGGAGGGGTTGAACTTTTGAACAGCTGGTTTTTGGACTGAATTCCAGCTATGATGCACTGGTTGGCACGGGGCACACAGGAGACGCGAGTCATCTGGACTATTTGACAGACTTCTGCCTGATTTTGCAGCGCGTCGGGTCTGCTGGAGAGGGGCTGATGTCAGTAGCACACTACGATCAGTCAGGAGTTGTCTGCTGGAGCGTACAAGCCACCCTCCAGGCTGTTGGGGGGCTTTGGAGATCTTGTTCTAGTCATGCCTAAATTCCTTAGGCAGCTGTGAAAAACCTGACACTGGATGTATTTGGGACATGCTGCCTTTGGTTGATCTCTGGAGCAACCCATCAGGTGGAGGACGTATCCTGATAGGAGTGTAGCATGAGTCACCTGTTTTCTTCCTTATTGCTACTTTTTACCATGCCAGGAGCTTTGAACAAGCTGCATGACTTTATCCAGCACCTAAACTGCATCTGCTTTATGGCCCAGCTGAGGGACTGTAAGAACCCCAAAGAAAGACAGACAAGCTCTCTAGGAGCTGCTGGCTCGGTAGGCTTTTCCCTGTAAGTGCAGTGTACGGGATCCACGGAGCTAGCAGAACACTTGCTGGGGCTTGGGGTCTCATTCTGATTGCTCTTGCACCGCTGTTTGCACCTGAAATCTCCACATGAGGTTGCAGGCTGGCATATCAGGCCATATTTTGCTCAACAGTAGTGGATTTAAGCCTTTGCAGTGCCCTTGGGTCTGTTGGGAGGGACTGATGTAGGTAACATCTTTTGGTCAGTCCAGGCCTCTCGGTGGTGGCTTAAAGTATTTGTATGATGCAGTAGTGCCTTCCAGCTTGAATACATCTGGATGTAAATCACCCCCTTCAAGTGTATACATATGTGTGGAGAGCAAGTGGTGTATCAGAGGAGAGGTTTAAGGTGTGCATGTGTATCTGTGTGCATTTGTGAAAACAACGTGTGTGTAACACTGACATGTATGTGTACACGTATGAACCTTTGAAAACATATTCTCCCCTTGGAAAACCTCTTTGCCCTTCAAAGCCACCCACGATGTGTTCCTAAATGAAAACTTCACCTTCTGTTTGTGCACAAGGTTGGACCCGGGGGCTGGGGTTCTTGGTGTGAAAAGTTTGGTCTCTCCCTGTCTGAGTTGGCAAATGCAGGGATTTCACTCTCCAGTTGCTCCAAGGTCATTTATAGCCTGGGAAGAAAGGGAAGTGTTACGAAATGAGCAGGATAAGCTGGGCCGTTGGTACAGAATGGTACTGCCTGTGCAGAAAGAGCTTGGTGATCTACGCTCTTAGATTAGCGTGCTCATGTCTGCGTAGCTCTTTACGTGGCATCTCGGAGGCCAGGGATCTCATCCAGTAAATACTGTAACAACTTGACGTTTTGCACATGGGTCACCTTTTGGAGCAATATAATAAGATCTCAGCTGTAGGTAGGATTTCTCCTCTGACTGGAGAGTCCTGTCTGCTGAACAGTCGCTGAGGTCCCACTCCCAGACCTGGACTCAGCTGCTGAGCATCATACTGTCTTACACAGCTTTCAGCTTGGTGGCCCACTGCTAGGGATTTTCAGGAAAGCATCCTTCCTCTGACACCAGAAGAAAGCCATGCTTTCCTTTCTGTGCTTCTTGTCCTGGGTGACCAGTGCTAGCCCACTTCTCCAGTGGGTAGGAACTGACTGGTGGATGTCACGGTTATAAGCTGTTCAGTTTCTTGAAGCCCAGCAAGGGTTTGGAAGGAAACAAGCAGCTGCCCTATCAAAGGAGCTGGTAGCTGCTTGCTTGGGGGTGCAGGTGAAGTGGGGCTGTGGGATGGCCAGAGGGAGAGATCTGTTTGCGCAAGCTGTGTGCTTTCCTGTAGAAAAGGGCCAAGGCCATGGAGCTGCTTCTGCCTTGCATGGAAACAGAAAAGTTCAGTGTCAACAGCAGGTAGCCAGCGGAGGCTCAGCAAACAGAGCTGTGCGATCGGCCGGGGTAAGTGCACTGCTCATGCTAGAGCATGCGTTTCCTTGCTTTGACTGCACCGTTAGCAGGTGATGTCACTTGCTTGTCATGGGTGCCTGTCAAACTTGTATCTGTCCACCATTGTTACTTTTAAATAGCCAGGTTATCTCTGTCCCGCAGGTGTGGCGTTATGTCGCTGCCGGTCGACAGCAAATATTAATACCTGCAAATATGGAAAGCTCCACCTAGTAGCTCTGGCTTCACAGTCACGCTGGCTTTTCTGCCGTTGGTTCCTTGGTGCTTTCCCCTCTCTCTGAGGTGCCAGCTAATGTAGAACAAGGCTGTGGAGCCTCTCTGGAGACAGATGCCTGCCTAAATGTGCTGAAGTGGAGGCCCTTACTGGTCATAGCGTGAGCACATCACGATCTGCTTCTAGTCAGGTTGTCATTGAGCAAGCAAGGCCATGGGGGCCACTCAGGTGTTAGCAAACCAATAGGTTTTACTGGCCTTTTAGTGTAAGGTCATCTTAGATTGCTAGCATGGAGGGAGGTGTTATGAAGGGGCACAGTTGTTTCCATTCATATTGACTGTATGGGGGGGTGTCTGTTTTTGTTTTTTCTTCTGCATCTCTCTCAATATGGACAGGGAGCCAACAAATCCGCTGCGGTTTTCTTTACTGTCACTTTTGCTGTCAGCTTCTCTAGGCTGCAGGCTGGGATAGCAAACACAATGGGATTTTTTTAAGCCGTTTCCAGTGGATTAAAACAAGAAATCATTGCAAAATTCATTAATGGTCTGCGTGGGGTGTTTTCCCATGATTTGTATAAGATGTAAGCTTCTAGGCACTTCTTCAGAGTATCTTTTGAAGAGGTTTTTTTTTTTTTTTAAATGGAGAACTATAATATTCAAACTCTGGGGTGTGGGTGGGAGTCTGACAGTGACTCATTCTTCAGAAGTTGGGAGATTAGCACATCATGGGTGTCATTCTGGCTCTTTTTTATCAGTGGTGGATCTTTGCTGAGGGCAATGAGGCCAGGATCTCATCTCGTACCAGCTTGCATGGAGCCAGCGTGTTGGGGATACAACTGTGTGGCGAGGCCGTTATTCCCAGAAAGACGAGCAACCTGTAACGCATCAGTGTGGCTGTTTTTCATGCAGTAGTGCAGGTCAGGTGCTTTGCACCGTGTCTTATATCCAGTTGAGGAAGAAACAGGCCAGCCTGCCTGGCCCACACAGGGGTTGGACTGGAGTCTCCAAGGCCTGAGCTGCTGCCTTTATTTCCAAGTTGGTGGCATAGTGGCATAGTGAAAGTGGTGCGATGCCCCTGGAGTGCTGATGCAATGACTCTGGCTGCCCAGGGGAGAACTGCTAGCTTCTGAGCTGGTGCAAAAGGTGTCTTGCAGGAGACTGAACCAGGGGCAGTCAGCCTACCCTCAGCCAGAGGACTTCAGAGTACCTGCCCTGCTGGTGTACACCTCTATGAATTTATATGGGCACCAAGGGTAATGACATCCCTTGCCTAACTTTGGCAGAGTTGGACCCCTGGCTATTTTGGTTTCCCTGAGAGATGTTCCTCCATCCCTCCAATACTGCAGCTGTCCAGCTTGGGAAGGATGAGCCTGCTGATCCTGATGCAGATCGAAATTGTGGTTTCCCTCAATATCTATTTGGTATCTAGCAAAGACTACTGTACGCCCCTAGAGTACACAGTGCTGCCAGGTGTTGTGTTTGCTGGTGTATGAGCTAGAACAGGTTGCAGCTTTTTCCTGAGCCTGCAGGGATGCAAAAGCGAATTTCCCTTTGTGGGTCATGGTGTTAAGAAGCAAAGTTGCATCCTCTGACTTTGGAGAAGAACAGCAGTAAGGACCCGGATTCCTGGAGAACTGTTTCCCTCCATGCTGTGCAGCATGCATGGTTCCTGGGCATGGTCTGAACCCCCTTCCACATCCTGAAACTCTCTCCACAGGACTTATATGATGCATTAAAAACCCTCAGGGGCCAGTAGTTCACATTGCAAATTTGCAAATTAATTGTAAATCTCTTCTCCCAGCATTCATGTTCCATGGTGGTGCAGAGAGCTGCGAGCCGAGACCCCTGGGTATGATTCCTGACTCATCAGCTCATTTCACATCGCCTCGGTTTGTGCCTGTGGTGGAATTACCCAGCTCATATCAGCCTCAGTTTAATGTTTGCCAAAATCTTTGAGATCCCCTGGTGGATGATGCTACCCAAAATAAGATGCATACCATCTGAGCCACCACTTCTGTCTCCACTTGCCCTGCAGCAGCTGGGATCAAGATAAGTCCCCAGACGCAGACATCTGCAAGGAGGCTCCTTGACTTCTGAGAGAGCTTCCGTGGAGCTTGTTTCTCTTGTGGCCCATTTCTTTCTGTCAGGGGTCAGGTTTGTGGATAATTCATTATGGGGGAAGAAGAGTAAGCATTGGAGCTAGAGGATAGATTTTTTTTTCCCCCCGTAACAATTTATAAAATCCATTATGTTAACTGATGGCTGTGCTTCCTGAGATATTGGGATCAGGCACATTCTGTACTTTAGAAAAATGAATGAAGGCAACAGCCTTTAAATGCAACGTGTTTCATCTTCAGCCAGAGGTGGGAGAACCCTTTAGATCGTCTCAGGATTGTATTGTTCTGGAAAACCAAAGCCATCTTGCAAGTCAGCATTTGGGGAATACCTCCTCCTGTTCAGCTGAGAGCATGTGTAGGAGAGATGAGCTTAGAAAGAGACCTTGGGGCTCCTATTGACCATAGGCAAGACAGTCTTGGATCAGGGTCCTTTCAGACTTTTCTTTCTCTCTTGTGCCTGCTAGAATCAAATCTGCAGAGATCAGACTGGGCGGAAAAATAGAACCAGCAGCTGTTCCCATCTCATCTCCCCTGATTCATTGCTTTGGTGTTCCCCAGGCTTTCAGAAACTGGTTTAAGTTTAAATTGTGCCTCATCTACAGGTTTGTCTCTGTGCTTCCCTGTGCCAAAGTGCTAGCGCTTGGCAGTGTGATAAGGACGCCCCTGTTTGTAGACTCCTTAGCCTCCGTGAAGCACCAGTTACTGATGGCTGCTGACATGTAAGAGAGTAAATTGCAGGCGGAGAAAGGCAAATATGCTTCGCCGAGAGCATTAGCCTATCTGCCATCTTGATTAAATACAATTCCTAATGTAGATCAACTTAAAGCCTCTGTCTGGTTCTGGCATGGACCATCTATGGGTATATGCCAGCTGTCGAGGATAAACAGTTTCCTCCCCTGGAGCAGCAGGTGGGGAACAGCTTTGCCTGGTATTATCCCTGTGTGGACTAGTCTGGGACTGCCCAGAGCTGTAAAAGACCTGGGCCCCTCCTTCCATGTGGCAGGGCAATGTGTCAAACCCCAGGGTCAGCTCCAGTTTTCTCTGTGGTTCTCCAGTGCCTGGAGTTTTCCTGCAAGAAGGTGCAAGGTACCAACATTGCTTCATTCTCCAGCGAGCTTGTTGTCTCTGATACACTGAGGCCACTGGCCAAGCTCTGCTCTCGGGTGTGAGTCCTGGAACTCAGCTATAACCTTTTGTCTTCTGTCAAGAGCAGCACAGCAGGCTGGGGCTGGAGGCCTGTGCCCAGCGGCTGTGCAGCGTGAACTCTGTGGGTGCATTGGAGAGTGCCATCAGAGCTTATCCTGTTTCTTTTTCTTACAGGTGTGATTGCTCCTGCCTTAGCACTAGTCAGTGGCCATGGCGGACACGATCTTTGGCAGCGGGGTGGATCAGTGGGTGTGTCCCAATGACCGGCAGCTGGCACTGAGAGCCAAGTGAGTACCTCTCTGCAGCCCTCCTGCCTCGTTCCTGGGCTGCGGGTCTGATGCAGGAGTGCAATTCAGAGCCATCCATATCCCAGAGCTGTCGAGTAGCAAAGGGACTACTCTGTAGTCAGGCTTGAAAGACCTGAGCTCCAGTCCCTGCTTCATAACTCTCTTCCCGGAGGCCTCAGGGAAGTGCTGTCCCACTCCTGAGTCCATCCCGCCAGCCCCCTCTCTAAGAGGTGAAGCAAGTGGCAGCAGAAGCCAGCCTTGTCAGCATCCCATCCATAATTGATGGCCTCCCCCAGCTGGCGCCCACTCTTTTGTTCAGAGCAACGTTTCGTTTGATCTTTCCTGAAAGTCAAAATACTGGAGGTGCGAATGCACAGAAGGGGAAGGGAGAGAAATGACTCAGCAGCTAGATCCATACTTGTCTTTAGCTGCTCTCCTTTCATGGCAGAAGGAAGACAAGGCCTGCCTGGAGGGCATCACGTGGCAGGGTGGGTCAGGCCCATGTCAGGGGAGCGGTTCTCATCCCTGCTGGGAGGGCAGGCGGGGCAGGGGGAGTGCTTGGATTTGGTCAGTGCTGGTATAGATTCGTGACCTAGGAACAAGCCGGTGTGTGGCTGGGTTTGCTCAGCTCACCAGCGTGGTTAGCAGGGCATGCAGCAGGGGATTCTGCATGTCCTTTCTGTGATGCTCCAGACCTCGTAACCTGGTCTGTTTGTGCCACAGGCTCCAGACAGGCTGGTCGGTGCACACGTTCCAGACGGACAAGCAGAGGAAAATGCAGGTGCTGAACCCAAAGGAGCTGGATGTCATCCTGGAGGTCATCCACCGGGCAGAGAAGCTGGACCTCGTTGAGCAGCAGCGCATTGGGTACGTTGCTGCCTCCTGGCTTGGTTGGCCCCTTCTCTCCCTTCAGGAAGAGTCTGGTCCTGTGCTGCAGCTCCAGTCCTGTCCCTTTGTACTTGGGATGCCATGCAGGCCCTCTGAGGCCCACTCCTCTTTGCCTTCTGATTTGAGCTGGTTGAAAGGCAGGGAGGATGCCACATTCCCTTGCAGAGACATTGCTCACCCCTGTGCCAGAACCAGGTCTGAATCAAAGATCTGCTGCCATTGCAGACACTGGTGCAGTGCCTAGTGACCAGGTCTGTGTGTAGACAGCAGTGTGGCCTGCCTGTGCTAGGGACGATGCTGGTGCAGCCGCATGAGGACTCTGGACCAGACCGTGAGAGCCAGATGGAGCCTCTTTGAATGGTGCTGGAGCTGCCCTGCCTTAGAACTGCTGTCAGGACTCCCGAGCTGGTTCTCCCCCGTGCTCTGCCTCGGGGGAGTTGTCTGCTGGGAGCGGCGAGTGAGTGGAGAGTTCTGGCTGGGTTCATCAGCCTGAGTTATTTAATTTTCTGGCATTGTCCTTCTCCCACATTATGCTAGCTGTTGCACAGTTTTTGTTCTGCTTTTGGCCCTGCTGAAGACAGTGCAAGGCTTGGGTCCGGTCATGCTTAGTCAGGGGAAGCAGCCACGGGAAGGCTGAGTTTGCTACACACTGAGGGGACAGGAGACCTTAATTATTCCCAGGCTTGTGGGGGCAGGTCCGGCTTGTATAGCATTCTCCCCAGCGTGCCTGCACCTTTTCTTGGGCAAATAGATGTGGTCTGGCCTTTGGTGCCACTGGTTAGTGCCACCCCACTTCCCTGCAGAATCCGGGTCATGGCAGGAACCCACTATTCAATGCCAAAGGCATCTCCTCCAACCCCGTGTCCTGTGCTGCCCTGCAGGCGCCTGGTGGAGCGGCTGGAGAACATGAGGAAGAACGTGATGGGGAACGGGCTGTCTCAGTGCCTGCTGTGTGGTGAGCTGCTTGGGCTGCTGGGCTCCACGGCCGTCTTTTGTCAGGACTGCAAAAAGGTGAGGTTGGCAGCGCTGGGCTTTCCAGCAAACACCTGGGGCTGCCTTTGACACCACACACTGGGTTCTTGTTCCCCAAGTCCTCTGTATGAACATCAATAAATTGCCGCCACCTCTGGGATGGAGCGCATCCCTCAGGCAGGCTCTGGGCTGACATAGTGGTGCAACAGGTAGATAGCCTCCAGGTCTTGTACTGGCCCCCAGCCAAAAGATGACATGTTTGGTTTCTTGGGCTGGCATATCCGCTGCCTCTTCCGGGGATGTTGCTGTGTGCCTGTTTCCAGTGCTGTTTGCAGTGGGGCTTGACTTGGCAAAGCTGTTGCTGTCACGCCAACACCCCGGTGGGAGACCACGGCTGGGCCGGACTCCAGCAGCCAAGGGGTTAAGCTGGAATGCTGCAGAGATGATGATCTCCAAGGCAACCACCTCATCTGCTAAGAGAGCGCTCTGCTGGGAGGTTGTTTTTCAAGCACTTGAAACCCATTTTTCCCCAGGGAGAAATCTCCATTTCTAAAGAGCTGCACCTCAGTTACACGCCCAGGGAAGGGCAAGCCGGGAAGGGGTGGGGGAGCTGTTGGCACGGTGCCTGGCACAGCAGCAGGGAATGGGGGCACTGCCCCACTGACTCCCTCTCCCTCAAGCCAGAACAAGGCCTGAGGACCAAGTAAGACACCACAGGCCACTCTTCCCTAGGCAGAGGCAGCCTCTGGAGCCTGCAGCTCAGACCTGCTCAGGTCTGCCCAGAGCATGGCACACTGTGCCTCTGTGCCTGTGCTGTGGTTTGTTGTGCCCCTGTGCTGAGATCCTGGTCTTCTGCTCTGCTGGCTGCCAGGAGGATCACCAGCTGGCCCCAGCACTTGCTTTGGGGTGGGGAATATCTTGCCTCTTGCTCCACTCTGCCGAGGAGGCCAGAGACAGGATGGGCCATTGTATTTGGAACAAGAGTGCCTTGTTTAGCGATGCCTGGCACAGGAGGTGCTGTGAGCCAATGGGGCCCGATAATCGTTAACAAACCCTTTACCCTGAACTCAATAACCCTCATGGGATGGGATCCTGACACGGCGCTGGGAGGGGGTCCATGAGCTCAGCAGACTTGGCCTGAGTGGAGCTATGGCGGGGAGACGGGGGCAAGGCAGTGTTTGGAGCAGCGTGGTGTAGCTTCTCGGGCTGTGCCTGTGCTCAGATGTGCACGGAGCGCAAAGGGCTGGCGAGTGCAGGAGCCGGCTATTTGTTTCCTGTATTCTGAGCAGAGAGAATAACAGGAAGTGCTGTGCTCCTGCCCTCTTCCCCTGGAGATCCTGCTTCTAGCACATCCGAGAGTAGCCAGTCTAGAAATACGGGAAAACAGGGTGTTATCTTTCTTGCCACTTTCAACAAATTGCATGTATCGAGCCGGGGGCAAAGGGTGGCATGGAGTCAGAGAGAGACAGGCCTGGAGGAGATCTGACAAAGTCATCTAGTCCGTGCCCCGGTCAAAGGCAGGATCATCCTTGCAAATGTTTATCTAACCTGCACTTAGAAGCTCCTAGTGATGGAGATCCACGTGCTCCCTCGATGATTTGTTTCAGTACTGAGCCACCCCTGGAGCTAGACAGTCTCCTGATAGACTGCCCCATGGGAGACTAAGACCTGGGCTATCTCATAGTGTCTTCCCCTATGACATGAGGGTAATAGCCCCACCTACCCTCTGGGCCCCTTGTCCTGGAAGGCCCTGGCCTAGGGCCAGCATTGTTGGTCCATTTGGTCCTTCCAGCCTGTACCCCATCAGCCTGAATGCAGGGGCAGAGTGGGAAAGGTGGAGGGAAAGCCCTACTTTTTAGCCTGTTTCACAGCGGCCCTTCAATGACCTAGGCTCCCTTGGCGTTGCACCTGGGAGGCACAAGCTGTTTGGGGGCTTCCCTGACTGCTGTGTGCACAGCACTTGGGGGGGGGTGGGGAGGGCAGACAGTGGAGTGGGCCATGACCCCCCAGAGCACTCTGGGAGACAGCTGGTTGCTTTGTTTGCTTCCTCTTCTCATGCCGTGTTCTGGGCCGTGAGCAATGCCTTGTCAGGGAACTATGGATTTTTAAAGTCCATGTTTTCCTTGCCAGTGCTGCTTTGTTACGGTCTCATTGGAAACTCATTGCAGCCCCATTTCGTTGGCCAACAGGAATCATTATAATGAGTGCAACCTAATGCTTATGAAACGGCGCACTGAGCCCGTCTCAGTCAAGTTGCTCCTACAAAATACAGAGGTTTTCCCAGCTTTTAGAGTCCTCTGTGCCTTCTGGGCACCTTCTTCTGTGTTAATATCTCATGGCAAAAAGCCAAGAGCAGTTTTATTATTAGAGATTTTATTATTTTGGAAATAAATACAAACCGGCAGGGCGAAGCAGTGCAGGACCGAAAGGCAGGCAGTGCCTGTGTCAGTAACAGCAGTTACCCAGCGAGCGATATTCTTTGTACCAAGGAAATGGGCATCAGTATTGACCGTGCTTCTGAAACAGAGACTGGACAGAAGGACCCTCGTTTCCTGGCTAGCAAAGGACAGGGTTTCTGTAGGAAGTGTCTGTAACTCTCCACGTCTGGGGCAAGAGGAGGAGGTCAGGAGCAGGGGAACCCCTGGATGTTTGGCCTTGTTCTTATGATGTCAGGAGGGATAAAAAGTTCAGCAGACCACCACTGGAGGGAGCGTTTGAATGGGATTAAAACCTACTGAGGGCTTAAGGGCTTGAGTTTCTGTCCCAGTTTGAGGGCGTGGCTGAGGGCTTGGGTCACATTAAGACGGCTCACGCTGCAGCCTCCCGTCCCTTCTGACAGGTAGCAGTTGGCTCGTCACCTGTTTCAAATGCACAGGCAGTGGGGGAGAAAGAAAGGACAGCCTCCCGTGGGGTGCTGCCATACTGCGTACATCAGCCTCAAGTGTTCAGCTTCACTCGGGCTACATCAGGCACTGGGTAGGATATAGGCTTGGGTGTTCAATTGTCCCATTGCACCACAGCAAGGCCATGGACAGGCTGGTATGGGAGTCACTGGGTGCAGGCCCCATGTTGCTGGGGGAGTAAGGGCCATCCTCACTCTCCTCCACAAACTGCCCTTGCTGTGAGGGCTGTCCTGACCCTTCACTGTGGGAAGCAGGGGCACAGCAACATCTCCTGCCCTCCCAGAAACCCACCCAAAGGTGGCAGCAGTAGCAAGGAGCTTGCCCAGGTCTGTTCTGGTGCTGGAGAGAGAGATCTAGTTCAATTTGCACCTCTCTCTGCGGGGACCTTGGGGTCCAGCAGCTGCTTGAGAGCATTTCCCAGCCTGCACTTGCAGTCAAAACTGGGCTGGAAAAGCCTTGTACCTTGTTCCTTCCCCACACGCTTGGTTGCAGGAGAAACCACATCTGCAAGCACAGAACAAAGCAGGGGTGGAGAGCACCGTGTGGCAGTCTGACGAGAGAGCCAGAGTCTCTTGAAACCACTGGGAACGTTCCTAATGGCATCGCTGGCACTGGAGCAGGACCAGAGTCTGCCTGGGCTGATCCTGGAAGTTGATGTCTTTCTTTTCCTGCTGAAAAGTGGCTTTGTGGACACTGATGCTGTTTGTGGGGAAGGTCTGGCTTCAGCCAATCTTCTGGACAAAGAAATGTTTTGAGAAATTTCAGAGTTGTCAAAATCTCCCTTTTTGATGTCTTGCAAACATGAAGTTTGGTTTCCTGCTTCCAGATTCCTCCTTGTTTGGCAGTTTGAGCAAAGTCAGGGACTCTCTGGAGTTAGAAAACACTCAGATTCCAAATAAAACTTTCAGAATGAGCCAGGCAAAATGCCTCAGTGCATCCAAACAGGAATGTTTTGCAAAGTTTTTAAGCACTCACATTTTAATCTGTATTTGGGGATGGGGAGGTTATTTTTAAGATCCGAAGCGTTTTTCCTGGGATGGAGAGAGAGGCCTTTCTTATGCAGAGCTTCCCAGCATGTCGCTCCTGATTGGGCCCCTTCTGTCTTGCTGAGTTTTCCTTCAACATATTCTGCTTGATCTTGTGGAAGTGCAGTGCACAGAATAACTCCCACATCTCTACTGGGGGCTGTGGGGAAAAAAAATCCTTTTTCCTTTGCATGAGCTGTTTCTGTACTGAGTGACAGTGGCATGTAATTTAGGGCTTAGGCATTTATCCTTCCTGCAGAGCCCATTTGCTTCTTCCCACATGGAGCTGCTTGCTTGTACAGAAAGAACAGTGCGGGTCCTCAGGGAGCATCGCACGCAAGCCCATGGTGTAGGAGGGCCTGCTGGCAGGTGGGATCCTCCCCGGGACCAAGCCCAGGCAGATGCATAGCTTAGCGCCCGGTGTGAGCAGAGGGGCAGCTGAGCTTCTGGTTCCTGCCTCGTGGGTGAATTTTGCCCCTCGGGCCCTAAGTTGCTGTTGTGTAACTTGGTCAGCAGCAGGTGGAAAATGGGATGGACGGGGAAGCTCGTGCAGCCCATAGTGGGATTTGGCATGTTTTGTGACTGACTGATGGGCTGGGTAACTGCAGATACAGATGAGCAGTAATCCCCAGCATGGCTTCAAAGGGGGTTTACAGGCCAGCCCCAGACACAGAGGTTAGCTGAGAGCGTACAATGAGGTAGTTGGTAGAGCTGGGATCAGAGCTTGGGACAGTCCTGCCTTTGGATTACGCTGTCCAGCAGAGCCAGCCTCATGGTGAAACCACCTCCAGACATGCATTTCTCTGCCCCTTGTCCTAGAGACTGAGGAGTGAAAGTGCCATGTGACTGACACTTATCTCTGTGGACAGACCCTTTGGGTCTGAGTTAAGGCACGTTACCCAGGGACTATGGCAAAGCACAGCTCGGGGCTTCCATTCTGAATGGCTGTTAACAAGGCTTGACTCGCCGCAGCCCTTGTGCGTGCAGTTTTCCCTGCGTGCTGATCAAAGAATCAATCTAATTTCCTATCCCAGCTGTAAGCTGAGCCTGATATGCGTTGTCTTCATTATGGAACATTAGATGATTCAGGTTGTAAATGGCTCGTCATGCCGGCGGAGACACGCGCGTTTCCTTGTGCAGAAATAGATTCCATAAAACGCCATTGGGCTGTTTCTCCAGGAAGCTGCCTGCCTGCCTGCCTGCAGTCTCCCTCTGCCCAGGCCGCTCAGGATCAACGACTGCCCAGACCAAATACAGTTGGGGTGGAGGCGAGGGACTTTTCCTCCCATGCTCCTCAAATTCAAAAGCATGTAAATCAAATGAAAACTGTCTGACACCATTGTCTTCGTTTGTTCAGTTCTGTCCCCCGCAATGAAAATTGACTTTGCCAACTTTGGCACGGCAGTGCTTGTGTCTTGGAGTGAGTTGTGAAATTGTGCATCGTGTAGTGGGATTTAAAACATGATCTAGGAACATCTCCCAGAGCTTCAAGGAGTGGGGAGGGGGTGAAATATTGTCCCTGGGTCTCCCCACTATCAGGCACAACTTCAGGGTAACTCTATTATAGTTACTGGCTTGGTTTTCTTGTTTCTCATGCCTACATGAGCCCGGAATAACTGCCCTGTGATTGATAACCACAGGGAGGAGAAGTGAGCCCTATTCCCTGTTAAAAAACCTAAGCATTTGGGATGAATGTGACCTGGTCTGGCCCCCACAAAGCAGCACTGTGCTGAGCAGAAACGAGGAAAGCTTTGACGTTATCCTATGTCCTTTCTCTCCTCTACAGAAAGTCTGCACCAAGTGCGGGATCGAGACCCTGGGGACCCAGAAGCGCCCTCTGTGGCTCTGCAAAATCTGCAGCGAGCAGCGAGAGGTAAAGTGCAGCGAAGGGGCAGGACTCCCGTCTGTCACTGGTGCCAAAGGGTCCCGTGCTGGGTATCTCCAGGGGAGGGAGCTGGGGGCGGGGGAAGCACAGCCAAAGTGACAGTTTTAGCTTCCGAGGAACGAGGCTTGAGCGTTGCTGGCGGAGCTTGGGCCAGGTCCTGGCAGCTGACTCCAATGGTCTTTCTGGCTGTGGCCCTCGGGTTTGGAGGGCGCAACATGGCTCTGCACTAGCAGTCAGGAGACCAGGGCTCCCGTCCCTGCTCGGCAGCTGTAACAAGCAAGCCTGCTGCTTGCATTGGCCCTGAATGGCAAAACACCAACCCCAGTGAATGCAGTTGTCAAATTAGAAATGTGGTGCTGTGACCAGTGAGTGAGGAGACCCTACCATGGCCAAAGATAGCAGCAGCTGGGCCATAGAAAGCCCTGCCTTGGTTATAGGGCTACGGAGAAACTGAGCCAAGGATTTAACTGAAGCAGCAACTTCTGCCAGGCTGTAATTGCAAAGCTGACATTCAGCCAAGGCATCATCAGATACCCGTGTTTAATTTTGGGTTCACAGCAGGAAAGCAGTGCTGATAGAGCCGTGCTGGCCACTAAATGCACTACTGGCCCAGGAGGATAATGTGCTCAAGCTGTTGAACCATCTAGATATTGCCTACCCCAGACTCCAGCTGGGGTCGGGAGGGGCACAAATCGAGGCACCCTCTGCCTTCGGCAGAGCTCAGTGCCAGGGCAGGTGGGATATTGGGTTCGGCCTTTGCTTCTTTCTGTCTTCTTTGTTGATTGTTCCTCTTCCAGCTCTGCCCAGTTGCCGCTTTTTCTCAGTCCTTTATATAAAAAATAATAAAAAGCTGTGATCTCTGGACAAAGAAGAGCATTAAAATTGCTGGTAATAAGTTTTATCTGCAGATTGTGCTCTGGGGTACAGTAACCTTTGGAGCTTTCCCCTAATGAAACCACTGCTCCAAGCATTGTGAATGGAAACCAGCAGGATCTGCAGAAATATGGCATTAGCTCCCTCTTTTTTTCTCTCTCTTTTTTTTAAACTTCTTTTTAATTCACTCCTGTCTCCTTAAACTGCTTTCTGAATTCTGTGCTGGTGGAAAGGACTGGAAAACTTCAGAGAGGTCAGAACAAGCTTCCCCCATGCTCTGCCCCCTTCAGTGCTAGCGTGCTCCAGACCATCAAACCTTCCCCCAGGGCTAAACTCCTCCGCGTGTCAGGAGAAGGGGCCTCAGCAGATTGTAACCTGAACGTGAAGCCTCCAGTGAGCTAGCTGGCTCTGGGCACCTCAGCAGAAGGCTGGTGTCAGCCAGTAATTTTCTAAGCCAGTGCTCCAGCTATTTGTGCATGATATTTATGAAGCACATCTCCTTGTTTGTGCTGTATTGACATGTGAGGCGGTGGGGGAGGCAATCTGGATCCTCTGTTGGAGATCCTTGCGGACTAAATAGTGTGGACCTGAGGACATGAATCTTGTATCACTAGGAGGCGAATCCAGGGCAAATATTACCTCACTAGCAGCTCCTATGCAGAATACAAGCGAGTCTCTATAACCGGCCAAGCACCCATGTACTTGGGACACTGCTGGGGTCCTTCCCTGCTTGGCCATCACGAAGATCCTGGCCCCTGGTCCCTGCCCAGTGCTGGCTGTGCAGAGAGGGGCAGCCTGGGAGCCCTGTCCTGCAAACACCCAGGAAGCGCTCAGGCTATGGTGCAGTGGGGTCCCTGGCAGGTTGTACAGGGTCGGGCTGTGCCCTCTGCTTTCTCTTGGGCTCGGTGGTTTCTTTTTTCCTGGTGGATTTGGAGGTCGCTCGTGTGAGACAGCTGGGAATCAGCCCCCTCAGACCAGCTGTTGGGGTGGGCCAGTTCAGGCTGGCATGCCAAACTTGGTTTTTTGTTTTTTTTAAATTTTTTTCCCGTGTTCCCAGCCAAATCAAGTCTAAATGCATGAGTTGGTCCAGAACCATAAGTGGCCCTACAACCGACAAACTTCCTCCACTCCCACCAAGGGCTTCAGATATTTCCAAAGTCTTTTGGCAGGCATCCTATGTGCAGGACAGCACCACAGGCCCTATGGCTCTAAGTTGGCTGCTATTCTGCTGACTCCCTGCCCCTGGCAGGCATGCTGCATCTCCTCCTTTCTTCCCTCGCACTGCCAGGCTCACAGGGCCATGCCTGTGCATGTGTGGCCCTCCCCCCGGTCTGGCACTGGCACCCTTCGGTGGTCCTGGGGTACGCTCAGAAAGAGCGTGCAGCCACCCCTTGGTGTAGCTGCACCAGCACTGCCCCCAGAGCAGACCGGGACAGCTAAGGATGGTGACCCCTCAGCGTGTGCAGAGAAGATAAGGTGTTGCTGCAGTATTGCCCCCTTTAGAAGTGCCAAGCAGCTCCTCTGTGCAGTCTCTTTGTGCGGAGGAGGGCTGGTTTAATTGCTGGATGTTTAGAAGTGCTCTGGTCACGAGGCGGTTCTGCGTGCTTCACAGCTTGAGATGTAGACCGTGTATCCTGGGTGCTCGTGGATGTGTATGCAGGGGCTGGGCACTGTGGTGGCATGCACGCATCTTCTGTTAGGCATGGGAGAATGGCATCTGCAGACTGGTGAAGACCTAAAATACCCTTATCTCAAGACGGTCTCAGAGCTTAAGCTACACAGAGTGTGCTGCCACACACGGCTCGAGCAAGAAGCTCCATCCTTAAAATGAAGACCCCTTGTGTCCTACACCACCTCTTCCTGCCGGCGCATTTCTGAGGTAGATTAACACAGCCTCCTGGCTTCCCACTTTGCAAAGGAAGGAACCTGCTCCTCTGCTGGTTGCTCGTGTCACCAGTGGGGATCACTAGCAGGCCTGGGAAAGTGGGAGCTGCTGGCACTCCAGCGATTCATGGAGGCCTTTGTCTTCTGCCTGGCTTTGAGACTGGCGGGTGGTAGGATGGCTTGGCTGATGCAAGGAGCAGGTTTTGTTTTGCTTGTGCGTCACAAGCCAGCAGCAAAAGGAAGTGGCTTTGGAGAGACCCAAACCCCCTGTCCCCGTTTGGAACCGGTGGACCATATTTTGCCCATGCCTGCACTGAAGCTTTCTTAACGTTTCCATGTATGAACAACTGATTCTCTTCTCAGCAGAGGAACAGGATGGCAAGGCTAGTGTCCAGTCGCCCTCCATGCTGTGCATCTGACAGTTGACCACCTGGGGTCTGTCGGTTGTGCAGGGCATAGGCTTGTGGGTGATGGACGATGCCATGTCCCGTTGGCATCTGAGACCATCTGCTTCTCTGTGGGCTCAGCCGGAGTCATTAGCAGGTGATGAGCTGCTTCACTAAGCACCAAATGCTCCACAGAGACGAGCACCGTACAGACCTTGTCGGTGTGAATGAGCAACTGTGACTAGGAAGTTAATGGGAGTGCAGGCTTTGTTCTCTGCTGTTTATTGCTTCCCAGATAATACACTGCAGGTATTTAAATTGCCCATCCTGAAAGCCAGCGAGGCTCACTTTATTGTAGCAGCACAGGTGAGCCATTCCCTTTAGCCTGTCACGCAAGTGCTACAAGCCCCTTGGTAACGCAGGGAGAATTTCTCTGTCATGCCTCCTGTTCCTTGGGCCCAGGATTTTGGCTTGGGTATGCGTGAGTCTGTGGCTCTGCACGGTCACTCTTCCTTCAGGGTGTGAGGAAGGTGATCTGGCTTTAATCGTCTGTGGCCATTTGGTTTATTGTGTCTGCGTCAGATACCTGTCCTTGATCTGCTGGGTGATCCTGGCAGTCGTTGGCATTGCCCACACACCAGGTGTGCTGGGAGGTGACATCCGGGCAGCCCAGCAACAGTGCGGGGCTCTGGCTTCCTGGGCTCCATTCCACCATCTGGCTGGAAGGGGCAAGCCATTTATATCTGAGCTGTAGCACGTGGGCAGGTGACTTTATGTCAGCTGCACTTAGAAACCAAACTCCATTGGCTCTGCATGGACGAGCAAATAAATTTCTGCTTGCCCTGACTGATGGGGCCTGTGGAATAACCTTATGCTGCTTTCTGGTTCTGTAGCAGTTCCTGTCCTGTCTCGATGTTGTCCCGACTTCCTTAATGTGCCGGGAGCCATCTGTGGTTGTAGCCTGGGGCTAGCAGGGGTGATGTTAGCCATGAAGACACGGCGGTCTGGGTTTCCACACACGCTACAACTTGTGCTGAGTGTCCCTGCAGTGTCTGTGCTCTGGTTTCCAGCAAAAGGCAAAGACTGTGCTGCTGCCTCTCCAGGGCTGTCATTACCCTTCCTAGCCTGAGTAAGCTTGCACAGCCAGGCTGCCATGTCCTACAGTCACACCTCTGCTGTACTGCACAGACAGAGCCTGTCTATGCTGGCATCTTCTACCATTAAACCTCCAACACCCCAAGACATGAAGCAGGACCCAAATAACCAAGGCTGCCGTGTTTGCAGTGACTTCCACAGGCTGACTCTTGTTGAGGCCCCTCTGGAAATCCTGACCACAGTTGTGCAGAAGTCCTTGCTTTCTTCTTCCTTGAAGCCTCCAGTGAGAAGGCTGCTTTGCATAGCAATAAGGAGCAAGTTGCTCTGACAGTGTATTATTTCTAGAGAGTCAAGGTGATTAATGGATTCTGCCTGTGGCTTTGTGCTGGTGCCCCAGCCTTCCAGAAGTGAAACTGTTTAGCAGTGCTGAAGCCACTGGGTGTTGTGCACAGATGTACACGCACGCAGTATGACAGTCCCCATCCCAATGCAGAACCAGCCACTGCGAGGGCATGGGAGGTGATGCTGAGCAGTGGCACAGCCCAGGAAACCAGAGGCAGCTTCCCGCAAAGGATTTGCTCTGAAGTCCCCTTTGCGCCCGTCACTCTCAGGAAGGTGCTGATGTCTCTTTTTGTGACATGCATGGAGGCATAAGCAGCCTTGTCCCCACTAAGCTGTTTACTGGAGCTTAGCCACTTGTGTAAATGGCACTGCCGCTTCTCCTAGGTGCCCTGCAGGCTTTCCAAGCAGAAGCGTATAAGGCTACAGCTGGATTTAAAGAAAAACACGGATCAAGTTTGGAGCCCAGTATGGCAGCTGTAGCTGAGCAGGCCAAGATAACAAATCCAATCTCATGCTCCAGAGCAAATCTTGCCGCCTCCTCCTTTGTGCAGCATTGCAGAACTGGTGTGGTGCCTTCCCCGGCTTTATACCCGGAGCTTCGGCAGGCGGGAGACCGAGCATGGCAGGCTGATGGGCCGAGCCAGCCTAACCCACTCCTTTTTCTGCATGAATGGGAAATCCAGCCATCTCCCCCAAGCCTGGTCTGATTGGGGGGGCGGGGAGGAAGGAGGACGTTGTAACATGGATAGTCGCTAACCTGGTGGAGGTTGATAAAGCAATAAGCTGCTCACATCAGTGTCGGTGCCCTGCAGAAACAGAGCTGTTGACCTGGCAGATCTGAGCTGCCATCAGGGGAACAAATGGGGTCTCCTGTGATGGCAATCAGTGGAATAAGACTGGGATCTCTCTAATGGGCTCCTAGCAGGCACGTACGGCAGCAGGTCTGTTTCCCCAGCGTGGGCCTGATGGCTCCCTGGATCCTGTGGTTCCACCTACTTGCAGCTTCCTAAGTGACCGCCAGAAAGAGCCGGGGCTGTTAATCAACTGGTGTGGGATATCCCTGTGGGCGTACTTATCTGTTGGCTGGAGAGGCGGCCTGCCTCCTTCCTTCCACAAATGCCTGTGTGACCAATGCGTGCTGGCTCGCTTCAACCGGCCCCGCCAGGCTCTGCCAGGCACCTTCCAGAATCACCACTTATTGTATATTTTTTATATCCATAATTAGTGATGCTATCGTTGTAATTAAAATCTGTCTTGGAAGCGTCCACGCGCATTTACATCTGAATTGGCACATCCAAATTTATAACGATAATGAAAACATTTTAAGTGATGGGGGGAGGGGATATAACTTTGTTCCTCCTTTTCTTTTTCTTTTTTTTTTTTTTTTAAACAACAAATGCCATTGCAAACCAAACAAAAGATCCCTTGTGCCTTCATCCCCCCCCCCATTTTTTCCCCTTCCCTTTCACTAAATGGCACTTTTGAGGCTAGCTGCATTTCATGGTTTATTATAGTAACCCTTTCATAGGGGGAAGATTGCTGCCTTCAAGGACTGGAGGCTTTCACTCACCCCAACCTTGTGCACCCTTCCTTGGACTAAACCAGCAGAGCTGAGGGCTGTGCCTTCCTCGGTGGGCATTTTTGTTGTTGTCGTTGTTGGCAAACCCACTGCTGCTGGAGAGGGCCGTGATATTTTTGGGTGCCTGGAACCCATCCAAATGCCGTGCACCTGGTTGCGTTGCAAAGACCTCCTCAATAGCAAAGATATTATTTTTGGGGTTGGTGGTGAATGTATAGGATTAAAATAGCATCCTCCAGAATAGACCCACAAATATAAAGGAGGCCTGATTGAGGGAGGCAGCAACGAGTAATTGAAGACAGGCAGTGGTTGTGATGTAGAAAATGTTCGGGTCAGGGGTGCAATAGATTTTGCTATTCAGTAAGCGGCGCCCAGCACGGCAGTTTCACTGCCTTTTAATTTCCTCCGTACTTGAACGCTGAATGTAGGAGTGAGGACAGAC
Organism: Crocodylus porosus; assembly: GCF_001723895.1. Classification (NCBI taxonomy): domain Eukaryota; kingdom Metazoa; phylum Chordata; order Crocodylia; family Crocodylidae; genus Crocodylus; species Crocodylus porosus. The sequence goes on along the minus strand of NW_017728932.1, from coordinate 15,373,352 downwards.
TGGTGTAAATAATGTAACTGGAAATCTCCGCGCTATGGAAAAGCAGATGAATGCAAATAATGAGACGAGGGAGCACTTGCTTAGTCTTCCTTGCTGATGGAGGAGATGGTGCCAGGGCCTTGCTCTTGGGTTTGATTGGAAGGACAGTGTTCAGCACATTTGGCAAACAGACATTAATAATTGATGCAATTCCAGTATAATTCAGGCAAGGCCTGTGTGTGTGGGGCCTTCATCTACAAAGAGTGGCTCTGGCTGTGAGACAGTGTTAGTCACAGATAGGGAAACAGAGGCCACAAGAGATGCCTGGCAGAGTTGATGTTAGCACTGCCATAGAGCCAGGCTGTGGCTGGCTCCTGTCCAGTGGTACTTGTTTGTACCCTGGTCCTAAACGGGGTCCCTCTGTGCATACAGTATAATTTACCTGAAGGAGGCAACATGCTGTTGCATTGCTTTCCATCCAGAGCTGCTCTCAACTAACTCCTGTGCTCACAGCTGTTGGCAGAGCATCTTCCGGCTACGCTACGCTAGTGACCTTCCCTTGCTGCAGCCTTAGCGGCAAAGCTTTGGACTGTGGCCCTGTGGCTGTGTCCTTTCTCTGGGGAGCTGCAGCTTGGCTAAGCCCTGAAGCCTCCTCATTCTTTCTTTCACACACGAAGCTGGTGACTGATGTTCTCCTCCCTAGCTCAGCCAGGGCAGAGGAGACGGAGGCAGTAGGGGACCGGGTGTGTGCGGGCTGGGGGTAACTGCTGTGTGCAAAACCACATGTGGCAAAGTGGAGCCTTGCAGCTTCATGATAGTGTCCTGATGCTGTTAGTCATTCTGAATGCCTGCAGGTAGAAGCTAAGTGAAGACCACTGCAGGGATCTCCGCTGGGGGAGGGCCCTGCCCAGTGTCTGCGGCCAAGCCTTCTCCTGGGGCACGCTCCACTCCACCCCCTTGTTTCATCGGGTGTTCAGAGCCAAGCCTCTCTGTTGAGGCAGCCACTTCCTCGTGCATCCATGGACGGGGAGCGATCGTGGTCCCTGGGTGTGGGGATTCTCCATGCCTTCCCAACCATGCGTTCGCTGGAGCTGAGTTTCCAAACAACAGTTCTGGATTCAGCTGGATACAACAGAGGTTCTGTTCCCAAGTGTCTGGTTACCATCTCCTGCTGTAACTTCAGTGATGGCTGAGCGCTTTCCTAATGGGAATATTAGCAGGACTGTAAACCACGCTGACCGTTCTGGGCTTGTCACAGACACGGCTGTTAAGTTGGTTTTGGTGACAAACTGCTGTCTGCTGTCCTAGACGCTTCCCTTGGCTTTAGGCTGAATAACATCTCCAATGTGGCAGCTCTGCATGAGGCTGAATGAAGCCAAGGCTGAGTATCACTAGCTTTGCCATTAGTGCCTGTGGCCATGGTGGTCCGGGAAGCAGCATTTGAGAGCTCTGTGCTGGGGTGTCCTTGTTGATAACGTGCTGGGCTGGAAGGCAGGAGACCTGGGTTCTGTTCCTCTGCCAAGCTGCCTCTTCCCCCTGCGCCTCTATCATCCCCTTTAAAATGGGGATTATGCTATCTGTCTTCCACTGCAAAACCCGTTGGGAGCAATGGATCTTCTGCTTCCTGTGTCCTGCCTCCCCGGGTAGACATCTTTCCAGCACTGGCTGCAGTTGATGGCTTGGTGTGTAGACTTGGTGAGGTCTTCCTTGGTGCATGGCTTCTCCAAGAGCCAACAGGCAGACAGGTATTCTGTGGTCCATGTCACCATAGTCATATATCTGGGCTGTCTGAATGACCCTATCCTCACGTATTGTCCTTTGACTTCCTGATTGTTGGTTGAAAGTGTTTTGAATCTCTCTGGGAGCCAGCCCTTCTCTTTACCTGCAGGGATACGTGCATCAGGCATCAATGGGTGACAAATACTGTGGAGTCAGGTGGTGCTACTTGCTGAATGGTTGTGCTACCCACCCATCTGGATAAGAAGCTCTGCAACAAAATCATAGGGGCCAGCGGTTCACACAGAGCAGGGGCAAGCACGGCTTTGCTTGGAAAGAACGCATCTCTGTTTTTAAAGAAGAGTTTTCTCTTTACAGCACTTTTATAGATCTGCTTTATTAATCTAAAGTCAGTAGGGAATCATGCTGTTTGTTCTCCTGGAACATGATCATCAGTGATGTCAGTGGATTCAGTTTGCTTCTTGGGCACTTAAGCTACACTTTGCAGCTAGGTTCAAAAAGAATATAAACCATCTTGTTTCAGACATGGGACACATATCCCATGGGAGCAAGTGTGCTGAGTTTGATGCTGTGCAAATTCTCTTGCCTTGATTAAGGCTGGTCTAAATGCAGGTTTTTGTATAGCATGTTATATGGCGACCTAGTTTTAAGCACCAGTAAAAGGTGTTTGCGTGTACATGACCATTTACTGTGGCTCAGCTGTATCTTCTGTAGGCAGGCCATCCCACATCCGTTCGTAAACAGAACCAGTTATAGCAGGACAAAACCTGCTTATCACCCAGGTTTTGTACTCCTGTCTGCACGTGTATTTTTGTCGCTGTGCCCTTGGACTTGTACCTTGCCCGGAGGTGCTGGGTTCCCTTGGTGTTTCGTGTTTGAATGCAGACATTGTGAGGTCTGTTCAGAGGAAGCTGAATGAAGAGAGAGAGAGAGTGTGTCCATCCCCTGCAATTACAACAGGGGAGCACCGTGTACCGCCAGCCTGAAAGTTCACACGGCTTGAGTCAGGCCACGCAAAGTCCCGGTGTCTCTGCTAGGGTCATGTGGCCATCTGCAGGGGCCAGTCTAAAGGAACAGGCAAAAACCAGGAGATGCCACAGAGCAAAACCCTCGCCCCCGCTCCTGTTAGGTGTGCTTTTGTTTGTCTTGGTGCTCCGCAATCAGCCCTGATTGCAGCACATGCACAATGAGCTCTGTCTGCCCCCAGCTGACACATGCGTGTGACTCATTACAGTTCAGCTCACAAGTCCTTAAGCATGGTGCTAATTAATGGGATGAGATTGTTATTAGCCAGACGCTGCCCTCGGCTGTGGGCTGTGTCTGCACGGCCCTTGTTTCCTTTGCACCTGAGCATCTCCCCTGCCCGTAGCTGAGAGGTGGGGCTGCAGAAATGGGTTTCTGGGGCAGTTGCTGGAGGCTGCTGTTGCTGCTCATGGTTCCTATTCAGCCATGAAGCATTCTCACATTAGCGCATGTTAGAGTCTGGAGTAACTGGCTTAATAAAAAGCCAGGGGGTGTCTCAGCTCCCCCAGGGGCTGACCTAGTACAGCAGCTCCTGTGCTGATCCTGCCAGGCAGCAAAGAAGGCTGTGGACTGTGAGCCCAGAGACCTGGGTGCTGTTCTGCCCGCTGCCTGGTTTGGGGTAAACCTCTTCTTCGTGTCCCTGGCTGCTTCACCTGTATAATGGGGGAGGTGATGATGCCTCCTCCCCTCTGCACGTGCTTTGTGGCCTCTACATCAGAAAAGCCCTTTATTAGTGCCAGATGTTATCGTCATCCAATATTTCAGGCAGTGTTTGATGATGCCCCATAGTTCAAATGCAAGTTGCAAAATCCCTGCCGCAATTAATTATGTCTACAATTGTGCTTATGTGCATGCTGATAACCACATCTCCAAAGTGCTTGGAGAGCTTGGGGTAAAAAAATGTTCCTAATCACAAAGTGGTGATTCTCTTTCAATCACCCTGACTCGGAGCAGGACCGTAGGACTTGTACCCGCTGCATGAGATAGTTAAGAAATGTTATCTGTTTTAATATATTAACTTACTCTTGAACAAGGTGTCGCATTAGTTCATTATTAGGTTGCTGGAAGGCACAAATGAAATTGGGTTTTTCAATATTATTTTTTAACGTCTGCACTCTTATCCTTTCTCCTCCATTCCTCTTCCTCTGCCTCATACCAAGCAATGTATTAAATACATTTAATAGGGTTCCTTCATCTCAATGTTGGCATTAAAAACTAAATTAGCGAGTGCTGGGTCCTCTTACAGGAGGTGCTACAATTTATAGCTCTCATTTGGTTTCCTGCTGCATGTTTGAATTGTCTTTTTGTTCTTGTAGCTCTGAGCGCACTTGCTAAATTGTCTGTCTCAGCTTGAATCCCTCTGCAAGATGAATTTCAAGACAGCATCTCATAAGCCCATTATTACTGCTGCAGAAATATTGTAGCTTCTGCCCCCTTGGTTCTGGAGACAACAGTGTGGTTCCCTGGTTCTCTCAAAAGCAAAGAGAAACATAATTAATGACCTGATTCAGGAACACGCTTAGCCCATTCATAACTTTGAGCGTGTTGGAAGCTGATGGAACAGGCTGTGTGCTCGAAGTTAAGCTGGTTGTGGCATTGCTTGCCGCGAGAGCTTCTCATCATAGATTCGCAACCCAGAAGGGCCCGCTGGAACATCTGGGCCTGCCACGAGCCAGAGAATGCCTCTCGGTTCATCCGACAGCAAGCTTAGCTAATGTTTAAAGCACAGCTTCCGGAAAACCATTTGGCCTTGATCAGAAGGCCGCGAGAGATGGAGAGTCGACCACCTGCCTCGGTAGTCTGTTCTGGGCAGAATTGCCTTCGCTGTTTAAATCTGAGCCTTGTTCCTAATTGAAATTTGTCGGGGTTTAACGTTAGCTATTGTGGGTCTAGACTCTTTCATTATTCTCACATAGACATGATTTTTCATCCTCGGGAAGCACGTAGAGACTTTGGCAGTGCCCAGCACCCTGTGAACTTCCTGGGGTTTGGAAAGCTGCTCCGAGATCCCTCTCAAAGTTTAGGTGGCTCGTGGGAGCTCTCCTTGCCTACTCTTCTAGGTAGAGGCATGGGAATTTATTTTAAGGAAAATTTTTTGTGTCCCAGGTCACATTAGCCAGATCAGGTCCATATTTGTTTCAAACATTCGAGACCCATATGTGGCCCTGCTACCGGGAAATATCCTCCACCCCAGCCTGGGACTTCAGATACTTCCATATCCTTTGGCAGGCATCCTACGTGCAGGCCCAGGCCTGGAGGCTTGGGTTTTGGATGCCCCCGAGTTTCGTTTGCCCTCAGCCGTATGGCCGCAGGAGCAAGATAGGGATGAGTCTCCCATTTCCATAAAGTCAGTGTGTAGCCAAGATCCTCCCACTGCAACCTGGCCAGTGGGAAGCTAACTACAAGGCTGTCATAGGGAGTCCTGTCCACAAGCAGACAAGGGTGCACCCTCCACTACACAGTGCCATTTTAATTGCATTACCTTGGTCAGGGAGGCGGTCTTCCTAGCTGCATCGGGAAAGACCGCTCTCCTGGTACGGGGATAGGACCTGCCAAGGGAATGTGTAGTAAACCTCCCACTTAGCTGCTAGAGCGGGAAGGTCTTGGCTTTAAGCCCACTTTATGGAAATGGGAGACTCCTCCCTGGCTTGCCCCTGGGGCCTTACAGTTGAGGGCAAGCAAAACTCGGGGCATCTGAACCCCAAGCCTCTGGGCTTGGGCCTGCAAGTGGGATGCCCGCCAAAGGTTTTGGAAACATCCAAAGGCCCAGATGGAGGTGGAGGATGTTTGCCGGTAGTAGGGCTGCTTATGGTTCTGGACTGACTCTCGGATTTGGAATTTGTTTGGACTAATTTGGCTTGGACTACGGAAAATTTAATAATAAATAAATAAACTTTCCCTAGCCATCATCATGGTCATGGTATTTCCCTGGGAATTAGGGCAGTTATATTTGGGGTAGGGAAGAGCAACTGGGGCACTGGTGGTTTCACAGACACTAACACCAAGGAACTGATCAACATCTCAGATTACATGGTGAGCTAGAAGATGATAAACTGTCACTGCAGCTCTTGCGTGGGTTCGGTTGAGCCAGCCTAGGATGGCAGACTCGGGGTACACGTAGATCTCTGCACACATGGTCTGAACCTGTGGGTCTGTGGGTAAAGTCACTCCCATGGGTAAAAATGTCTGTGTCCCCCAGCAGGTCTGGAAGCGGTCTGGCGCGTGGTTCTACAAGGGGCTGCCCAAGTACATCCTGCCCTCGAAAAGTTCCAGCAAAGCCAACAACCTGTTCCTGCGGCCACAGCAACCAGAGCCTGCTGCGCAAGCGGTGAAGGGCATTGAGACCAACCGGTTCTACACCTGGGCCAGAGGGAGAGGTCAGTCCCCTGCGGCCTCCTTGCATTGACTGTGTATGCTGGGCTCACAGCACCCCAAGTGTTGGGGGGAACTGCCTGAGCTGGGGAACGTGCTTGGCTGGATGGTTAGGGCTGGGTGATGGGGGCAGGGCGGTTAACAGTTCCCTGGTGGCCAGTGCATTGATCTGGGAGCTCTTGGGTTCTCCAGCTTACTTGCCGTGAGACTTGAGTCACTTCCGACCACCGTTTTCCCTTCCTCTTTCCCCACCTGTTCTGTGCAGATGGTCCCGGAGTATCTGGTAGCGAGTGTGATTCTACATGCTGCTGAACTCTGCCAGCTGCCATTGTTACGCTGGGCTCCATACAGAATACAGAGACCCCTGCCCCAAAGAGCTTGCTGTTTAAAGGATGTAGCCAGTGTCTTGCCCAGCCTTCCTGCCTTCTGCTGGTCTCTGACAACTTCAATTTAGTAGAGCCTTTCTTGCCAGTGTCAGAGAGGGCCTTGCTGTTTGAAATGCTTATAGCAATGTTGGGAAATGCTCAAATTGGCCCCTGTTCTCTGAGGAGATGGGCTAGCGTGTTTTGAGTGAGGAGCTCCCCATAAATATCATTCAGGTGGCAAGAGGAGTCCAGAACCAGCCAAAGAGCACAAAAGCTGCCTTGATAACAGTGTTCCTTTAATAGGTATAAGCAATGCAGAGCCTTTCTCCCTTGCTCTGGCAGATATACAGCTCATTGCCATTTTATAGGCAGAATAATATGATCACGGTCCTTGCCCAGGTTTATGTCCCGCTTTCTTCCCTCGCTATTCTTCCTGCCTCTTGTCCTTTAGACAGCTTTTCCGTGGGAGCCCCCAGTCATAACTCATGAGTGAACTGGATGCAGGAGCATTTAGTTCTTTTCATCCTTGCCCTTTAAACAGCTCTCTCCTGCTAGTGCCCTGCCTGCCACAAAATTGCCAAGCAAGAGTACCAGGTACAGACTCCCCCCACCTTGCTCTGAGGCAGATTGGCTCTAGTTGTGGATTTTTTCTTCCCCACATAAACAAGGACAGCTTTGAGCATCCTAGCTGGAGAGCAGGGCGCCTTGTGCTGGACAGAATAGCAGGATGCATCCCTGCCCCAAGCAGCTTCCAGTGCAAACAGATGAGAGAGATGACAGCTGGGACAAGGGAAGTTTTGTATCCCCATTTCACAGAGGGGCAACTGCATGAGAAAATAGAATTCATAAAATTCCACAAAATTCATACCTTATTCATAGAAGTCTATAAAATCCAGTTCATGCATCCCTCGCATCCCGCTGGCACCCTGCGTCAGTCAGCCTTGCCTCTGATGCTGTCCTCAATCACTTCTTGTTTGAGTCTCGCAGCCATTTAGGGAACGCCCTTCGGCTTCCCTCGTAACAGTTGTTTGCATGCGAGCTGTTCACTGCCTCCTTCCAGGCAGAGGTTACAGATCAGTCTGTGCGTGCGACTAGCATCCCCTTGGCACTGATCCCAAAGTGACGTGCGGTGATACCTCTGAGATGGACCCGAGGTCTGTGGCCTCGGTTAGCCAAGGTGTTCAGTAACATGTTAACGGGCCAGTGTGGACCTTGCTGGGAACCTTCAGCTCATATCAAAGTGGAAAGCATGAGACATTGCCTCTGTTACCCGCACCCTGTTATACCTCCACCTGCTGACCACACATGTGTAGCACCTGCCAGACTCTGGGCAGACCAGGACCTGGCAGGCTGCAAAATGTAGAGCTGCCTTATTAGGCAGGATGTCCTTGGGAATGAATCACGGCAATACTGTCCTTCTGACAGAATGGATGAGGGCTGCTCCTTATGGGGTTTTTGTTACCTTAGGCAACAGTAAGGGGGAAGATTGGCTTAACAGACAAGTTCTAGCTCTCAGGCTCGGAGGTGGGCTCTGTCTCCAGGCTTTTATACAATTTCTGTTGAGCGCGGGGATGCTGGGTCCCGTCGCACTGCTGCAGGGCTTGAGCCAAGCTTCCAGCCTCGGCATTAAGGGGAATTAAAAGGAAAACCAGCCTGGCACGGGCAGCATAATTGGGCTGTTGCTTTGAGTGGCTCAGTTTAGCAGCTCAGGTTGAGGCAGCTGCTTCCCACCACTTGGAGAGGGCTGGGAGCAGAAATCTCCTCTCTGCTTGTGGCAGCCAAGCAGAAGGGGCTCGTTATTCCGGCTGTCAGGTTTAGGTAAGCATTTGTCACGTTATATTTTGCACAATTAAAGTGACAGCCCATGTTGGTGAATCCAGCTGTTTGTGTTCATGGCCCGCACAGCAGAGCGTGCAAGGCAGCGGCTGCGGCTACTGCTAGCGTCAGCAAGGGCTTAGATTGGTCAGTCACAAGTGCCCTGCCCTGATCTGGGTCAGGGAAGGGGAGGATGGTCTGATGGGAGCCCGGAGAGTCTCTGCTCTGCTACAGGTGGCCGGTGAGACCTTTCCTGGAGACCCGTGTACTGGAAATAGCAGCCCTGCCCTTCCTTACTGTTGTGCTGCCAGGGGCAACTTTGGGCATGCATGTACCACATCAGCGGCTGTTCACAGCCCATCCCTCTGCACGTGCTGCTCTGGGCTGGTACCCAGTGCCAGCTCTTGAGCCCTCGTTCTCCAGCAAAAGGGGTTGTTGGGTTTGTTTTTCTTACACACCCGTTTCCTTGCACACTCATTCACCCCGGGATTTGCTCTTGCCTTTAGTTTTTCCTGTAATAAACAAGCCGTTGCCATGGGAATGGTATGATTTTATTTAAGGCACAAACATGTGTTGTCACTGGGAGAATGGCAATCACATTTCTGAGGCTGGAGGATGGCCCTGCTAGCCGTGATGGCATGCACGTCAGTGTTTTGCCCTGGGTCAGGAGGGAACCGGCCAGTTAGAAGCAGGGGGAAATAAACAGCAGGGATTTCCTTTGGTCAATGTTTTTCTCTTGCAGAGAGATATTCAGAGCGGCTGGGGGAAAATGTGGTCCCTGAGCTTCTGCTCTGTGTGGTGCCAGAGCTGTGCGCTGCCATGTTTTTCCTGCAGCTTTCCCAACTCTTGTATCAAAGTGTACAAGTTTGTGGCCAGAGGAGGCACTGGCGCACCCCTCTGCAGGTGGCACGGGGAGAAGCCGCAGGTCAGGAGAACGCAGCTTTGTTTCCTGACACCTTTGCCTGTAAGAATGGTGCCCTACCCTGCTGCATGGAGGGGAGTCGGGGAGCGCTTAGCAGCCCAGGGGTGTTGGCAGGCTGCCCCGTCCGTGCTGGCAGCCACACAGCCCCAGTTTTGACTGCGTGTGTGGGGACTCTCTTCAGCTGACAGTGCCTTGGCTGCATCCCCACACGGTCCCCACCTGCCCTGGTGTCCGTGTCTCCCCTTTCTATGTAGGGACCTTGTTGGCTGCTGACTCTGGCACAGAGAGAGAAAATGGCTTTTGGAGGCCATGCAGTGAGTCTGTGGCTGATCTTGGAGTGGATCCTGGGTCTCCTGTAGGGGGTCCAAGCAATTGTGGTCTGGAGACCTCCCTTTCACCTCTGCCACAGTTTCCCTCAGTGACCTTTGGCAAGTCACCTAGCTTGTTTGTGCCTCCATCCCCCAGCTCTGTGGTGGGGAACACAGCACTGACCTACCTCTCATAGGTGCTGTGAGGTTAAATCCACTGCAGACTGTGAGGTGCCCAGCACAGCAGCGATGGGGTGCAGATAGATTCAGCCCTGAGGTCCACCTGCCTGCATCCCTGCCGATCCCTCAAGACGAATCTGCCCTAGCCGTCTCAATCCTGGCACGATACTTCCTCTGTGTGCGAATGAACCTGGGCTCTACCTAGGGCACCCAGGAGGGGAGGACCCTTTCTCCTGGGGGGGTTGGTTGGCTACTCAGCTCTCCACTTGGCTCGGGGAATGTCATATTCCCTTCCCTGTGGGTTCAATCTGAGCAGACGTTTTTCCTGAGCCTCTTCTATGAGGTATCATGGGGGGTTTTGTTGTCGTGGTAAGACGCTTCTCCTCCCCCGTTGTCCCTGGGGATTATTGCTCTGGGAGAGAGTGCTCAAAGTGCTCTTAAAGATGTGGTGTGAACGCAGAACTGCACTCGGCTCGTAAGCAGAGCCCCAATGCCTGGTGCTTGCTGGAAAGATTAATGTGGCCCAGTGCCCAGGTGAGAGGATGCAGAAGCCACTAAAGACTTGCCTATTCATAGCTCTGGGGCCAGATAACCTGGTGCTGTCCTTCCTGAACTCTCCAAGCCAAGATGGGGCATGCTGGGCCGGCACTTGCATAGAGAGAATGGTGCCGGTGAGCTGCGAGGTGGCCCTGGGGCCAAAGGGTGTTGTGCTGCCAGAGGTGCCACCCAGGTCTCCACGGCCTTTGCAGTTCTCTTAGCATCCGCTCAACTGTCCTAGCCCAATTCCAGCTGAATTCCAGTCCATCTTCCTCACATCCTTCTGGGAGGCAATGTCCTTTTTCCCTCTCCTGGCCTACACTGCTGCTGGGGGCTCTTACATTCTGGTGCAGAGTTGGCTGCACAGTCCAGTGACTTCATACCTTTTCCTTGTTGGCAGGGTGCTGGGCCCAAAGCACTGCAGGATGCTCAGAGGGGAGGTGATGGACAGCTCATTCTTGGGGCTCTTGAGGCACAGGGACACGCACCGCCTTCCCGTACATCTCGCAGAAGGGGCTGCCTGCCTCTCCAAAGTCCCTCCTCACAGTCCTGGGGGGAGGAGGGTGTGGGTGGGACTTATCCGACAAAAACAGGAGCTGCTGCTGTTTTCTCCCCGCAGGGGCCGTAGGGGATACGTGGGCCCCACTCAGACAGGTCCTGCCTCAAAGAGCCTGCAGCCTAGGTAGATGAGAGAGATGCCAGTGGGAATGGGACAGAGGGGCGTGGGGTGTTAAAGCGCCTCCCCAAGGCTGCACAGTGGGCTAGGAGCAGAGGTGGAAACAAGACCTAGGTCTCCCAAGCCCTGGTGTCTTCTCCACCAGTCTGTGCTGCCTTTCTGCTGTAACGGGGCTCCCCCACCCCAAGTACTGCTTCCTGTGGCTCCTCTCTGCGCTGCCGTCCTGGCCGCCACCCAAGCACCTTTTTGCAGGCAGCCTCAGAGTTTTTTCATCCAGCAGTTGTCTCTACTGATTTATTTGTTGCTGGTGGCGTTTCTGAAGCCAGCGGTGTCTCTCCGCTCCTGTCATGCTGCGAAGGCTTCATCCAGGTGTTTGCCGCTTTGTCAAATTGCAGCAGCGAGGTCGAGGCTGTTCCGAATGTTTTTCATTCATCAACATGAGCTGTCGCCAGTTATTTCAAGGAAGGAGCCAGCACTGCTGTGCGCCTGCCTGCTCTTTACCCCGCACTCAGGGGGAGAGGAGTGATGCGGCCACAGCCCTTGGCCTCCCTGTGTGGGGCTTGTCCTGGATTCCTGACGCTTGTACCTCAGGAAAAGGGGACGTGGCATGTACTCTGTGCACAGCTTTTGGTGGACCGAACAGGGTAGAATTGCCTTTGCCACGCTGAGACACAAAGCCAGTTTTGGTTCCTCCAGCTGCAGGTGGATCCTGGAGAAGGATGAATTTCAGCTCTCAGTACTGCTCCAAAGTGTTATTGCTTGGTGAGCTGGAGAGTGATTTCTGTGTGTGTGTGTGCATGCACACCTTTGTGCCCTAATCCCTTCTACCTGCTTTTGAATGCTCCAGTAGGAATAAATCCTGTGGATCTGAAGACATGAAAGGGATGGTGACCTCCCACACACACCCCCTGAAGTCAGCTGGGACACTTGTTACTGCTTGCAGAGGCACCATCTGAACCCAAGACTCGAGCAGCAAAGCACACACCTGTTGCTGGTGGAGCAGCAGCTCTGCCTCGAGCAGGGAGGCATTACCGAGGACCTGGAAGTACCCTGAGCAGAGCGGAGCTGAGGTTGTCTTACCCGTGTGCAGAGGCCGAGGCCAGCACTTTGGCTGACAACACAGCAGTACATCTCAGCTTGGCAGAGATGATGAAGGATAAATGCATCACGTGCCCTGAAAATGCAGCCACCCAGAAGGCTCCTGTTGATCTATCAGCATCTGCCAGAGTGCCAGATTTATGATTTCTGGTCTCCGTACAGCTCCAGCAGAAGGTCAGGGAGTCTTGAGAGAAAAATTGCTTTAAAGAGAAACATTAGCACAGTGGGTAAAATATGCTCTAATGGCCACCATGGGAAAGAGAGCAGACAGGCTGGCCCGGGAGTTGGAGGTGCCCCATGCTCGTTAATACCTTTTACACAGAGCCATTCCTCTCTGGAGCATTTGGAGGCAAACAGGGCAGCGGGATGATAAACCGTCTCCTGCCGCCTTGTCCCTGGCCCTTCCTCGAGCAGTCTCTGTTTTGCGGAGCAAGACACAAAGTGATGTCCCCCATGTGAATTCCCGAGCCCAGCTTTCATTTGTAAACGTCTCTCCCGGATGGGAGCAGATGTGGCTTTGATGGATAGCCCCTAAGGGGTCGTCAACCATGCGGCAGAACTCGGAGGGCAGGACTCCCCAGGGAGCCGGGGACTGTGGGAGCCAGGCGGGTGGTCCTTTGAAACCCCAGCAAGAGACGAGTGCCAGAATGACCAGTTCGCCGAGGTCCAGGCTTTCCAGCAGAAGACCTGGGATTTGGGGCTTGAGGTTTTGTTTTGTTTTTGTAAATTCCCTCTAGATACCTGGGAAAATCTAGGGGGGTTTCATGCTTTTACAACTCAGCTGGAAGGCCCAGACCCTAGTGAGAATGTGCCCTGTTGGCAGTGGAGGTCCGTTCCCAGTCAGCGGCTCTCGCAGCCCCTTTGTTGGCAGGATTTATGAAAGCAGTTCAGGAGCCCGATGTCTGATGGTGCAGGTAGACAGAGTGCCCGGGGGCTGGGCCAGCCCAGGAGAGTGCCGCAGACACAATAGGAGCCAGCGCCATTGAGGAACGAGGAGTGAGAAAATAGGCTGGCGGGCTGCGCCGTCTCTCTCCAGCTCTGCGGAGCTGCTCTGATCAAGATCGCTGTGCGAGGGGAGCTGGTGGAGAGGCCGATCTCAATAGCTTTCCAATAACGCCAACCGCCAGCTTTCATACACTCTGAGATAATAATGCCAGAAATGCTTTATTTTCATTATTACATTAAAAAAAAATAGTTTGTGTAGACTGGAGAGCTGCTTCAATGCGATGGTGTTTGCAGAGGCCCTGGATGGAAATGTTCAACAGGTCGCATGCGCACGGAGGGGAAATACACCAGCCCTTTTGCCCTGCACAGTGTTAATAGACTTGTATATCTTGCAAAATGCATGCAATGAATTTGAGGATCACTGAGAGGAGGTGACCTGACGGCTCTCGTCACTACAGAGGTGTCTGAGCATCTTGTGGTCTCTTGTGACATTGCCCTTAGCAGAGCAGCCAGACCTGGGAGGACCAGGTTGGACTCGGACCTGTTCAGCCTTCCCATGAGCGAAACGCGCCTGTTCTTTACACCTTGTGTGGGTGCTGTAATGCCCTTGCTGGGGCGCGGGGCTGAGGGGGGAACTTGGCAGAGCCTGGATTCATAGCCTAACTCTGCCACAAGCTTCCTGTTGGACCTTGGGCAAGTCTTCTAAACACCGCGTGATTGTCCCCTCACCCCTGCATGGCAATAACGGTACTGCGCAGAGGATGACGCCTTGAATGTGGGGAAGATGCTCCGATACTGCAGTGATGGGTCAGAGGAAAGCTTACAAGCAAACGCACATGAGCAGTAGGGCTTTTCCCAGGAGGCAGTTGTAGCTTGGGCCTCAAATTTACCTCTAGGAGCTGAGAACCATGTTCTGAACACTGGGCAGAAACACTACCTGCCTCAGTCAAACGGGGGGATCTGTGGGGCACAGTCCAAAAAGCAGACGTTTCCCCATCTTCCCCCGTGTCTGTCTGCCATTGCATGAAGTGCTTTTGCTGTTGGGAGAAGCTCCCTTCTCACTCCACATAAAGCAGCTGGCAGTCAAATTGGATTTT
>NW_017728932.1:15346025-15358403 GCF_001723895.1 Crocodylus porosus | reverse complement strand
GCAGCACTCGCTGCCTTTTAAAGCGCCTATAAAAAGTGAAGCACATCCTGTTTGGAAGTGAGTGGGAACAACTGTGTAGGAGCAGCAGGTAAAGCTCTTCTCAGGGAGAGAACGTGATCATCAAGTCCATGTGAGCGCCTGTTTTATTTGGATCCATCTGTTACCCTGTTTGCCAAGTGCTAGGAACATTGTGAATAATCCTGACCCCAGCCTCCCCCTTCTCTCCCACAGTGGTTTCTAGCGACAGCGAGAGCGACTCAGATTTCAGCTCTTCCAGCCTGGAAGACAAGTCCCTGGCTGCGAGGTTACCGGGATGCAAGTCCAGCAAGCACCAAGCAGAGTCAGGTGAGGAAGTGGGGTGGGAGGCAGCCTGGATGTGCTCTGGACTAGACCTGCTGCTGCTGCTGCAAATGGTCAGCTGTTGCATGGGTGCAGGATCCAGGGGGAAGGAGCTCTGGGGTTGGGGGGTGGGTCTGCATGCATGGGGCAGGGTAGCGAGGGGCCATGGGGCAGGGCGATCCCTGCTGCAGGCTCCCCAGTTGTGTGGGCTTTGATTCCAAGTCTGGTTCCTAGTGCCAGGGACAACAAGTTCCTCTCTCACCCCAGACAGAGGGGCCCTGCCCAGGCTGGAGGGAGGTACTTGGGCAGGGGATGGGACCCCATGGTTGCCCTGGGTAGATCTTCTCTGTGAGTGTTGGTCTGGCAACCTGTGATGAGCTGGGAATGGAGACAGCCATATGACAACCTGTCCCCTCTGTATGTCCCCAGTGTCTAGCAGCGAGCCTCTTCGGACCCCTGGCATGGTCCTAGGGAGCACCCACTCTCCTGCCCTCTCGGAGAGCCGCAGCAGCCTGGGCAGCGAGCGTGGTGGAGGCCTTGGCACCGCGGAGAGCTGCCAGAGCGACCTGCCAGCAGAGTCGTCGGACAGCGACGTGAGCAGAGCCGTCCCTGGTAAGCACGGGGCAGCAGGAAGCTTGACTCCCCAGGCAGCGCTGCCTCGGCGAGGGAAAAGCTTGCTCTGAGCCAAGCCAGGCAGTGTGGTATGCTGGGCAGAGAGGAGCTCTGGCAGAGAGCCAGGCTCCCAGGGTCGTCCAGGGAGTAGCGCTGGACTCCATGGACACTGGTGGGGCATCACCTTGTGCTAAGTGCCGTGCCAGAGCAGCGAGGGCCAGGCCTGCTCTGAGCAGCGGGGTGCTTTGGGATGCTTGGTTCTGCCTCTCCTCTCTATCCTTCCCCATCTCATGCCGCCTCCTCGCAGGTGCCCCTGATAAAGCTCTGGCCTGAAGCTCTGTTCTTCGCCTAGCTGTTTGTGGCAAGGGCCGTGAGAGCATTGTGGCTTGGCGTGTCCGGCAGCTCCAACTTAGTCACTAGGGTGACTTTCAGGGCAGGAGCCTAATGGGATGTGGTCCCCCATACAGCCTCAGGGTTTGCAGCCACCCTGGGGCCACTGCAGCCCTCACCCCTGGTGCCAGGTGCCTCCTCCTCAGAGATGTGCAGCCTCCCCACACACGAATCCAGCATGGTGCCTCCACGAGCAGATTCGCACGGGCTGCTGTTACGTTCGCTCTCTGTGGTTCGCAGTAGCATATGCAGTAACCCCTTAAGTTACGGCTTTGCACCCCTCTGCCCTGAGCCAGTGCTTCTGCTGCTCTCCCTGCATGGGTGTGACTTGGTTTCATGGCTCCTGTGTCAAGGTGTAAATTAGCTGTGAGAGCAGCAAGGGGGTGGGGCTGGCTTAGCGGGGGGCCCTCCACTGCTGAAGACCCTCCATTTCAAATCCAGCCTCCGCTTCCGCCCTGCCAGCTTCCAGGGCCTCATTCCCCAAGCTGCCTTGAGCTAGCGCCTGCTTAGCATAAAAATTGTTTCCCCTCCCCTCTGCCCCCAGGCATCCTCTTGATTATGGTGCTGCCCACAGGCACCAAGGCTTATTTTTAAGCCCCTTAAAAAAGCAGCGAACATTGACATTCAGAATTGACAGCTCCATTGTGATGCACCGGCTCAGACACACGTGGTGAAGCTGCAGCCTGTGCAGGTTGGTCTCCGCTGGGCTGCTACGGGGCACCGGGATGCTGCTGCCACAGCTCTCTCCTGACGTTGCTTGGCCATCCTTTCTTCTCTCCCCTCCTCCAAGTGCTGGTCCTGGCCTCAGAGCCACGGCTTCCCCTCCAAACCTTGCTTGAGTGCACAGTCTGGTGCTTCACGTTTACCCCTGCAAAGGGCTTGGCAAGACTTAGGGAGCTGGTGTGCCCAAGCTTGTGTGGATGATACTGCCTCAAGCCCCCCTGGGGTCTGTCTGCACCCCCTAACTGCCTCTTCTCCTCCCCCTGTGCTCCAGAGCAGGTTTAGAGGGGTTTGCTCTTTGGGACTGAGCACTGCCTGTACAGCACCCAGTGCAGTGAGGTCCTGATCCCTCCCTGGGGCTTTGGGGTCACACTGCAAAGCAGATGCTACTCCCAATGGCCACAGGACAGCTTTTCTGTTTAGAAGAAAAGTGCCTATTATTGAGACACTGGTGCTTTTGGCAAGAGAGCTGGTGACCATGCTCCATGTTGCCTCCAGGGAGCATGTGGGGGCAGGGGTGTTGTCAGGTGTGCTGGGGATGGATTTGTGGTGGGCGGGGGTCACACCCTGCAGAGCTCTTCCCTCCTCTCCCCAGTCTGCAGCTCCCCTCCCTGCCCTTCACGTGGCAGGGGTCAGCAGTGAGACGAGAGAGAGCAGCCACGTCTTTCAAGCTGCCTGTACCTTGTTGCAGAACAAGGGCCTGGCAGGCGAATGGAGTTGTTGATTTTCTGAACGACTCTGACACTTGCTGACACACTCATATTAGCAGCTCAAGTTCTGTTCTGGGTTTTATTTTTACATCTCATTCTCACCTCTCCTCTAATTCTGCACTGAAGTGGTAACGCTGCAGAGGCCTGTGGCAGCCTGAGAACAAAACCCAGGTCAGAGACGCGTTGGCAAGTCACTGCTGCTTCCAAAGCAGCTACTCAATAATATCCTCTTGCTCTCCCGCTCCAGCCCGGTGGAGGCTGGAATGGCAGTTTGATCAAGTGGTTTGGATACAGGGTAAGACGGGACAGGTGAAAAAGGTCATGAATTTCCAATGTAGTTTTAACAGCTGTGGCTGAGATTTCTAAACCACATCCTTTGCATGCATGATTCCCATTAAAATAAGCAGCATTTTAGGAATGAGATGGGGTGGGGTGGGGTGGGGAGACAGGACCCAAAATTAAGCAGCCTGGCCCTGCCCAAGGGTCCTGCATGGGAGATGGAAGTCCAGATCCCAGAACAACTTTGTAAAGATCAGCCCCCAATTGCTAAAAGTACGGGTCTAAATTTCCCTAAGTAGCTAGTCAGAGTGCCGCAGCTCTGAGCTCCCAGCCTGAGATGCTCTGAAAGAGGCCTTGTTTTTAGAGAATAGGGGTCCAGTTCTTTCTGACGATCGGGACCTTTTAGGCACTCCTGCCTGTTTGCCATGTTTCCCTCTCCTCGTTCGTTTAAAAGCATAGAGTGAATGCAATGCAGGTGGCCAGGTCTTGCGCTGACATCCCTGGAGGTGGCAGGGCTAGTTGGGACAGTGATTGCAAGGTGAGGTGGAAAGGGGTGTTCCTAGTTACTGAGCACCAAGGGATTTTATCTGAAAAAAATATTAGAATTTATTGTCTAGAGATGCAAGGAATGGTGAGATCTTAGTCGTCTCTCTTAGTGCCAGTTCGGCAATGTGACTCACACTGTTTCAGTCACAAAGGGTTTTTTGTCATGTCTTAGGAGACACCACAATTAAAAACAAGCAAAATAATCACAACGATTAACTCTGACTGTTTTCTGTTAAAGAAAGGAGCTATTAAACAGAACCAAACACAAACAGTGAATAATGGTTCCTTCAGGCACCGGCTCTTCTGTATGTCACTTGCTGGGCAGTTTTTAACAGGTTTCCCCTTTCAGAGGGGGTCTGCCCCTTGCATCTGGGGGCTCTCTTCTCAACAAGACTGAAGCATATTACTTCCTAGATCAGTAGTGGGTCCTTTTTCAGTTGTATCCTGTGGACAGATGTACACATGATGTGCTTCAAATTGTACTCTAACTTGAAGAGAGAGAACTTACATCATTATAACTACACTTTAGGTAATGAAATCACTCTAACTGAATTTAAAGGACTAAAATACTTCATACGTAGACAGATGAGCTGCATTTGAGAGACTGGTGAAGCCCATTTGGTCTGTTATGGATAACCTAAACAGTTTACATTTGGACAAAGGTGAATCATACAACTAAATCCTATGAAACTGAAGTTTTAAACTCAGTTACTTCAACTACACCATTTAGGGAGCTGTCCTATTGGGTATCGTGAATCTTAATTTCAAGTGAAACCCTACTTCTCCGTGTTTCCCAAGGTTAGCTTATGTTTCCTCCCCATGGATGGAGGGTCTAAACGGTGAGGGGCAGACGAGGAGAAGCCCTAGCATTTCAATCCCCCATTCAAACTGGTGTAAGGAAAATTGAAATCCACTTCCTGGGCTGTGCTCTTGCGAACCTCCCCATGCCATGATGCTGAAGTAGCTGTGCTGAGCTGGAAGTGGGGTTGCTTCTTGACGCTGCTCACCGGCTGCTTTCCTCCTGGCTGTTCTTGCTGGCGGAGGGGACAAACAGTAACGGGAAGCTTCTGACGAGGGCTGTGGTGATGGCAGCGCTGCATGAAGTGGAGGGATGCGAGTGAGCACTGCTTCTCAGCTTTCGCAGCTCGGGGTCGTCCCCTTTTTCGGGGCTTGTCTGGCTTAGGAAATCAGGGCTGTCATTCTTCTCCTGGTCACCCCCTTCAGGGGTTGGTTTAAGTAGCACCCTCATCTCATAGCTGTTCAGGCTGTTCATACCTATCCTGTAAACTTCTACAGCCTTTTTCTCATGGTAGGAAATTTTCAGGGCATTTTTTGAAGTTAGCAGTTTTGCTTTTTCTTCTATTCAGTCCCTTTTCTGAGATTTCCCTTTAGTGACATCAGGGCTTAATGGGATTTTAAATCCTGCTTCAATTGGATCTAAACACCCTAATAGCATGGGAAAAAGGTCTTTTGGATCTCAAAATAGTCCCTTTAAACTTAATTAACTATTTGAATAAGACAATAATTTCTTTAATGACTGATTCCTTGACAGTCGTTGGAGGTGACTTCTGACTCATTGAGTTGGGTAAGGAAGTTGCTTCAGCGTTGTTGGTTCATTAATTCATTCTCAATTGACATGAATATTCTGCATAGCAAGTTATATCAGTAACCAGCTGTAGCATCAAATAGTCTTGCAGTATGTGGACATAAAAACACCCAGTCACAACATAATGGCACTAGGAGATTACTACAAGAGGTTTCATGTAGATGCTGAATACTTGTAAATGTGCGTCTCCAAAGGTGTTGGTCCTCTTGCGCATTTAAGGAATTAGAAGGTTTTCCCCTTCAAGAGAGAGCAGAAATTAGGCACAACCAAAGCTTTCCCCACCCATATGTGTTTTCCTTAAAGTGACAAGAATAAAAGACTTGGAAAGCCTCTAAAACAGAGCATGCTCAGTACACCTTTGTTTTAAGATGAAGGCTTTTCCCCTGAAAATGGAGGGTGTTGCCCAACTGTGCTTAGAGAGCAAGTCTGCTGGTTTTTTATGTCCACAGTTTGCACTTGAGAAACCTTCTATGAAATATTTTTATACCAAGCCCAGAGTGTCAGATCTGGGGCTTATAAATCTTTCAGAATAACGTGTGACGGAAGATGGCATAAAGAGAGAGCTGTCCCAAAGGTGTATATCTGTATTTCAGAAACTGTGTAAAAGTGCCCAGAGCCCAGTGGCAGGGTCTCTTCACAGTTTTTCTCCTCATCCCATATGAAAATGACAGTCTCCCCCATTCAGTAGCAGTGCCGGCAAGTTCCCAGTGACCAGACGCTGTCAGAATAAATGATTGTGGCATTGGTAGTGCCTCGTGCATCACCATTAGGTCCAGCTCCTGCAGCAGGCTTCCTCGCGCAGCTTGATGCTCTCAACGGTGCTGCCCCCAGGGCAGGGAAGAGTTGGATCTCCCACGCGTTCCCAGGGCCTTCTCGTTCTGCTGAGAGCCAGGAGGAAAGCCGCTGGGGCTGGGGGAGGTGGATACCAGTCCAGCAGGAAGGGCTCTCGAGACCTCGCCGGCTGCCCGGAGCCAGCCTCCGCTCCCAAAGGGTCTCTTAGAGCCTGAATAAACAGACTGGCTTTTTGCAACTGGCTTTTGAAGTGATTGGTTCAGACAGGCTCGCTTAGTCGACGCGAGACAGAATGAGCGCCAGGCTCCACTAGCAATTATTACCCTGTGATCATGGCAGCCTTGTCAGATGCCTCAGCGAGACAGCGAGCATTGCCAGAGCTTCTCTGGAAGAGAAAGTCTTGCTTGATTAGCTGGAGAGGCGGTTCCCTTGCCCCTGGTGCCCTGGGGGAGGCCACCAGTCATGACCAGGCAGCAAGGATCCCTTGCACCAGCTTTCAGGCAAACACGCAAGTGTCCTGGTGCCTCTGGAGCAGAGCTGGGGGGGGGCAGCTGGGGGGTAACTTGGCTCTCCCAGGTGAGGGAAAGGAGGGCACTTGCATTTGCTTTTGCGTGGGAAGAGGAGCTGCGCTTTACCTTGCTGCCTCTTAGCATAGAACATGCGTCCCAAGATGGCTTATCTGCCTCCCTCTCCTTATGGCAGTGGGGGCCAACCTTTCCTCCAGGGACGTCACAAATTAATCCCCACAACACCCCCTCCCTGCATGATCTGCTTCCTGCCCTGTGCTCTCTGCCTGCTCTGCTGCTCTGCTTTCTGCTTCCTTCCCTGTCTGCAGCCATGCTGCTTGCTTTCTCAGTCTGCTGCATGCCCCACATGCAGGCAGCCTTGTGCCACTCGTGGCATGCGTGTCACAGGTTGGCTACCCTTTCCTCATGGGATTTGGCTTGGCAATTAAGGTCACCAGGAGCACTGGCAGCAACAGGGCCTGATCCTGAGTGGGGTTAAACACCCTGTGCTTTTAGTGAAGGAGGAAGCTCAGGGCCAGTTTTCATGTGCAAGTAGGAAATCTGCTTTCTCCACCATCCTCCATTTCCCTTCCCTCGTCTCCCATCTCTTTTGACTTTAATAAAGTTTAATGGGCCCTGACTGCTGACAGCATGCGGCATTATGATCCACGGCCCTTCTATGCATTATTATTTTTAGCGAGCTTCTAAAGTGCCACCAAGAAAAATCAGGCAATGGGAAATAACTGTCTGGAACATCTGCCCCCTCCCAGCAGCACACAAACCTGTCTCTCCGTTTATTTTCAAGGCAAACGGCGCCTCCACACAAGCCCCCGTTGCTGATGGGAGTCAGCATCTTGCAGCTGGACCTGGATCTTGTCTCGCCCGTCCAGTCCCGTGTTCTCATCGTGGATTATGTGGCCCTGGCCCTCTGTGGCCCCTGGGATGCCAGGATTCCCATAAGCCTTAGTTACACTATGCTGCCTGGCACCGGGTGTTGCTGTTCTCTTGCCGTAGTCATTTGCTTTTGCCTCCTGCCAGCTGACGAAGAATGGGAGATGTTTGGCTCGGAGGGGACTGGAGCAGGTGACACCATAGTACCCAGGCAGCTGAGTGCGAAGATGTCTGCTGAGACTTCCTTCCCTCTGCTCTCCAAAATGAAGAGCCCCACACTTAGCCTGCCTCTCTACAAGCTATCTCAGCACATCGTGGCAGGGAGGCATCAGGAGCACTGGACTGGGAGTCAGCATACCTGCGTGGGACTCTTGCCTCATAAAGCAACCTTGAGCCAGCCCCCTTGCAACCTGGCTGGGGATTCCCTGTTTGCCAACTGGAGGGGGCAAGAGGATTGTTCGCTGGGGGGAAGCGCTTCGGGAGCCTCAAATGAAAGGCACTGCCTGAGTAGCATCCACCCTGTGCAAAGGTCTGCTCATCCCTTTACATCCCAGCAGTGCTCCTGAGTGAGAGCATAAGTGTGCAGAGCCCTTGTTCTGGTTCTCTGGCCTGGGGTGGGCTTCACCCAGTAAAGCACTCAGGGTGAAACTGTGGCCTTCAGGAAGTCAATGAAAGTTTACCGTTGGCTCCTGCTTAGCCAAGGTTTCGCCCCAAGTATTTATTAATAGCACCATTATTACTGGATTTCTTGTTTTTAGTCAGGGCCTCCCTTTAAGCAGGTGCAGCTGTGCTCCTCTTTCCTCCCACTGGACATGGCTGTCTCACTGGGGTGGTGATTGATTTACTCAGGAGAGCAACACAGGCATGAGGCAGCCGGCCCCACCTCTTTTCCTGTCTCCTGCCCATGTTCTCTCTACTTTCTGGCTTCTGTACCAAGGGCGCTGTGTAGACATTGGTATCATGGGCTTTTTGTACGTGTCCACTGCTCCATGTTTCAGACCATTCAGTGGGAAGTCCAAACCATGCCCTGGCCAGCCCGTTTGATTGCCAGCTGGTAGGTGACTTGGCTAAATGTTTTCCCTTGCCGTCCTGCGATTCTGTGTGGCCCAGGTGTCCGTTCTGCCCCTTTCCAGTGCTGTCTTAGGTGGCATCTGGCTGGTTGCACTTGTGTTCACTATCTGATGTTGGGGAAGGCTGGGAGTTCCCTCCCTTCCCATCCTCTCTAGGGACTTGGCTCTTTCTCCAGTGTTTGGCCCACATCATGAGGCCAAATGCACAACTCCTGTAACGTGAGTCAGCACCTGGAGCTCAGTGGGAGTCTTTTGATTGCCTCTGAAAGGCTTTGAACCAGGCTTTGAAAGTCCTGGTTGCTCGGGACTTTCTGAAAAATGGGCCTCTTTAAAATGTAGTGAGTTAGACATCCCAAAATGCAGGTGCCCTAAATCAGTAGCTAGTCCTGAAAAACATAAGACCAAAGGTTAATATTTTCAAAAGTACTTGGATGATTTAGGAACCTAAATCTCATGGGCTTTCAGTGAAACTCCAGAGGGACAGATGTTTGAAGTTATTCTGGCACACCAAGATGCAGAGACGCCCAGGGTCTTCGGAAAATCTCACTCAGACCTGTTTTCATCTTTGAACTGAACCTCTGCAAATTTGACCCTCCGTGCATAAGTTGCCTCTGAAAATAGGCCTAAAGCACTTTTGAACAGGTTACCCCATTTTTAATTGTTTCTTTCTCTGCGTTACTACCAGCATTTTGCATTAAGACCGAAGTACATTTTAAATGCATCACTCTTCATGGTGCTTGTTTCCTTGTTACACTTCACTCAGCTTGGACAATGGAAACAGGCCGGCCAGTTTTCACCATGTTTCACGGTTGCTTTCACTCCTAGGTCTTGCTCCCCAGCACAATGCGGGCAGTGTTTTGCTCCTTGCGCAATCTTTATTGCTTTGTTTGGTTGTTTTATGTCACGAAAATGTTTCTCTTCCCATTACGTTTTGTCAAACACTTTTGGGTAAAGCAAACGCAGATTTGTGGCTGCGGTGGTCCTTGTCAGTCCCAACAAACCCATTCGCCTCTCTCCTACTTCTGGAATTGTGACTTCAGCAGAGTCATCTCTGGTGGATGGTCTGATCTGGGACATGGTCATGAAAAGACTCCCACTATCCCGTGTGGGTAAAGGAGCAGGCCCAGCCTATGCAGGTGGACATCCACATGCAGTACGGCAACTTGCAAAGCTGCACGTGCATATTTTCTGTGAACAAGGCCTCGTCCGTCAAGGATGTAGCTTGCGCTCGTGTGTCATGAAGCTCTGTGTGTCATGAAGCTCTGTGTGTGAAAGCATGTACTCCCCTTAATCTGTAACCGTGAACTGCCTTGTTTTCAGCTGGCTTTGGGAGGAGATGGGGGTGGGAGTGTGAACTGTTCGTACGTTGCTAGGATGTTGCGCAGAATTTCCCCCCCCTCCCCATTCATGTTCTGTAATATTTTAAACGTGGAAACAATAAAGCTTTGACTCTGCACCAACTACCTGGCATTCTTGAAACAATAAAAAGTTTCTTCATTCCCAGGTTACAAATATTCATCAAATCCTGGGGCTGGCTCCAGCCCGTACATAGAATAATGCCACCACTGGGTTAGTGAATCACGAGGCGGAGATGTGATTAACATGTGCTCTGAATGTCAAGGTCGTCTTTTTCTGTGCTCCTACCTCTTGGGTACCTAATGCTGGCAGGAGCAGTTGATTCACACACATACCTTTAGACTTTCTATAGAAAGAGTTTCTTTCTCTCTTAAAATCACTAAACATAATATAGCTCTAATTGCCTTTCTGCAAGAAGTCATCCTTCTTGGCCTTCCCAAGTTCGTCATCTGTTCTTTTTAGACAATCAGCGTCTGTTTTTTTATTGTCTACCAAGAAATGTCTAGGTATTTTTCACTAAAGATATATATAGAGAACTATTTGTGTGCGTGAGTGTCTTTGTATGTTTTGCATCATTCTGCGTTCAGTTTCAAGGTTTCAAATGGCTTTTTTAATATCCATTTTGCTTTCCTGTTTTAATCTCGCCACACTAATTGCTACTTGGATTGTTTTGCTTGGGAGCTATCGTTAGTTTGAAGATGCAGCCTGCCAAGGACAAGTCACTTTCTACACTTTTCTCTTCGTCCCGTATCCTTCTCTCTTCCCATGCTGAGACCAAGTCTGCAAGAAGTCAACTCTCCGCTCTTAAAGGTGAAAAATGCAGGCTGTGAGCTGCCCAATTTTAATGTTTCCCTCTTGGTTCATTTTACAGCTTAAAGGATCTAATTTGGTTGAGGGGGAAAAAGGAGAAAGATCCCACATGCAGATGCATAGTTACTTAATATGCTGAAGCAAATGGGCTGCCAACACGAGTTTCAAGAACATGTTTTCTTGAGCGATCATTAATAAATCAGGTGCTGAAGACGTCGGGCTGACAACTGGAGTGTTTTTATTCCTCTCTAACATTGCCTTAAAATGGCAGATGTTCTCAGGGGATCTTTGAAATTCATTTGTAAAAATGAAGCCTACTCTACTCAGCCCCCAAACAAAATTATTTTCCAAGCACAGAGGAGTGGCATTCAACGGCTGTCACCATCCCATCCCTGCATTTCTTCTAGGGTGGTTGTTATCTTTCCTTCTTTGCAGTCTTGACTGTTGGCTTCCCTCCAACACTTCCATCCATTTATTCCCTGCTGTTGCAGAAGACCTCCTTTGTCTGACGATGACACCTCATCCCCACAGGAGCGTGGAGTAAAGAGGCTGGAAGGACATAAAGATGAATGACCGACTACTGAGGAGTTTGGATTGCATTGCAGTTAAGTAGAGGAAAAGTTACAGTGCCTATCAGATGACATGAAGCGTTAGGTATGGTATGCAAAACTTCCTGTCCTGTCCGGTTCAGGTCCTGCCTTCATCGCCATTGTGCCACTAATTAGCAGCATTTAATGTTTAGGTAGTGCTTGAAATGTTCCTGATGTAGAAGACTAGAATGCAGGCTCCTGCCTGAGGATTTTGCCCGTTCCCCTCCACCACCATGTTTTGTCCCAACTGATTTCTGGCATGTCACACCATTTTACTAGTTTATTTTAATGTACTCCAAAATTGTACTAGCATAATAGGAGGCATGCATTTGAACAAGTTTCGTGAAGTGGGTGCCAAAAGCTGGTTGGAGAGAGATTTCAGGGGAAGAGTGGTTAATGTCAGCTTTGCTGGAGGTGGTTAGGGGTAGGGTCAGCTCTGTTAAAATAAGAGATGTAGTCCAAATGTCTGTAGACCACATTAGCCTCTCTGTAGGCAGTAACTAGTGTATCCATCCAGAGGGGATCAGGTCTCAAGCCTAGCATGAAGATAATTGCTAATTGCCATAGAAGTCAGCCCTGCCTGAGTTTCTGATCACTCTGGACCGGGCCGTTTTGAGGATGAGTTTTGGGGCTTGCTCTCCTTGCCTCAGGCTTCCCTCTGGGCTAAAAACCAAAGAAATTCCTGATGTTCGGCCACCTTTTTATTACACTGAAGAACTGCTAGGAAGTCATGGAGCAGTATGAGAACTGTTCCTTCTGTTTCCAAAGCACAGACCCCCATAGCTTGAGCTCAAGGGGGGCTCTGTTTACGATTAACCACGATGGGCACATCGCACATGGCAGAGCAGTGCCTGTTCCCATCTCTGTCCGGTACTCGCATGCCCAGGGGAAATTTCCAGGAGGGTGACCTCAAAAGACTGAGCCATGAGCAGTGCAGTTGCACAAGCTAGAAAATGCAATTACCTGGTAGCTTTGCTTCAGTATAAAGCATAGGACGTCAACTGAACTCCAACTAGCTTCAAGCATCAAGGACAACAAAAAGTCCTTTTCCAGATATGTGGGAAGCCGGAGGAAAAGCAAGGGCAGTGTTGGACCCCTGCTAAACCAGATGGGGCAACTGACAACTGACGCCCAGGAAAAAGCCAACCTATTAAATAGGTA
>NW_017728932.1:15322246-15345045 GCF_001723895.1 Crocodylus porosus | reverse complement strand
GACCATTTCAGGCTGGACATAAGGAAGAATTTCTTCTCTGTCCGAGCCCCCAAGGTCTAGAACAGCCTGCCCTTTGGGCAGGGGGCTGGACTCGATGATCTCCCGAGGTCCCTTCCAGCCCTAATGTCTATGAAATCTATGAAATCTATGATGTGGGGCTGCTGGGGCAGCTTAGTAGCTCACGCACATATGCTGAGGCACTTCTCACTCAGCGCCTCTTTTGCAGCAAAATACTTCTTCTCATTATCTTCCTGGTAAAAATCCAGAACTAATGTACTGTGGTGCAGCTTCCCGAGCATCTCCATCTTCTGAGCCGCTTCCCATGTGCCCCCTGGAGAACAGAAGGCAGCACGAGAACGTGGCTTTCCGCTCCAGTGTTCTTGGGAGCAAATGAATTCAAATCCCTTCGAAAAGGGAGTTATGCGTCTGTACTCCAGAGCCCTGCAGAAGTTCTGTGGAGTTATTTGAAGGCTTCAGTAGCAGAAGTTTTTTTCCTTGTACCGTTTTCAAGGCGACACGCAAAGCTGTTCAGATAATCCTGGGCAGTTGCTGATGCCTGCTGTTCCAGTTGCAGTCGGATGCTATGCAGAGTGTGCACGGGGCCTTGGCAGGGAGGGAAGGGGTTGCTTTGTTGTGGGGAAGGGGAAAAAGTGAATCACGGTTTAAAGTCAGTTTTCCTGCTAGCCAAAAAGAGTGACCATTAAATCCACTGCCTTCCTGTCTCTCTGCTGCTGCCACCCATACGCCTTCATGCTCTCTGCCCCGCTTTAACTGATGGAGTGCAATCCCATTGTGATTAGAAATAGCAAGGCTGAGATTGTTGCATTCCCTCCTTGGTGGCTCAGTCCTGCCAGGCACTGAGTGCTCTGACCCCAGGCCACCAAAGCACCTGAGCACGTGCTTAACTTGGGCACCGACCTCAATGCCAATACTCGTGTATAAAGCACAGGACTGTGTGCTCTGTCGGATCATGGGATGCAGTCCCTGCTGCGTAGTGAGAAGAGTGAACACACAGGACATGCAACCAAGTAAGAGTAGATGCATCCTGCTCTGGGCAAGTCTAGGCTACAGCTCACGCCGACCCACCCAGCGTGGGCTGCTACCAGAGCAGCTGTGGCATGGAGCCGAGCTAATGCTGCAACCCTGGCCCAAGAAGTTGGCTGCACACTTGGGCAGCTAGTCCGAGAAAGTTTGTCCGGTGTCAGCCGCGCTGCTAGAAGTGTCCCAGCTAGACCTGGCCACTGCCATGGAGACACCCCCCTCTGGACATAACAGCTCCTCACCCAAAGTCAATGGAGATGCCCCAATAAAACCAGGATGATGATCTGACACGCGGGCTTTAAAAAGCAGACACCTGCCACTGTCCTGCACTGAACAGCCAGACTGAACAGCGGCAAATCGCTCCTGTCCAGGAGCTTGGAAAGGCAGAGTGGCAACATCAATCGATCTCTGTATTACTGGTAGAGGAGGAGGACAAAGTAAATTAAAAGGGCCTTGAAAGCAAGGTGCACGGCAGCTTTTTGATTACATGTGCCAAGCAAATACCCAGGCCCCAGATTCTGGTCTCGCTTCCCTTGGAGTAAACAGACGGTAAAGCTTTTGGGCAGCATGACAGGGAGAAGCAGGCAGCCCTGTGCAAACCCTTTTCAGCGGGTTTGCAGCTTTGCTTTGGAAATCAATAAGTGCAATATAAATAGTATTAAAGAACTGCTCAGAGGCTGAGCCAGCCTCTGAGGCTCTCGCGTACCTGCTGCAGCTCCCCGCCGCTCTAGTGGGCCGTGCCACCCCCTCTGTACACGTGTACTCCGACAACACTTGAAGCTGTTTCAAAAGAGGGGGCTGCTTTGACCCATGGAGTGCGCATCACCTGTCATTAGTATGTCGGTCCGTTACTTTACCAGCACCAGCACCAGCACCGCAGGTTTAAACGACGGTGTGTGTGCTCAGTGCTTCCTCCCCATCTCCACAGCAGAATCACTCCACGTGCAGCTTAGATCTAGGGTGCGGATGGGCATTGAACAGGAAGGCTCGGTGCTGGAAAACTCCTGGTCCGACTAACGTTTTTGGTGCTAAGAGATCCTTGACCGACCCTGTTCTTCTGGCCTGGAGTAAAGTGCGTGGGGCCAGACTTAAACTCACTCACTTCTAGTGACAGCTGCTTGCAGTTCTGTTGCTTTCCCTGCAGTGTTTCTCTTCCCCGTCTAGCCTTTGTGTAGCTTCCCCCTTCTACCCTCCTGCAGCTCCGCTACAGCCCTGGTGAGCGTAGCACATTACAGGAGCTCAGCGTGCCTCCAGCAGGCCCCTGCGGCCTACACCGTGCGGGCAGCAAGCCGCTGGCCGAGGCCGAGGTTCCCGGGCAAAGAACACGTGGGGACAAGCTGTGGCTGCAGGTAGCGGGAAAGGCGCGAGGTAGTTGCCAATGACAGCACAAAATGGGAAGGGGGCTGGATTCAGTGCTCTTGGTGATGGCAGCATGAAGCTAAGGGAGGACTGGTGGAGGTGCTGGTGTAACAGAAAGCAGAATCCAACCCAAGGGGGGAAGGAGGGTATGGACCTGTTTTCCAATTGCTAGGCTTTTAAGGTGGAAAAATAATGGTGGGTTTGACACCAGCCCTGATGCAGATCTTGAGCGGAGGCTGCTTATCAGGATGCGATAGTGAGTGTATGCCCCTGGATGACCACCGTTAACTGTTCACTTGATTAAGGGAAAATGGGAATGAAGGGAGGAGGTAATGACCAGTTTGCTGCATCATTGGCTTGTTTTCAATGGTGAGGTTAAATTTGCTTCCTTTCTTGTTTTTGTTTGCACTGATGTTTTTATTACCTGCCCTCAAGCTGTCGCAGTCTGTTTGGTATGCTTTTTGAGCCCTGGCAGGGCACAGAGATGTTTGCCTTGCCCGTCGCCTGGTACAGACTTCATACCACACAGGAACATGGATCAAGTCTGCTTTGTGCTTAGGTCACAGTCATGGTAGTTCAGCTACAGATGCATTTTGTAGGAGAGCTGAGCACAATTACAGAGCATTTAGGTGGTTCAGGCTATGGCCTTACAACTTAGCAGAAGCAAAGAGCATCTGTGAAATGTGGCGTTGACTGATAAGCTGCTGCATTCAAGCAGGCAAACCTGCATGGAGACAGGTTGCCCTGGACCACCCCTCTAGGGGCTTTGCAATTTTCTCAATGAGCCTTTTGATACAGATATGGCAGGCCAAGGCCGAGATACTGATGCAGGCACAAGTCTGGGATGTGGGAGGCCTGGATTCAGGTCCTGCTGTGCTGCGCACTTCCTCTGAGACCGTGGGCAAGTCCCTTAGTCACCAGCCTTCCCCACACAGTACTGGGATCGTGGGAGGCAGCAGGCAAGTCACTCACATCTGCACTGGCACTGTGTGGGACCAGCAGGAGAGCTCGCTGGGCTTTCAGTCATGGCCTTGTGGCTTCTCTACATCCCCTCAGTGTGCTGAGGAAGCAGCTTTGTGTGTGGGCTCAGCTGGGACAGGATAGATCTTGGCAGTAAGTCAGCTGGGGTCATGCCGTGCTGATAGGTGCTGCGGGCAGGGGTCCTGCTCTTTCTCACCACCAGGCTAAGAGCTGCTGATTTAGATGGTGGCAGCACACATTGAGTCCCTCCAGTTTTGTTCTGAGTCCACAGGAGCACAAGTGAAGAGCAATGATTTTTACCTTCAAAGAACGCTGTTCCCTCGGCTTTCCCGTTCTGCAACCACACACCCACTTTTGAGGAGTTTCTCTCAAGGCTTATCTCAGGAGAAGCAGTGAGTTTATTCTGCCTTCCAGCGACTGGGGAAAGCCAGGTAGTAGACGGCAGGGCAGCACTGGGGCTGCTTTTCACACTGGTGCAGCCTTACCAGAGGCTCTGCTGCTTCAGATGCTGCTAGACTGGAAGAAAGACCAGTCGTTCCTGGCTCCAGGCACCTTCTGTTTACATCGGAGCAGTCTTTCTGCATCTTGGGACAGATGCGCTGATGAGCTGCTGGCCAGAGACTGCAAGTTACAGCAGCAGGGAGGGAAGCTTGCCCAGTCAGTGGGAGCTTGGAGCTCTCTGAGTGTGTAATACATGGAAAGCGTGTTAGTAATGTCTAGGACCGGACAGAAAACCTGCTGCAACTCTGGGGACAGGTGCATAATGCAAAGGTGTTTGGGGTAGGAGAACTGCCTTGGAGCCTGTCTCTGTCAGTTCAAGTTTTGCTCTGATGTGACCACAAGGCCTTTTCTGAAATTAATTAATTGCCGAAGATGCCTTTTTTTATTGAGGTATTGTATTAAAAAACCAAAGCCTACAACATTCAGCCTCTAGAGTGCTGATTTCGGTTGTTTCCCTCCACTTGTCTGCTATCTGGGATCGCGTAAGTGGGGAGGCAGAGCCTGACGATTCTCCATCCATCTCAACATGGAAGCTGAAGCTAGTCTTACAGGGTAAGGAAACACCCTGGTGTTTCATACTCTCCCACATCACAATCACAGCACAGGCAGCTTCCACTTTACTGGCCTGCACTGACTTCAGCAGAGCAACACGGGATACAAAGCGCCCCGTGCTCTGCGCTGCAGCTGGGGAGACCCGCGGCAGAGCGTGGGGCGAGTGCAGCAGGGGCGAGCCTGCTCTGTGCCCTGGTTCTGCCCAGCAGGAGTCATAGCATGACCCTGCCGTGAGGGGAAATCCGTCTGAGAGCTGAGGAGCTCTGGTGCTGTAGTGGGCCCCATCCCGGCCTAGCTTGTCCCCACCGCATTCGGACTGACGTCATCTGTGGAGCGCAGGGGGTCAGGGCTCGGGCCAGCAAGCTCCTAGGCTCCAGACCACAATCGATCAGCATAGCGATGGTGGCTGATTGCCTTCCTCCCTAGCAAGGCACGGTGCAGCTTTTGCAAGGTGCCAATAAATTGCTCACTCTTCAAAGGCTTGTGCCGGAGATGTACAACCATGGATTTCCCAGGGCGCCAGCCCGAGCCTCTGGTCAATGATTGATTCCCTGTGTGCTGCATGACAGACAGGCTCCATTCCCATTCCTGCTCCTCTGCTACAGAGAGAGAGAAGTGCTATTCTTTGTCCCCTCAGAAAGCCGCCGGCCCTTTCTGCACACACAGGCGCAGCCTCAGGGAGATTGGAGGGGCTGGCTGTCTCAGCAGCCCCTCGCCATCCGCCCTCTTCACTCTCGGGGTCACTACAAGTGCTACCAAAAATGCTTCAATGGAGAAGCCAGAAGCCGGACCCCCAGCAGCCTCCCACATGCTTGCCAGTGAAGAGGAGCCTGTCGCTGCAGCCCCCAAGGGAGGGGAGCCCATCTCTAGGGATCAGCAGGCAATGCAGGCAGGATCTCTCACATGGGGAATGCCCACACTCCCCCGGGAGCAGCGAGCGTAAAGCACGGAGCGCTGGCCTCGCTCCGGGTCCTGGTGCTGCCCCAGACTTGCTGTGTGACCTGGGCCAAAGTCACTGCATTTCTCTGTGCCTCAGTTCATCATCTGTGAAATGTTGATACCCAGGGCGCTGGAGATGTAATTAGTGTTTGTGAAGAGCAGGAAGCTCATCGGACAATGCCTGGTATTAATAAGCTAGGCCAGTGCCGCGGGGCTGGAGTACGTCACCTTTTCCTAGCTTCAGGACCTAGGGCTCTGGGCTGCTGCTCTCAGCTGCCCATGTGCAGTGCCCAAGGAGCAGTAAGGCAAGTAACTCAGTGGGGCTGTTAGCTTCCTCGCAGTGGCCACAAACCCTGGAGAGTTGTGGGTGTTCCCCTGATGCATCGGATCGGCCAGCCCCAGGCATACGGTGGGTATCTAGGCAGCCAGCTTACCAAATCCACGTGTGTCTGCAGCCTCTGGGGCTAATGACTGCACGTGCTGAAACAGATTGTACCAAGCTGCAAGTGGCTTTGCCCTGGCCATGGCGAGGAGTCTGTGCGAGTGGAGGTTGTCCTACTCCCCCTTGCAAAAATACAGCACAGCCTGTATGTTGAGCTTGCATATTAAATAGCAACAGCCCACCCAGAACCAGGCAGGATCCTCCAGGGAGATGGAGAGCAGAGAGATGAGATTCTTTTTTCTGTTTCAGACGCGTTAAGTGGCTTGAATGTCTAGCTTGAAAAAAATATATACTTAGGCTACAGCGGAAACA
This sequence comes from Crocodylus porosus, assembly GCF_001723895.1. NCBI lineage: Eukaryota > Metazoa > Chordata > Crocodylia > Crocodylidae > Crocodylus > Crocodylus porosus. The sequence continues at coordinate 15,338,918 of NW_017728932.1, read as the reverse complement.
AGTTTGTGGCTGCAGGTCTCAGGTGCAAAGAGGCCTCCTAGCCCTGGTGAAGCTTGGTGCATTCCCCAGTGGTCCATGCGTGAGCTGAGAGCTGTTCTCTGCTTTTAGCACCTGCTGCCCTTGACAGTCAAAAGCTCTGGTCTCTCCAGCTCAGTCATTTTTTGCTGGAGTTTAATTGCCGCTAATTGTCTGGATGCCACAGGGGAGGAATGTGTTGTAAACATTCGAATGCTAAAAGCCTTATGGCCATAATGTTCCCTGCATGTTGGCTTAATATTGGCCACATGGTTTAAAAATGGAAAGCTGTGTGTCTTGAAGGGTCAATTAGGAGAGCCATCAGTTTTCATCAGGCTGGGCAGGAGAGCCTTTAAGAACTGTGCTTTGAAGTGTCATGTCCACCCTAATCAGGTCTCTGGAGCTGCGTGCGAGCGGACTGGCAAGCTGGCTTCCTCGCTTTGCCCATCGTCCCCTCCTTTGACAGCTCAGTGCTCACTGCTGCTAGCGAGAGGTGCTGACTGAGGGCCCTGCAGAAGGAAACCTTAGATGAAGGGCTGGTTCTCTGCCCCACCGCCTGGTTTGATGCTACTTGCTCGACTCCCAGGCAAGAGGAGGATTTGACTCTTTCTCTCCCAGAGAGTCCCAGCCAACACGGGCACGAGCTGCCCAGGTTCCTTCCAAAGCACCTCATCTGCTCCTGCTGTGGAGTCGCTGCTGAAGCCAAGGCCCTGGGCTGGTTCAGCCTCTAGGCCCCTTCTGAGACTTCTAGCGGACCCTTCCCTGGGCTCGGGATGTGGACACATTTTCCCTTAGACCTGAGACATCAGCTCCTGTCCTGTAGACTCCAGGGCCCTGCAGAGCCCGGTGTGATTTGGGCAGTCCAGCTTAGGCACTGGGTGAGCTGTCGGCCTAGAAGTGAAAGACTGATGTGTTTTGCAGTTATATAAAGCTGCTGGGGTCTCCTCCATCATGGCTTCTGTCTTTATTAAGATTGATCACTGAAAACAGCTGTTCTGTTGAGTCAGAGACAGGTGCTCCCCAGGGCTGTGTTAGCCTAGCGGGGGTTGAAAGAGAGAAAATCTCAGGCTTTCAGCTGCTCCTTACCAGGCTAGTTCTGAGTAATTAGCATGGACAAAGCCCCTTGGCATCCCAGATGGCTTTGCCCATGTCTGGGGGAGCAAGCAGCCTCTTCTTCCAGCAAAGGCTACTCTTGGATCTGACGTCTGCGCTGGAGAGCCAGAAGAGCTTGCTCCATGCTCAAAGGTACTCCCAGTATGAGCAGCACCCGAATCTCTGGCCAGCGAGCTGGCGGGGCTGTCTGTGCCCTAGGGAGCCTGGGCCCCCTTGGCCAGCCTTGTTTCATTCATCTACAGCTGGCTTCCTGTGAAGGCTGCTGTCGGACCGTGGGAGGGCCAGTGGCATTCACCATCTTTCCATTGCTCCCCTACACGGGAAGGAGCCGACGTGGAGGAACTTGGCAGCTTCGTGCGGGGCCCCCAGGATGAGCTGGGGGGAGTTGAAACTGCATTTCTCAGGGAGCATCTGTGCCCAAGAGAAGGGGAGAGGGTGCCTTGCAGGGGTTTTGGCACGCTCAGGACCCGTGGATGGGGAAGGGAGCCCAGGGCAGCCAGCAGAGCCCACCGGTGCATTCACAGACCACAAGCCCGTGGGCCCTCGCTGCATCTTCCCTTTTCCTTCTCTCTCTCTCTCTCTCTCTCTCTCTCTCATTCGTGGCACTGGCCTTCTCAGTGGGACATCTGGAGCGTTTGGGTCCTGATTGCAATGGCTCTCGTGGCGGCGATGGCACAGAGTCTCACTGCAAACAGCGTCCAGACCGCCAGTCACACCTGGAATTGCACACCCCGTGCAAGCATGACGCAGCCATTGTGGTGCCACCTTGGAGGGGAGAAGAATAAGCTGGAAAATGCAAAACTAAGAGTATAAATCTTTCTAAGGCTGCCTGGGAGGCACCTGCTTAATTAGCACCATTGGTAGCCTTGATAGAGTAGGTGCTATGTAAGAAACTTGCCTCATACTTGCACAAGGCATCTCTTTGGAGGCCAGATGACCTCCCTGCTTCCCTGAGCTTCCCCCTCCTGGTTCCTTTCTTGGGTTCCTCACTGCTAGGAGTTGACCTATTACTCAGGCTGGCAAAAATTACCCGCTGTCGCCTGGGCTTGTTAGACGGCACTGCTTTCTGTGGCAACCGCAGGCCTGCTCACGGCTCCTCTGAGCTTGCCATGTGCCGTAGCTCTTTTAGAGGCCACCATCCCGAGGCATGGCAACGCCCTGTATAGACTGGAAACAAAATGCCTCAGCCCCATTCAAAAAGGATTCCTTAGTTTCTCTCGTCTTTCTCTTGGACCCCTGTTGGGTTGTGGGGTTCATGGGCTTAATTTTGGGCGTGAGAACCGTGTTTCATTAGCTACCTGGACTGAGAGCAGCCCACATCATTGGGTGTTTGGGGCAAGGGCTGTCGCTGGTTATGTGCATCTCTTAGTGCCAGCACAATGGGACCTAATCTGAATAAGGCTTCTAGGCGCTCCTCTAAGAGGCATAAATATTGTTGTTAACAAACGCCACTTGTGGGCCAGTCAGTGGAAGTGGGCCTTGAACCAGTACGCTCGAGACTCCGACCTGCACCTTCCCGTCATCGGCGCATTGTTATTCTGCAGGCGTTTGCATGGCGCCGTTCAGCAGATCGCTAACAAGGATCTGTCACCGCGTGAGGCCGCGGGGTTAGAACAACGGGAGGTTTTGTCAAGACAAACAGTAGAGATGCTGCTTTGGTGCAGCCCAAGTGGTGCCTCCTCCCTTAGTCTGCTCTTGGGTATAATAAGATCAGGGCAAATAATCTGTGTGTTCACAGACAACGTGGCCTGCCTTCCCCTGGTTTCCCAGCTGCAGAGCAGTTGGGGACCGTCTCCCGACTGGATAGCAGCGGGTGTCTGTGCGGCTGAGATAAGGAGCGAGTGTGAACGGACAGGAAAGAAGGAAGTGGGGTGCAATTTGCACTGAGAGAGGAGAGGATGGAAGGAATGGGATTTTCCCCAGCTGCTCTGGCTAAAGTTTCCTGGTCCATGTAGCTCCAGCTGTGTTACAGATCTTGTACTGGCAGGCGCAGAAGAGAGCGGGACTCTGTGTCCTAGATGAGCTGGGGTGGTTGGACTCAGGGCTGCAGGGGCCTCTTCTTGCTTCCCTGCATGGAAAGGGTGAGCCACTTCTCCACAGGAGAAATGTGTCTCTTAAAACCTGCCCGACTCCCAGGGGGAGCTAAGTCTGCGTAGCGCCCCGACCCCCATTTGCCTCAGCTTACCTGAGGTCACGCAGGCCACTAACTGAATTTCCAGGTCCCTCCTCATCCCCCATCACAGCTGCTTTACTCCCACCCTGAGCCTGTCTGCACCGTGTCACTGGAGTTTGCGTTGCTGGAACAACCCCCCCCAGTCCCTTGCTGCTTTATATCCCTTTGTAATTGCATTATTGACCTCAGCCCTCAGCCTGTCCTGGGGTATTAATAGCTACTGGGGTTAATGACTTTACTTCCTGCTGGTCATTAAACCCCAGAAAATGCCCTGGGCTAGGACTGTTAGGGCTTAATTATATGTTTGTTTAACAGTATAACAAGGCTCCAACTGGCTGGTTTAGTGCGCTGCGCTCCCCAGGTGGCACGAGGCCAGGATCAGCCGTGGTATCGGCATGGCCAAAGGGCTAACACGAGCGCTGCTGTTAATCAGGACTTCTGAGTGCAGAGGGAGGCTGCTGCGTTGGCGAGGCCTGGGGTTGATACGGGCGCCTTCTGTGCTTTGCAAAGGAAAAGCGGAGCCCAGAGCATTAGTGCTTCCCTTGGGAGAAGAGGAGGATCAGGTGCCTGAGAGCGGCTCCAGGGGGACTGTGAGAAGCTGGAGTGGGAATAGCAGAGTCCTGCGTGGCCTGGGATGACGCACAGACCCCTCTCGGGCACAGACCAGCCCATCCAACCTAGCATGTGGCAGGCCAAACTTGCCCGTGGGGGTCACTCCCCGATAGGTGCTGTGTCCTGCTACTGGTGAATTTGTTCCAGTGCAAATCACCCGACTACTCCCAGTAGCTGGTGGTTTGGTGGACCTGGAGCCCAGCATCAAGGGGCTAAATGCCTTGCAGAGGGAGGCCAGCAGCCATGCTCTCACCCCTCGAGGTAGGGAAGGCTGGAGGGGAAGACGGTAGTGCGCATCTGGGTTCTGTCGCCCTGCCAGCAGGGGGCTGAATGCCAGGGCCCTGAGTTCAAATCCTGCTGGCACCTGAGGTGACATGGCCTGCGCTGCCCTGGGGAGGGAGAGCCTTTGGGGAGATGTTGCAGGAAACCTCCCGGCTGAGATGAGACTGGCTTCAGTGGCGCCGGCCCGTCGTGAAGGCTCTCTGGTGGAGTCTGCGTGGGGTTAATTACTTTGACAGAGTAGCTTGTAACGCGCCAGCCAGGCTGCACACTTAGAGCCATGCAAACGTGATCTATCAGCACTTTAATTACCCTTCCGCTGTTTGGAAAACAATGCAGCAAAATTGGAGCCGCAGCTTTTGTCCTCCCGAGAGCGCAGGGCAGTCGCACGGTGTTTCTGGCCTCCATCTTGCCCAACAAGGCCTGTACGTGCCGGCATGATGCAGTATCATGTTGGCTTTGTCTGACAGCAGAGTGGCCGGGTAGGGGCCAGCCAGCCTGGATCCCAGAGGCTCGAGGTAGCCTGAGCATGGCTACCACAGCCCCGTGCTGCTCCACGCAGGCTAACTCATCCTGCCTCCCAGCCTGTGTGGCCCTCCAGGCGATCACAGCCAGGTGCTGCCAGCGCCCAGCTTAGCTCGGGGATCAGGGTGCAGTGTGAACGCACCCCGAGCAGCTTGCCCAAGCATTTGGCGTAGGCACTGCATGCTAAACATTTCCTCCCTAGAAACCATCAGTCGAGAAGCCTCCTGCCCCTCGTACTTCTCTGAGCATGAAGAGTGGTGTGGACGCTGCCTTTCCTGGCTGGAGCTCTGGAGGTGATCTCATCCGTGCCTTGGGCCTGTACATCTAGCCTGGCCTCCTGCGTATAACAGGACACTCTTTCTCCTGTTACCAGTTGACTGAACCCATTAACCATCTACCGTGCCGCTTCCAGTGCTGGGCTTGTGTTCAAATTAGTGGTGGGAAATGCTTGGCAAATAGGCTCTGGCCCAGGCAGTCTCCAGGCTTCCCGCTCCTGGACTCTGGGTTTATTGGTACCCCAATGAAAGCCCAGCCCAAGCTTCCTGCTGCTCTTACCTCCTACAAGCACTTGATTTATTCAGTTGACCCCTGCTCTCAGCATGACTCAGCCCTGAGGTTTGGCTCCAACCGAAGCCGAGGACTTCTTCATTCCCGGGCCGGGTCCTAGAGCCTGGCCATCCCGTTCCCCATAAACGGGCAGGCGCTTGGAGACAGGCAAGGCAAGGCACGTCGCAGTTCAGCCCCTCCAGTGCCGGCGCAGTCAGGCTGATAAGCACGCAGTGGTAAAGCGGCACACCTCATTTGTTTCCCTTTGTTTAAGAAGCTGCGTTTGGAGGAGAGGCTGGGGAAGCGACAGGGTTTAATTCAGTGCGGGCTCCTCCAGCTGTGAGCCATTATGGCAATGCAAGGCTGATCAAACACCCAAGCTGTTCTGATTCAGATTCCCGTCTAGGTGGCCATAAATAATTGAAACCCCCCTGCCCCTGTCTGAACCCATACATCCTCAGCACTACAAGTGCGTGCTTCCTCCCTCCTGTTGCCATGCTGTTAGGCTCACAGCTTCATCCCTTGTGACAGAGTCGTTAGGCATTAGCAGTCGGTGTCAGTGCCTAGCACCACCACCATAGGCAGTTGTGCTGTGAGCTGGACGCTGTGGCAGGCAGGGATTGGGCTGGCTTCCCACCAGGGCTGTGTGGCTTTGACTGGCCCTCGGCCAGGTTTCCTTTTCCTTGTCCAGTCCCTCGACCGGGGGTCTCAGAGGCAGCTCATGTGTTCACGAAACAATGTGCATGTAAATGCGTCTAAATGATTATAATATACAAAGCCGTAATTTGCTCAGGATACTTTGTGCTTCTTGGTTGCTCTCCAGTCAGAGACCTCCATGCTTTCCACACATTAACATCCTAGGCCCTGTGAGGCGAGTAGAAACTATCCCTATTTAACAGCCTAGGCACTGACAAGTGAAGTGAATTGCTCTAAGCATATGCAGGGAGTCAGTGGCAGAGACGAGGGCTGAATTATTTTTGTGCTTCATTATGAGTCTATGCTCATACCCCCCATGATCATACCCTGTGATTTTTGTGGGGACGTTGAGCTTGCACATCCAAGCTTGCAGCTGTTTGCACACGCGCATTCGTTTGGCCTGAGAGAGGGTGAAGGTGCAGGTCCTCCACGTGAAGGTCCTCAGGCTTTTCCTAGATCTCGGACACAGAGGACATGCACTCCTGCTGCTGTTCTGCCTCTTGCCTGGCAGACTAGTTCCTAGCAGCAAACTTTTCAGAGCTTTTTCTTTCTTTCTTAAACACACCTTAAAGTGAGGGGCACAAGCTGGGGGGGCAGAAATCAAATGCATGAAGTTTGGTTGGGCTGGAGAGACCTTTGTGAGTCTGGTGGGAGCAATGCCCTATTTGCATGGATGAATCCTTTTGCATGGAGAGGGGGAGAGAGGTGCCTCCAGAGGTCATCTTGTCTGACCCAGGATAGCCAGATGTTTCTTCTTCAATGGAAGCTGAAGTTTTTCCATAATGGACTCCGGGATCTGGGGCTTTCAGCAAGTACCTCCATTCCCATTTGAAGGCTAGGCAGGGGCAAAAAGGAGCCAGGACTCAAACTCGCTTGTCCCTTTATGAGCAAGATGGGATGAAGGATGGCTGGAACCTGCTGCCAGTTTCAGAGGCCCTCCTTGGGCTGCCTGTGAGCTGGACTAGTCGCTGCTGCTGGCAGCCCAGGACGTCCCCGGGGCAGGGCTGCCAATGGCCATGACCGGTCACGAGAAAGCTGCTGAGAAGGCAGTCAAACAGACTTCATCAGGATGCAGATGGATGTAAATTCATGTAAACATATGTCTTCCATGCAGGTAGTTACTCTTGCCCAAATTATGCAAATGTTCTAATCCAATAATGCTAATGTCATGATTATCCAGCAGCGCGATGTTCATTACTATGGTTCCTTGGTTCCTACACCAATCACTGTCAACCTGATTATTGCTGAAGCGGAGACACACATGGTTGCAGCACCTTGCTCCAGCGAGGGCAGCGGGAAGTTGGGGCAGCCCCCCAGGTGCATGTGTAGTGCCAGCAGGGCAGGCCAGGGCAGGTGCACCTTGACCTCCAGTGCAGGTCCCACATAGAGGCTGTGTCTCCAGACAGCCAGGCACCCTGTGCAAGCGAGGCCCTGCACTTCCCAGGCCCTGCTGTGCAGATCGTACCTGTCTTGGTGGGGCTCAAGTCCTGCTGGCCCTGACCTTGCCAGGCTTGGGGGCCGAGCTGGGCGTAACCCTAAGGCAGCACCTGTCCTCAGTGTCCCAGCATGGACTGTGCCCCTGCTAACGGTGGAGCCTTTCTTGAGGATCTCTCCCTGATGTGTTCAGATCATCTGAAACAGCAGGGTCCCGAGGAGTGCTACAGGCCTGTCTGGCCTCTGCTGTGTGCAGTGAAGCCTTTGGCTTTGTGAAAAACCAGTGTCCCCCTGACCAGAAGATCCCAAGGCACAAAGACATGAGAAAAATGAGCGCATGCTGCATGCTGCCAGCATCTGTGTGGTCTCCTAACTGGAGAAAAGGTGTGTGGAGCAGCTCCAAGCAGAGCCTGTCTGCGTTGCATGACGTTGAGATGGTGGCGATAGCTGGAAGGGGCTGGCAGAGAGACATTTACTTGAAGATGTGATTTGGCCTGGGTTCCCCAAGGACAAACCAGTCCCTGTGCTTCCCCTCATCGTTACACAGATAAACGGTGACAAGCATCTGGCCTTCCAAAGCCAAGCCACTCAGCATCAGTGGCTCTTGGGAACGTGATGGCAGCACCTGAGCTGTGGATCTGAGCAGGCTTCTGCCGGCATTTTGAAGTACTGAAGGAGCAGTGGGACAGAGGACCAAGAGCCAGAGAGACCTGAAGTCCCATCCTTGGTTCTGTCCCACTGTCCTGGGCAGCAATGGGCTTCCCTCTGCCTGCGTGTCAGAACAGGGATCACCTCGCTCTGCCTCCCGGGAGCTGCAGGGAGTCATGGTGGGGAGTTTCTGTCTGTGCAATGATTGAGGCTGGAGTGGGCCTGTGTCCTGGGTGGGGTTTCAAAGAAGCCAGATCTCACTGCGAGTGAAGCACCAAAGATGCTTTGGGTTCACAAAGCATCCCAGGGGCCTGGCCCAGGCCTCGAGCGCCTGTTCTCAGATCGAGAACAGCACGAGTGAGTTCCCACACAAATAGATGCCGCCGTGGAGGCCTGGCAGCATCTCCCGAGAGCATGCCAAGGCCAGGAGCTGCTGTTCCCCAGCATGAGAAGAGCCAGCCTCTGCGGACACCTTACCGAGGGGGAGGCCAAGTGCCTCGGGACCCAAGCATCCAGCTATAGCCGGTGTTGAGAGGGGCTAGCCGGGTCATTGGCTCAGCTCAGGGGCCTGATGGAAGTGCGAGCGCGGCAGTGCCGCCAGGCAGCCAGCGGTGGCTGGGCACCAGCCCCTTGCCCTCTGCGTCTCATCACCCTGCTTTTGGGGTGGACTGTAGCCTAAGGGCTTCCTCCCAGCACTCTCTGCCACCTCCTCAGCTGTCCTGCTGCTGGGACTGGGGACTGGATCAGAGCCTGCTTCGTCTGGTGTGAACCTGGAGTCGCCCCTGCCCTGCAGAGCTGTCGCTCCAGATTGTCCCTTGGTTTGTGTGGCACCTTTCTGAGTGGCAGGTGCAGCCTGACCCCTCACCTGCACCTGCAGGAGCGCAGCATCCTTCCTGCAGCCAGCGCTGCCCCGCAGCCACCCCGGGAGGAGTGGTGGCCCCTGCTTGGCCAGCGTCACCTTGCTGTGGATGACAGAAAAGAGCACATCTAAATATACCACCGGTCTGACAGGCAGCTCCCAGGCCAGTTGCCACTGCTGGCTGACTCAGGTGCCCAGAGGCAGGAGAGCTGCAGCGTGAGCAGGGCTGGCGAGGGGATTTCTCACCATCGGCTTTAATGGCTCTTGCCTGAGGTTCCTGAGTCACCGCGAGCAGAGCTGGCTGGTCCCACCAGGCTCGCTCCCTTTAGTCCAGCGCCTGGCGGTCCCAGCCTGGCAGGTTGTCAAATGGGTGCAGGTCGGAGAGTGGCTTGGCCCGCTTCTGGTTCCCTTCTCCATGCTGTGAATGCAAGGAGCTGGCAAACGTGGCGCAGAGGAATGCGCAGAAACTGGCCTCGTGCTCCTGTGACGGCAGCCGGTCTGACATAGCCGTGGGGCTTTTGCCAGGGCGCGGTGGTCCTAACCTGCTGGCGCAGCTTGTTCTCGCCCTGTGTAACAACTGAGCCAGCCGCTGCTCTTCTGCAGGCAAGGGAAGTGCTAGGGGCATCACGAGGCCAGCATCTTCCATATGAGAAAGGCCAACTCGAGCACAGAGGCCCTGCTTGTCCGCAGCTTCCACACGAGGCATGCAGTGACACCGCTGTGCCCGGCAGGGCGAGGGGAGAAGTAGGAGCGGAGGTGCCAGGGCTGCAGCCGGGCAGCATATTTCAAGGCACTGACAGGCGCGTTCACGGGAGTCAGCGTCAACTCGCACCTACCCAGGCTTGGCTGGATGGCTCCTGACAGGATGTCGTTAGCCTGACACATATGCGGGCGAGGAGGCGCTGTAATACTCTCTTAATGCAGCCAAATTGCTCTTTAATTCTGTGAAACCGATACGTTATTTTCGTGTCTCCGGCGAGCACGGCATGTGGTGGTTTGATGTGACAGGGGCATCGACAGCTGCTTCTTGCAGCCTGTGCTGAGGCCCCGAAAGCTCAGCCAGGAGCACACAGGGTCCAGCTCTGTCCTAGCACGCGCAGGCAGCCCCACGCCGGGTACCGCAGGGCCCGGGAGGGGTCCACCCACCCTGCCTGCTGATGCCAGTGGCAAAGACTCCCCTGGACTGCAGTGGACTATGCATCCGGCCCACGGAGAGGTGCTCACGTGGTCTGGGAAGGCTGCGCCGCAGCTAATCCAGCTGGAGGTATCCAGGATGTGGGCTCTAGGGAGGGCTGAGCTCCTGCGCGTCCTGTGGATATCCCCAGGGGCTGTGCCCTCTGGAAATCAGGCTCTTGGAAACCAGGCTTTCCAATACTCAGTGGTCATCACTGGAGCCGGATGCTCGAGGTGCTTAGCTCCTGGCTCGCGCTGAGCGGTCCCGAACCCTGTCACCTCTTCCAGGCCTCAGTGCAGCCACGCACTAGAGAAAAGGCATGAATGCCACAGGGGTGCCCAGAGCTAAACAGGAGCACTGCTGGGTGCAGGGACATTGGGAGATTGGCTTTCCCTGGAAGTGAGGTCCCTGAATGCAGAGGCCATCCCACCACCTCTTGGCTTTCCCCTTCTAATCATGAGGTGACGACAACCACGTGAACCCGAGCCAGGGCTGGCCACATCCAGAAACGCCTGACCTTGGGGGAAGAGTCGTCGTCCCATCCATGTTCAGTGCGGGTGTTAGCTCAGGCCTCAAGCGCAGGCTCAGAGGGCAGTGTTTAACCCCTCGTGTACTGAATTTTCAGAAGTTCTGCGTGTGTGGGCAGCACCTGGCACTGTAAATCCTTCTGGACCCACCCTTTCCAGTGCACCACTGGGCCTACTCCATCTAGCTCTGCTTTTCATTGGGCTCGCGCTGTGGGAGATCTTGATTCCAGAGTAAACGCAGGGCTTTGGTGCCTCCCTGCCTGGCAAACAACTTAAAAATGATGTTGTTGTCCTGCAGTGGGAGCGGGGGGGAAGCGAGGGCCAGGGGAGAGCGCTGCAGACGAGCCAGCTGGATAATCTCAGGGAGCGCTGACTCCAGCCAGGTGATGCACGAAGAGCAGATGAAATTAGCCTAATAGGAGCTGATGCTACACAGCGCTGTTCCCACCGCTTCCTTGAGCACAATTCAGTTCATGGTGCAAACAAGGGAGCGGGCAATGGGAGGGCCTGACCGTGAGGGGCACTCAGGCCAGCAGAGCCACTGCCCAGGCTCTGGGGTGAGGGCAGCCCCACAGCGCAATGAGGGAACAGGAGCGTGAGCAGGATGCCGAGCCGCTGGCCCTTGTGGTGACGCCAGTGTCCAGCTGGGGGCTTGCAGGACATTCAAAACTAGGTGGGACAAGGGCGCGCAGCCTGCTCTGCCTGGGAGATGGAGCAGCAGGAGTGAACGGGCCATCGTGCGCCTCGGATGAGGTTCTGTGCTCCTGTGATGGGCTGTTGGCCTGGGCCCCCAGACTCCCCGTCTCTCTGCCTGGGTTTTTATCTGCCTTGTCCACCCAGACGGTGATCCATGGGGCTGAGGCTGCCTCTCGCTGGGTGTGGGTACAGGGTCTTGCTCCGCGGGCATCTGCAGAAGACAAGCAGCGATGGCAGGGGGTGTCGGGAGCAGTATCCCTGCTCCACCGGCGAGCCGAGCTGGCCCCAGCCCTTGACATGCGCTGTGCTGGATGGGGATGTCCACGAGCCCTGTAGGGGCCTTGCCCGCTCTGTTGTGAGAAGCCCCCGGGTGCTAGCGGCAAGGATGTGGCCAAGCCAGGCAGCACGTTTACTTGGTGTTGGGGACATGGGTGGTTTGTGCAAAGAGCGAGCAGGTCTGGGAAGACTTCCCGTGACAGGAGGCCGCTGTTACTGGCAGCGTTGTGTTGGATGTGGACTCCCTCCTACCTGCCCTCATAGTAGGTTGCTCCTGGCACGAGGGCTGCCAGTGAGACTCCAGGGCTAGCCCGCTCCCTCCCCTCTGCTTCCCTGCAAATCACCCAGGCTGCATTCAATTAAGACCTTCTCCCTCACTCGTCCTCCTGCGCCACTCAGCGCTGATAACCTGTGTGTCACGCTCCCGATTGAAAGGGCTGAGCCGCCAGCGGCTGCAGGGGGAAGCTGCTTCCTTACCACCCTCGGGCCCCCTAACTCCAGCAAAGCTCCCAAATCATGTAACAGGCACACAGGACTGGGCCCTTCTGGCTGGTTGGCAGGACCCAGAGTGCAGGTGCTGCAATGGCTTGTGCCATGCGCTGGAGCTTTTTCAGTGGAAACTTTCCTTCCCTCTCCTGGCCCGGGGTAGAGGCAGCCGGAGACACTGAACGGCTGTTGGCAAATACGCATGCAGACCATCCAGCCCTTTGTCTGCATGACCCTAGCACGGAGCAGCGAGATGAGGCTGTTTGCTGGCTTTCAGGAAAGGAGCAGAGGCGGTATCTACCCAGGGAGGTTATAGCCACAGCAACCAGGCCATGAGAGGTCCTCCTTCACACTCTAAACCTAATCCTGCTCAGTTTATAAGGATCACGATGATCACAACTCCAGGCTCTGGGCTTCACTGCAGAGGGATTTCAGCACAAAGGAAGAGCAGGTTGAACTGCCGGCCTGGCACATATTCGGTGTTGCCAGGTGCCAGCATTCAAGCCTCACCAGTCGTGCCCGCAAGCCATGAGATGTCACACGTTTGGGTGCTCATCGGCAGTCTCTCTGGGCCTCGAGGGTGGAGTCGGCTCATGTGTTTTCTCTGCAGTGAGGATAGTTAGAAACCTCATGTGTAATCTGAAGGGAGAGATGCTAGCACCGTCATGGGATTCCAGATGCTGGCGCTTTAAGGAAAGCACCAAATCCCACAAGATTGGGGACCACGTGGTGGGCGTTGGCAACTCAGGGCCTCTGGGTTTGAGTATGGGTGACCTTATATCTAAATCTCACCTGTGCAGTAGAGCGGGGGAGTCAGGGTGTACCCAGAGCTCAGCCTGGCTGGGGCATGTGAATCAGCACACCAGGCCTTTCAGGGGTATCAAGCCAAGTCACCCCCCATCGCTGTTGCTTTGTTTAGGGAATGCAGGGAGCCTTTAACCAGGTAGGTCTGTGCAGTGCTCGGAAGAGGCCCGGCCCAGCTGCCTGCACAGCCGATGGCAACGCTCCCATGGACATCCGTGGGAGCCGGCTCATTCCCAGTAGCTGAGCATCGAGGAAGAGACAATGCGCGGTAGTGAGTCACACTGCCAGGCACATGCTGCTTTCACATAACTCCCCCCCACACACACACTTCAGTGAAGCTCCTTTGAAGGCAAAGTATGCAGGCCCCTGGGTACCAGCAGGTCTGGATCGAGGCAACCGGGGCCACTGGGCACACTGCAGAGTAGCAGGGGACCCTCCCATCCATAGCAGCACTGGCTGTGGAAGTGGGCAGGGCAGTGGCAAGGGGCCCTGATTGTTCCTGTTCCAACAGCAAGGCTGGAAGGCATGAAGCAGGTGAGCCAGGCCACTCCTCTGTGCCATGCTGAGTGCCCTGGAGCAAGGGAGCTGGTACCCTGTAGAAATGCATGAAAGAGCTGCAGTGCAGGCCACAGCATCTGATGAAGTGAGCTTCAGCTCGTGTAAGCTTGTGCTATATCTGTGCATACTTTGGTTAGTCTGTAAGGTGCAAATTTAACCTGGCTTCTGCTGCACTTCAGACTAACACGGCTATCTAACCCTGGGGCATGCTTCCATGTGTGCGTGCAGTGCTAGGGGCTAGCAGCTCTCTGGCTTCCGTTGTCGTGCGATGCAAGATGAGTCTCTCGCCTATGCCCTGGTTCAGCTTTGGCAGCCCTCAGAAAGGGGCAGAAGATAAGGCTTGGTCTGGTTCATCCCCAGCTCTGCTACTGAGTCACTGCATAACCTTAGGCAAGTCACTTTACCTATATGTGCAGCAGTTTCCCCAGCTAAAACAATAGCGATGAGGCTCCTACCATGAAGCCTAGATGGGTTGGGAGCCTTGGGTCCCCATGGGGACACCACAGACTGGAAGGCCCTGTCCTTACAGGGTATAAAGGAAGGGTGCCAGTGGGGGATGTGTGGCACTAGGATGCAGGTGATGGATGTAGGCCTGGGAGCAGGCCTGAATGGAGAGATGCCAGACTAAAGCCAGGCAGGCCGAAGGAAGGCCAGGACTGGGGGGCTGCTGGAAGGGCCTGCCTGAGGATGCTCGTGGTGGGGAGCTACCAGGCGGCTCCAGTCCCCTGCTCTGATTTTGGGACCTTCCGGCTCGGGATCCCTGTCCATCCATCGGTGCTTTGGTCTGAAATGTAATTGCCGAGCCTGTGGCTTTGCTCTGTGTTCCTCGGAGAAGTGACCTGAGCTGCGGAGCTGACCTGGGGCTATAATTGCAAGTAGCGCCCGGGGCTGGGGACGAGCAGCTCTCGAGGGTGGATGCACCGGTTTCTCCATCACCCACTTATGGCTCGGACGTCGGTTTTGCTTCAGTGGATTTAATTTCACCTTCTAGAAGGGATGAACGGCCCCGCCCCCATCCCGATGGGGTCTCCCAGCAGCTGCAGGAGCAGGCTCTGTTCATCGTGCTCTGGACTGATGGCATCTCCCTGATACCTTAATGATCACGTAGTCCCCTCCTGTTCGGTAGGGAGGGAGCTCTCACCCCTTTCCATGGTCTGTGCATTGCTGTGCCCTTGAATCACACTGCCAGAGCCAGGGGTCAAATCATGTTACTTTCTAGGGCATTAGACAGACGGAGGGAATTAAAAGCTTTACCTGGAACTGGCTCGGTCCCTCCTAGCCCTGCCTTTGTCTCCTGGCCCAATTAATAGTGCTCCCTATTTTCGTCCCTTCACCTGCTGTACTGTCTGCTTCTCATGTGCGCTCATGCATGTGTGCATGTCCCGGGTGCCTCGAACCTAACTCAGCTGCTTCAGGCCGAGTCCAGCTCTGGCAAGCCTGGACGCCATGGCCTGGGCGGCGTAGCCCGAGTTCCCGCGGGCCAGGGGCTGACGTGCGGAGGATCTTTGCCTTTGCTGGCTGAGATCTTCAGCACCATGAGGAAGCACAGGGGCTCTGATCTCAGATGGGGCTTCTCACGCCAGACTTCGGGCCCTTTTGAGGGGGATTGTTGCTTTTTTTCTGAACAGCTGGCCCAGTTGTACCTAATTCTGTCTGAGACCATAATAGTATGTCTTGGGTGCTGCCCCCAGAGACAGCCTCTGCGTTCACCAAGGCAGAAAATGAGCTTCATACAACAAACATACCAGCAACCCCCCTCCCTGCTTTGTGTATCGTGCCCACCCATGAGGCAGTTGTCATCAGGGCTTGCAGGCCCGGTCGCTGGATCATGAAGTGCGTGTGCTTGCTTCTGCATAGCAGGGAATGGAGATGTATGATGAGGCAGCATGAAATGGTGGCAGTCCAAGCTGGCAGGGCAGGGCTGGGCCCGCACTTGAAGGGGGATCAGTCATTTTTTTGCAATGAAGCCGCAAACTGTTCCTGCGCAAGAAAGGAGAACAGCCTTGAAGAGGGAACAGCATGAGAGAGATAAAGTGAGGAGAGGCTGAGCTGTCTCCAGGCCCTGATATCATCCCGGGTATCAGCTGTAGATAAGGAGCAATGACAACTTAGGAGGTTTCAGCAGGGCGCCATTCTTTACCCAGGGACAGGCAAATTGGGCTTATTAGCCTGGGGTTCGCAATATGTGTTGAGGAAGTTCATTAACATTTACCAACTTCATAATGAAGAATTGGCTTGTTCGTTAGGCAGAAAGGTGGTGTTGCCTGCTGGGGTTTGTGCAAAGGCAGCTTGTGAAAGCTGCAGCGACTGGGGTCTGAGCATCAGCCTGCCTCTGTCACACTTCCCTCAGCGGTCTTGGGAAAAGCTACAGTCTCTCTGCCTCGGGTTCCCTACCTGGGGCCTGAGAGAGGTGGCTTGTGGCTGCACTGTCTGGACCCCCTGTTTCCCTTCCAGCCGGTAGTGGTGCCTCCTCCCCTTGCACAGGTGCTGCGGTAGCCACTTGGGCACAGGGAGGTTGCTAGAGAGGAGCCAAGCGTTACTGCAGTGTGAGGCTGTGTGGTGCCCAGCCCACGGACACGCTTCCTCTCGGCCCCCCTCGCCTGCACCCGTACTCGCTCGCAGCCATCAGCCATGTAGGACACACGCGGCTCAGGGGCCTGGCTGCTGGTGGAGTGCCATGTGTTGCTTCAGAGCGGGGCTGCAATCCCCTGCGGGAGCCCAGCCCAGGCATGCCACAGACACGGCTCCCGGCAGCCCCCCTTCCTGCCATGGCCGATCTCGCCCAGCCTGGCTGCCAGGGCCGAGCGGCAGGACCGGCCACCGCAGCCCAGGCGTCAGCAATGGCAGCCGATGAGCCGGGTGGCTCGGACTGCATCTGAAAGAGAGAGGCCACATGCTTGGCACTGCACCTCCACTGCCTGTCCGCTCGCCGCCGTGCGTGCCCTGATCAGTATGCAGGGGAGCATCCTCTGCCGGCAGCCCGGAGACGAGGGCTCTGCTCAGCATGGGGAAGGAGGCAGAGGGGCTGGAGAATATCCCCGTGGTTTGCTGGAGCCTCGGCTGCCTCTGTGCATCACAAAGGGGGAAGCCAAGGGATCGGTAGCAGCTCCCCCCCACCCAGTCAGCCGAGGGGGGCCGATCAGGGGAGAACCAGGGGCTCCTGCCTGTCGCTTCCACCTTGCTCCCAGGTACCCTTCCTGCCCTTCCCCACAGGGCCAGCCCCCAGAGCCCCCGTGCCTGCAGGGCACGTG